>NC_057408.1:24982154-25288325 GCF_019320065.1 Cervus canadensis | reverse complement strand
TAGGAATTAGATTTAAGGGACTAGATCTGATAGATAGAGTGCTTGATGAACTATGGATAGAAGTTCGTGACATTGTATAGGAGGCAGGGAGCAAGACCATCATCAAGAAAAAGAAATGCAAAAAAGCAAAATGGCTGTCTGAGGAGGCCTTACAAATAGCTGTGAAAAGTAGAGAAGTAAAAAGCAAAGGAGAAAAGAAAGATATACCCAACTGAATGCAGAGTTCCCAAGAATGGCAAGGAGAGATAAGAAAGCCTACCTCAGTGATCAATGCAAAGAAATAGAGGAAAACAACAGAATGGGAAAGACTAGCGATCTCTTCAAGAAAATTAGAGATACCAAGGGAACATTTCATGCAAAAATGGGCTCAATAAAAGACAGAAGTGGTATGGACCTAACAGAAGCAGAAGATATGAAGAAGAGGTGGCAGAATACACAGAAGAACTGTACAAAAAAGATCTTCATGACCCAGAAATCATGATGGTGTGATAAATCACCTAGAGCCAGACATCCTGGAATGTGAAGTCAAGTGGGCCTTAGGAAGCATCACTATGAACAAAGCTAGTGGAGGTGATGGATTCCAGTTGAGCTATTTCAAATCCTAAAAGATGATGCTGTGAAAGTGCTGCCAGCAAATTTGGAAAACTCAGCAGCGACCAGGAGACTGGAAAAGGTCAATTTTCATTCCAATCCCAATGAAAGGCAATGCCAAAGAATGCTCAAACTACTGCACAATTGCACTTATCTCACATGCTAGTAAAGTAAGGCCCCAAATTCTCAGAGCCAGGCTTCAGCAATACGTGAACCGTGAACTTCCCGATGTTCAAGCTGGATTTAGAAAAGGCAGAGGAACCAGAGATCAAATTCCCAACAACCACTAGATCATCAAAAAAGAAAGAGAGTTCCAAAAAAATACATATTTGTTTTATGACCATGCCAAAGCCTTTGACTGTGTGGATCACAATAAACTGTGGAAAATTCTGATAGAGATGGGAATACCAGACCACCTGACCTGCCTCCTGAAGAATCTATGCTGGTCGGGAAGCAACAGTTAGAACAGGACATGGAACAACAGACTGGTTCCAAATATGAAAAGGAGTACATCAAGGTTATATATTGTCACTGTGCTTATTTAACATATATGCAGAGTACATCATGAGAAATGCTGGGATGGATGAAGCATAAGCTGGAATCAAGATTGCTGGGAGAAGTATCAATAACCTCAGATATGCAGATGACACCATCCTTGCGGCAGAAACTGAAGAAGAACTAAAGAGCCTCTTGATGAAAGTGAAAGAGGAGAATGAAAAAGTTGGCTTAAAACTCAACATTCAGATAACTAACATCATGGTATCCAGTACCATCACTTCATGGCAAATAGATGGAGAAACAGTGGAAACAGTGGCAGACTTTCTTTGGGGGGGCTCCAAAATCACTGCAGATGGTGACTGCAGCCATGAAATTAAAAGATGCATACTCCTTGAAGAAAAGTTATGACCAACCTAGACAGTATATTAAAAAGCAGAGACATTACTTTGCCAACAAGATCCATCTTAGTCAAGGCTTTTCCAGTAGTCATGTAAGGATGTGAGAGTTGGACTATAAAGAAAGCTGAGTGCTGAAGAATTGATGCTTTTGAACTGTGGTGTTGGAGAGACTCTTGAGAGTCCCTTGGACTGCAAGGATATCCAACCAGTCCATCCTAAAAGAAATCAGTTCCTGAATATTCATTGGAAGGACTGGAGTTGAAGCTGAAACTCCAATACTCTGGCCACCTGACACAAAGAGCTGACTCATTTGAAGTAACCCCAATGCTGGGAAAGATTGAAGGCAGGAGGAGAAGGGGATGACAGAGGATGAGATGGTTGGATGGCATCACTGACTCAGTGGGCATAAGTTTGAGTAAAGTCCGGGAGTTGGTGATGGACAGGGAGGCCTGGCATGCTGCAGTCCATGGGGTTGCAAAGAGTCAGACATGACTGAGCAACTGAACTGAACTGAACTGATGTGAATAAAACTGGGATAGTTGATGTGAAGAGGAGTAGTGGAGTGGTAGCTGGAAATGATAGAAGAATATGACTAGTTTAGGAACTCAAAGGAGACTGCCTCGGAAATTTATATTTGATCTAAGGAAGAATGGGTGTTTCCTGCATAAGAAGGAAGAAAGGGTATTTGGGACAGGAGAGCAGTATGTAATGGGAGTTTTCTATTTTGAAGAATCAAAAGAGTGAAAATGTGATTGTGGAGAGAATAGAGTATGTTTGGTATAAGATGAACCTGGAAAGAAAGGGGGCAACCTGAGGTACAGCCCCAAGGGGCACATTGAGGATCGTGACTTTTACTGTGATAGTAGTGGAAAGCCACTGAATAGCCTTAAGGAAGAGCATGATACTACCGTATCTGTATACATACACACACACACACACACACACACACATATATATATATATATACTACTGTATCTGTATACATATATATACTACCATATCTGTATTTAAAGGTCGCACTCTGGCAGTATCATGGAGAAAGACTAGGGCAGGAAAAGAAGCTATGTGGAAAATTCAGCTAAGAGGAGACAGGTAATTTGACCTTGGGATGCTTAGAGTGGATTGGGGGAAAATGATTGACTCCAGAGACCCTGAAGATGTGAAATTAAGTTGTTGAGGATGTATTTATTATTGGGAGGCGTAGAAGTGTGACATCAAGTATGGGTGCCAGGGATGCGGCTTTTATAGACAGATTCTGGCTACATTCAGAGATGTAGACCAATGGGAAAAGAGGAATTGTGGGGGAAGATAATGACTTTAATATCTGGCATATTGGGGGACACATTTCAGGTACATAACAGGATATGTTAATTAGACAGTTATATATACAAGGTCTGGATTTATGAAGACGGTGGAGCTGAAGAAATAAGTTTGGAATTCATAGCCATATGTATTCTAACTGAAGCTGTGAATATGAATGAGATTGTTTAGGGAAAAGAAGAAGAAAAATGTAGTCAAGGCCAAATCAAGAGAAACTCCAAGAGCTAATAACTATGTGGAGGGATATGAGTGTAATCTGCCCCTCAAAGGTACAATAAACATTAGTGTGTATTTAAACATAGTCATGGAATGCAAAAGTAGGAAGTCAAGAAACACCTGGAGTAACAGGCACATTTGGCCTTGGAGTACAAAATGAAGCAGGGCAAAGGCTAATAGAGTTTTGCCAAGAGAACGCACTGGTCATAGCAAACACCCTCCTCCAACAACACAAGAGAAGACTCTACACATGGACATCACCAGATGGTCAACACCGAAATCAGATTGATTATATCTTTGCAGCCAAAGATGGAGAAACTCTATACAGTCAGAAAAAACAAGACCAGGAGCTGACTGTGGCTCAGATCATGAACTCCTTATTGCCAAATTCAGACTTAGACTGAAGAGAGTAGGGATAACCACTAGATCATTCAGGTATGACCTAAATCAAATCCCTTATGAATATACAGTGGAAGTGAGAAATAGATTTAAGGGACTAGATCTGATAGACAGAGTGCCTGATGAACTATGGATGGAAGTTCATGACATTGTACAGGAGACAGGGATCAAGACCATCCCCATGGAAAAGAAATGCAAAAAGGCAAAATGGTTGTCTGAGGAGGCCTTACAAATAGCTGTGAAATGAAGAGAAGCAAAAAGCAAAGGAGAAAAGGAAAGATATACCTATTTGGATGCAGAGTTCCAAAGAATAGCCAGGAGAGATAAGAAAGCCTTCCTCAGCAATCAATGCAAAGAAATAGAGGAAAACAACAGAATGGGAAAGACTAGAGATCTCTTCAAGAAAATTAGAGATACCAAAGGAACATTTCATGCAAAAATGGGCTCAATAAAGGACAGAAGTGGTATGGACCTAACAGAAGCAGAAGATATTAAGAAGAGGTGGCAAGAATACACAGAAGAACTGTACAAAAAAGATCTTCATGACCCAGATAATCTTGATGGTGTGATCACTCACCTAGAGCCAGACATCCTGGAATGTGAAGTCAAGTGAGCCTTAGAAAGCATCGCTACGAACAAAGCTAGTGGATGTGATGGAATTCCATCCATTCCATCACATGAGCTATTTCAAATCCTGAAAGATGATGCTGTGAAAGTGCTGCACTCAATATGCCAGCAAATTTGGAAAACTCAGCAGTGGCCACAGGACTGGAAAAGGTCCGTTTTCATTCCAATCCCTAAGAAAGGCAATCCCAAAGAATGCTCAAACTACCACACAATTGCACTCATCTCACACGCTAGTAAAGAAATGCTCAAAATTCTCCAAGCCAGGCTTCAGCAATACGTGAACCGAGAACTTCCAGATGTTCAAGCTGGTTTTAGAAAAGGCAGAGGAACCAGAGATCAAATTGCCAATATCCGCTGGATCATCGAAAAAGCAAGAGAGTTCCAGAAAAACATCTATTTCTGCTTTATTGACTACGCCAAAGCCTTCGACTGTGTGGATCACAATATACTGTGGAAAATTCTGAAAGAGATGGGAATACCAGAGCCCCTGACCTGCCTCTTGAGAAACCTGTATGCAGGTCAGGAAGCAACAGTTAGAACTGGACATGGAACAACAGACTGGTTCCAAATAGGAAAAGGAGTATGTCAAGGCTATATATTGTCACCCTGCTTATTTAACTTATATGCAGATTATGTCATGAGAAATGCTAGTCTGGAAGAAGCACAGCTGGAATCAGGATTGCCGGGAGAAATATCAATAACCTCAGATATGCAGATGACACCACCCTTATGGCAGAAAGTGAAGAGGAACTAAAAAGCCTCTTGATGAAAGTGAAAGAAGAGAGTGAAAAAGTTGGCTTAAAGCTCAACACTCAGAAAACTAAGATCATGGCATCTGGTCCCATCTCCTCATGGGAAATAGATGGGGAGACAGTGTAAAAAGTGTCAGACTTTATTTTGGGGGGCTCCAAAATCACTGCAGATGGTGACTGCAGCCATAAAATTAAAAGACGCTTACTCCTCGGAAGGAAAGTTATGACCGACCTAGACAGCATATTTAAAAGCAGAGACATTACTTTGCCAACAAAGGTCCTTTTGGTCAAGGCTATGGTTTTTCCAGTAGTCATGTATGGATGGGAGAGTTGGACTGTGAAGAAATCTGAGCGCCGAAAAATTGATGCTTTTGAACTATGGTGTTGGAGAAGACTCTTGAGGGTCCCTTGGACTGCAAGGAGATCCAACCAGTCCATCCTGAAGGAGATAATTCCTGGGTGTTCATTGGAAGGACTAATGCTGAAGCTGAAACTCCAGTACTTTGGCCACCTCATGTGAAGAGTTGACTCATTGGAAGACCCTGATGCTGGGAGGGATTGGGGGCAGGAGGAGAAGGGGACGACAGAGGATGAGATGGCTGGATGGCATCACTGATTCGATGGACATGAGTTTGAGTAAACTCCGGGTGTTGGTGATGGACAGGGAGGCCTGGCGTGCTGCGATTCATGGGGTCACAAAGAGTTGGACATGACTGAGCGACTGAACTGAACTGAAACATAATCATAGTAATAATTATTACTACTTCTGTTATTCGTTGTCATTTTAGGTTGTTACATAGCAGCCAGGATAGTTGTGGGGGATGGAGAGATCAGGGGAGGATGGTTTCAAGAAGGAGAAGAGTAAATTGTTTAAAAAATGTGAGGGAGGATTGGGGGAAATCAGAATACTTGATGTGCCATTTTTTTTTTTTTCTTTTTTAGTTGGAGGCTAATTACTTCACAACATTTCAGTGGGTTTTGTCATACATTGATATGAATCTCTATGGCTGATTCATATCAGTTGATGTGCCATTTTTAATAGATTTCTTCTTTAAATGGTGCATTACCTAAGTATAAATGTTTAGGTAAATGTAAGTTTTCATTATTAAGAAAGTACTACAAAATAATTTAATGTCACTATATAAGTTCATCATATAAATTTTGATCTTCACCCTCTTACAGCAAGATCTAAATACATGCAATAAGTTAAATGCACATATATATTCTAGAGCAATATGAATTATTCAGTAAAACAAAATGTTGTTCAGGTACCACCTGCAACTAGTGTGAAAACCCAGTGAACTGTGGTAACTCCAGAACCACGAATTGGAAATTAAAGAAAAGTAAAGCTTGCTCAGCAACACAAGAAACGATATTCTTTTATAGAATCAACTTTCAAGTTTATGCTGAGATGGAAGATTTAGAAAATCAAGTAATTTGTCATTTTTCTCACCTAAATGCTTCTACCACTCAAGTATTCTGCAAAACATAGCAAACAACATATATGATTTTGGCAACTACACAAAATGTAAATCTCTGCTTCATTCTGACACAGTTGCATTTCATTTAGAGAAGATAGGAATAAGAATGGGTATTTATGGTTTAGGTTAGATTTTAGGTTAGATTTAGGTTAGATTTTCCTCTCCCACTGTGTTGGTCTCTGAATGAGCAAGGCATTTGTGCATTTAAAAAATATATATATTTGCTTTATGTATATTATGTCATTATGATATGCAGTACTCTCTGTAACACGGACCCCAGGAGTGGTTCTGCAATTTGGGCTGAGAATGTCCAGTAGATTTACCAACACTAGGATTTAAAACCTAAAAGAAATTGCTTCAATCAATAGGTTCATCTGTACCATTTTCTCTAGATTCTATATATTATGTGTTAATATATGACCTTTGTCTTTCTCTTTCTGACTTACTTCACTTAGTATGAATTTTAAAAAAAGAAGCTACATGTATACATATAGCTGATTCGCTTTGCTGTACACAGAAAATTACACAACATTGTAAAGCAACTATGCTTTTGCTGCCATTTAGTTACTAAGTCGTGTCCAACTCTTTGTGACCCCATGGACTGTAGCCCGCTGGGCTCCTCTGTCCACGGGATTTCCCAGGCAAGAAGACTAGAATGGGTTGCCGTTTTCTTCTCTGGGTGATCTTCCCAACCCAGGAATCAAACTCATGCTTTCTGCCTGGCAGGTGGATTCTTTTCCACTGAGTCAACAGTGAAGCCAGAAACAACTATATTCCAATATTTTTTTTTAAGTTGCTTCAATAAAATGATAGAGATGAAACTCAGAGCTGAAGGGTGAACAGAATATTGACTTTAAATGGAATACAACCTAAAAATGGAAGGAGATTTCACTGAAGGAATGTGTGCTAGAGAAAGTAGCATTTTAAATATATAAAGTCTAAAGGATACTAAATTAGACTGACTATGAGCTGGCTTCCACAATTATTTATTTGTTTGTTCATCTCTAATATCTATCAGATATTTATATAGGTTCTTGTCATTCATATGAAGCTTCTCACAAAAGTAGAAGGCAGGGGAAAATGTATTAAAGGGCATGGTTTTACAATGTTCTATTCTATACATTATTAATTTATGAGCTTATTTGGTATAAGTTTGTGACTTTCAGTCAACCTGCCTGCCTCCAAACCAATGGAAATAATCCAGGATATGACCATTAAAATAAAATATTTATGGCCAGTGTCAGAGGTACTGACTGATTTGTATCATCCATAGTAAATCAGATTGGAATGTTGATTGATTTCTGTGTTTAATTCTTATAGTAGAAACGCATTCAATCATTTTCTATGCATTGACTACTCACACATCTAGTGCCAAACACATAACTCAAAAGAGAAAGTCATTGTACTTACAGCCAAGCAACGTTATTAGTTTTAGTAATTTAGAAGAATGTAACAGGTTTTAGACAAACAGATAAATAGAAAATAAGAACATACTGATGCAAAATATATTTACTTATAAATAGGAAGTCTCTTAAAGCATAGTTGACCTCATTATAGGGTAAAATCTGAATCTGCTATGAGAATTTCCTCTATTTACAAATTTAACAGGAGATTTTCAAAATTATTTTTAGAAAAATTAAAATGTTTGGAGAAACATGAAATGTTCACATGTTTTGCAATTGCTGCCTTATAACTTAGATGAGGTGGAAATGTCTTGGTTGCTGAGCATAATAAAATAAGTAATAGCCCTGTGATGTATAATCAGATCACTACTCCTAGAGCTGGTCCACATCTTTCATGAAAAAAAAAAATATAGAAAGGATTTTTGGAAATCTAGAACCATGGAGACAAAGAGATTTCCATAGGTATATCCAGGTGTGTTCTTTTTTTTTTAATGTGACTATGCTTCTTTTAGTTTGAAAAGTACGAAAAAATTGAAATATATTTGCAATAACAAATGCCCTTATGTAATTTTAAAACTTATAAGGTAAAGTTTTTTCAAGGCATGGATATAAAGAGATCTTTTGAACTTCTTACCCCTGGATCAGTTTTGAGTAGAGAATTACTTGGCCTATGCGCGTCTTTCATTAGACTTTTCATTCTTCACCATGAACACTGAAGACAACTAACATGTAGGCAGACGGCAGGGTCGGGGTCAGGATGTCAGAAAACAGCTTCAATGGGGACGACTACAAATCTGTGCAGATAACAACCATGGCAGCATCCAGTCCAAGGGACCCTGTTACTAGGAAATCAGGCGAACAAAACAAACCCAAACATAAAGATGCTCACATAAAGACCCAAACACAGTTTGGCAAGAGCTCACCAGTCAGCTGTGGGCAGTGTGGCATGTTGAACTCATAGAGACCAAGGGCATCGCAGACCTGCTCAGTATGAGTGAGCCGAGGATCTTGGTCTACAGCAGCGAAGTCGCATCTCTGTAGAAACCGCTTTGTCACTATTCCATACAGAGTTTATCCATCTTTGCGCCAAGCAACCCACACAGGACAAGGTGCATCCCAGTAAAAGTGTGTTAGAAATGACATTTTTCACAGATGCTTCTGGGGGGATTTATGGAAACAGGGCTTTTTTTTCAGGAAACTTGAGCAGTTTTGTGAATTGTTCTTCTTGTCATTTAGTAGCTAAGTCATGTCCAACTCTTTGTGACCCCACAGACTATACCATACAGGCTCCTCTGTCCATGGGATTCTCTAGGCAGGAATACTGGAGTGGGTTGTCATTTCCTTCTCCAGAGGATCTTCCTGGATCAAGGATCAAATCTGAGCCTCCGGCTTTGGTAGGTGGATTCTTTACCACTGAGCCACCAGGTAAGTCCAATTCTGTGATAGATGATCTTAATAATGTCGTTTAGAAGAGAGGAAGAGTGAAATTAAAGCTGTATGTGCCAAGGAAGGAACAGTCACTCATATTAGTTATATTATAAGGGGATGGCTTGTTTGTGTTGCTCACTACTGTCACAGAATGGTCTTGTATAAGTCTGGTATACAATAAAATCATTAATGTTCATTAGGAAAAGAGGATTAACTTTAAGTGCCAGGCCAGCTGCTAGCTGGACCAATACCTATCTCTTAGACACTGGCTAATGCTCACCTTTCAGAGTTTTTCTTATCCCCGGTAATATCATTTTGAAATCTTGTAAGTAAAATTTAAGTTTATAAGATTTATCCATTATCTAGTAGCCCACACCACTTTTATGACTAATAAGACCTTACTTAGGAGGCACATTATAAAACTTGTCCTCTGTGTAAAGGACACAGTGCTTGGTGAGAGGAACAAAGAGAAGTTAAAGAATGTTTCTTCCAAATAACACATGTAAAGCATATATGTTATGTCTTTGTTTTCCACTGCAATGATAAATATATAACAATAAATTAAAGGTCTTTTATATTCATAACTAATATATCAATTCTGCTTCCAAAACAAGGCAATTCATAATAAGATGCATATACTGCAAATGTCTTATGATAAAAATTTGCATAAAACTCTTATGATAACATACAGAGAGAGAGAAAGAGAGAGAAAGGCAGAAATCAGTAAATCCAGGTAACATAAAACCTGTTATTGACTAGTAAGTTTATCACTGAGTTTCTGGCAACAAAGGAAAAATAGAAAGGAGTTACATAATTTCATAAAGAAAATGTTTTTGTCTTTTAAGTAATTCTAAATGTAGTTTAAGAACCACTTGTAATAAACATATATAAGAACAGTGCAGACTATTTCATCGACAAACTAAATGAAGAAAATAATATATTCATAGAACTTTATGACTAAATTCTCAATAAAGCTTTAAGGTAGAGAATTAATTAAAACTCAGGAGAGTAATTTATTTAAGTAGAAGGAAGAAAAGAATAAATTAATAAGGGCCAAGTATGTAACTTCCTCAGATCATCATATAAAAGAATTAAATTTAAAATATCTATAAAGTAAATAGATTGATTTTTAACTGCATTTTTAATGCCCTTGTCTCTTTTTCAAATGGGCTTAAGGAAATAATTAGCAGCCTTTTCAGAGATAAAACTCTCAGGCAGGAAATTGAGAAGCCCATTATTGCATGTAATTAGTGAAAGACAGAATTCTACATGAGGCTATCACATGTGAATTTGAAAGCCGAAATGTCTAAAAAAATAAGTTTTACATATGATTCAAGTAACAACAGTTTTATAGCAATCAAGTGTTCTAGTGTTCCTCACATATATTATAAAAGATGGAAGATATGATTTTGGCTTCAAAATTCAGAAAGAAATATGGTCCACAGGAACCGTCATGGACTTGATTTTGCTTCCATGAACACCTGGACTCAAACAGTAAGTATTTTCTCATTCCTTTCCATGAGGAATTTCATGAGAAGTCTTGATCCATGCAAAATAGGAATTTTAGCATAAGAAGAAAAACTAGCCACTTATTATTTGCTCTTCACTATGGCTGGACAGCACTGCACATCTGGTGGCCTCATCAGGTGTGTGTGTGTGTGTGTGTGTGTGTGTGTGTTTAATAAGTTAAAGAAAAGAAGACACATTTAAGACAGATTTGTTTTTAATCACTGAGACTGAAATCCCCTAGAGTACATGATCCCATAGTCTCAAAGTAAGATTGCAGAATATTACTTCTTGCAGAAACATCAATCTATCCCAAGTGTAAACAGCCTCACCTACAGGTTTCTGTGATGCTAAGGTTTGCTCGCAGATTGACCAGAAGCAAGCAAGGAAGCCCACTGATTAAAACTATGGAAATAAGACAATCTATTTTCTCATTAAGAAGACTGGATATCTTGAAAGATCAAAAGGCAACACTGTTCCTGTGTGCACCTGCCTATCCTGGAAGCTGAGTTTATCATTGTAACTGACATTGGCGGGATTAGAGACTTTAGTATTCAGCTCGATCATTATTTAGAGTATAATACGAACTTTTACTTTTGAATTTCAATAAGAACTGACAGAGTGGTGCGGGTGTGTGTGATACACTGCATGCAGGTCTCAGGAGGTTTAAACATAAATGGTGGTGAATTGGGGGAAGGGAGAATTTTAGGCTTAGTAAAGGCTTGGTGATTCCAATTTTCTCACTCTCCTTGTGTTTTCCCAGGGAATAGAGGGGCTGTGATAAAAATCAAACTAAGGTATAACAATGCAGCAAAAGCAACAATAGTAGTTTATGACATGCTGGTAAATCGAGTCCCAGAGCATGGGGAAATCATTTGTAGTACTTGTCAATGTCCATGGTGTGAACAGTACCATCATTACAGATTTTGAGCTACCATGATGACATCACTAAAATATATCATTTCTGGGACTCGATGGACGTGGGTTTGAGCAAGCTCTGTGAGTTGGTGATGGACAGGGAAGCCTGGCGTGTTGCAGTCCACAGGGTCTCAAAGAGTTGGACACGACTGAGCGACTGAACTGAACTGAACTGAGGCAAGGTATAAGGAAAAGTCAAAGAAAAACACGATTACCACGGTTTTATTTCATTGTTATGTTTTAGGAGTCTTTTTTTCCTCTTAATTTTCCTCTCTCTCTTCCTTTTTCCTTTATTTCCTAAATTGCATGTAAGGCTTATATAACATGTTTACAATACTATAATATTAGCATTTTTACTAGTAGGAGTTTCACAAGTTTTCTTTATTAGAAAAGCATTTGTGAAAATAGTTAAAGTAAAGGTTGTTATATAACCAAAAACGTAATCACAAATGCAGTCTGAAGCTTAAACACCACACACAAGCTGTTGGAAGAAGCAGATGTCTAACAAATTCGTTGATTTACTTAATAAAAATAAATAACAAGCACCTACAGTACCACAACTATGCTTTTGGTCGGTGATGTTCCCTTTCTTCTCCAGAACAGTGTTTTACAAACTGTGGTCCCTGGATCAATAACGTTAAGATTAGGAATTGATAGAAAAGCAAATTCTAGGGTTCTGTTTTAGACCGTCTACACTGGAAATTGGTGTGAGTCCCAGCAATCTGTGTTTTTAACAAACCCTCCAGGTAATTCTGATGCATGCTCAAGTCTGAGAACCTCTACTCTGGGATACATGTTTAAGTCACCAGAACACAAGGAATTCTTCAGAGAGAAGAAGTGTTTAGTGAGATGTTCCCAAAATCACTGGAAGAGAATCAGGCAAGTCTATGTCTTACTCCTTTCCTACAAATATTTTAGATTTTATGCTTTAACAACCTAAGTAATCAGTCCATCAAAGACAAAAATATAGTCAACATGGGGACTAGCATTCAGCCTTAGTTTGTTCCATTTAACATCATAAACAATTCATTAACAGAAGCCCCAGTTAAATAGAGCTGGGAGGCTGGAAGTGGATGCTCTTGTGTCCTGCCGGAGTCCAACTGGAAGAAGAAAGACTTCCTCTTTTTGCCTGGCAAGAACTCAGCCAACGAGAGATGGTCACAGCTCAGCCAATGAAACGGCTCTGACTCCTTGTTCACTGGTGGCCTCCCAACTTCCTTCTCTTTCCTGTAAAAGTGATCTTCTTTCTCTGTCTTCAGGGACTTGTTTAAGGTTCATCATGGCTATAGATCCTGAACTGCAGTTCTTTGCTTCTCCCAGATAAAGTCCTTTTTGCTGAAGACATAGCTGGCAGTCTATTTTATGTTGACAAAATTACTAATCACACTTTTATCAAATGGGTTATGCTGAATTAAAGGTAAAGCTTCTGCCAAACATTTTAATACTTTTCAGTTTGGTTGCTAGCACCGTATCACACAAGTATTAAAGTAGATTCTTTTCGGTAGTTGTTTAAAAATAAGATTCTTCAGAATCAAAGAGTATTCCTTATATATCTATAAATACAGGACAGGCAAGTAGCTAACATCATTCACAATACTCAAAGCTTCATGTTTCTCACTGTAGGTAACAGAAACCTCAGTAACTAGCATAATGTACATTATCTAAATTTGGGGTATGTTACATAAGTCTAACAGCATTTGAAATAAAATAAAAGGTAATTTCAATTCTGGTTAGAATGATTTTTAATTAGATATTAATATCAATATAAAAACACTGGCAAAAAGTTGTGTACTTGTCTGTCTAAATTATAATTTTAGAAAGGAAACTAGATATTAATTAGTAGGCCAATAAAGGAAACTATGACAAATTTCTTCTGCATAATTGCAAAACCAGCACATTCTCAGTTTATATGCTTGTCAGTGAAAGTTCAGAAGAAAATGTATTTTTTTTTAAGTTTTAAATCACATTTTCAGATTAAAAAAAAAAATAGTGTAAAAAGGCTAGCCCACTACTGGAGGGTAATGAGTCAGATTGATTCACCACAGCCTTTTGGCACCTTGTGTTTGCACCAATCAAATAAAAGGGCACAGGCACCATTCATAGTGAGGATGAGCTCAGCTCTAACTAAGATAAAATCTATGGACATTTAAATTCCTGTCAAATGAAAGAAACTTACAAACAAAGGAAACTGACCAAACACCATAAGCCTGTCTGTTAAGTGGCAGACAGCAAAGTTTTTGATTTATTCATTAAATTAGAACAGTATAAAATTGGCTCACATGGCTTTTTTTTTTTCCTGAAAATAACTAAAATGAACAAAAATAAGAGAGCTGTTAACAAGAATTTTTGCAAAATATTTCAAGCAGGTAGCTACTGCCTCAGTGAAAGTACTGACCAATTCATTTGGGATAATGTAATCATGCTCATATAGTTATAATAAGAAAATAAAATCTGAGCATTAAGAAAATAAACTTCATTTCATATTTCTCTCTTAAGTCTTAATAAGGTGATAACTATTTTAATTCAAACCTATAAATGCAAAATGCCATACACAGAAATAAATGTATTTGTTGTAAGTTATCAACCTATCTTGATCTCATTTGTAACAACTGCATACTGGATTTTATAATATCATTAAGATATTTTAAAAATAAACTCCTCGGGCTTCTCTGGTGGCTCAGTGGTCAAGAATCTGCCTGCCAATCTAAGAGATACTGGTTCGATCCCTGGTGTGGGAAGATCCCACATTCTGCAGAGCAACTAAGCCCATGTGCTACACTTGCTGAGCCAGCCCTCTAGCGCCTGGGAGCTGCGAATGCTGAGCCCATGGGCCTCAAACTGCTGAAAGCAACATGCCCCGGGGTCCGTACTCACAAGCGAGGCCACGGCAGCGAGCAGCCTGTGCGTCGCAACTAGAGAGGAGCCCCTGCTCGCTGCAGCTAGAGAAAAGTCCACACAGCAATGAAGACCAGCACGGTCAAAAATAAAACAAATAACAGATAAAGTCCTTACTAGAATATGTGAAAGAATTATGGTAAGCCACTTTAAGACGACTTTTAACTATCTGAAGTTGTTGTGCAATAATAATCATCATAATATTTTAGGCATTCAAATTCCAAGGGGGAAAAATAATTAGTGTGTAAACAAGAGCTTCTTGAATCATTCCCTTTCATAAGTTTTTGAAACTCTGTAGTCTTTATACTATATTTTAAAAATTAACAGTTGATCTAGTCAGCAGTCTTTGAAGTTTTATATAGCTAACTCTTGAAAAGGCTTGGGTTATTTATTAGATATTCTTCTCAGGAATTAGGACCACAAGTTACATGATGTATATGACTCTCTTTTTATAAATGTCTCCTAATTTCTCTGGAAAACTCAGAAAAAAAATTATTCAGTACAGAAAAGAAACAGTTTAAATGCTAAATATATTATTAGGGCATGTAATGGTTTAAAACATCTTTGAAAAAATTAATATATAAATATATGCTCCTTACAAGGATGATTAAAGATTTAGGAAATACCGAGACCATAATCTATGCTCCACACCATCATTTCTCATGTTATCAATTGGGTAAAAGTTTATGAAATCATGCTCAGGGAAGGATTTATGAATCACTGAATTCATCCTCCAGCTAAGGATTATTCAAAACTGTTCTAGATACCTGAGAAAATATGTCCCTTCTAAATAATTCTGTAGGAGTCTTCATTAAGCCTAGAAAAAATCATATTCTTCTATCTACTCTCTACTGTCAGGAAGTAGACTGTTCTCTTTCACGCTCAAACCAATACTTAGTTGTGATCACATATGCCACTCAGAGATCATCCAACCTGCTCTGTGATTTTCAACACACTTTTATAAGCCCTGCACCAAGAGTAGTTAGAAGATGAAGAGCTATTTGGGCCCAGTGCATCACTTGCTTGTGACAGGTGGCCAGAAACATATAAAGAAAAGGGAAAAAAATGGTGGCTATTGATCAAGGTAATTAAGTTTATACATTCTGGAGATATCAGAAATTATTAACACTTATTATAGAAGGGAGAGGGAAACAGGTGGGAAAACAGACTTCTCAGGCAAATGAAACAGCATGAATGCTCCGAAGTTAACATAATAATAATAAATTTGAAAAGCCTCTAAGTTAGTACTTTTCCTTAATATTTTGGAAGGACACATTGAATTTTAAATTAACCGTATGGTCTCCAATTTCTTTATTATTGTCTCCAATTACTTTATATATTGTTAAAAGTCTTTTAAAAGCAAAAATAGAGAGAGAGAGATGAAGTACTGTTACAATCTATCATTTGAAAGTTCTCTTGAGTTAAACCATATTAGAAAGCTACACATAAATAATTGTAGATAAAATTATTAAACTGTAACATACTACTTAAAATATTTGGAAGCTATATTTTCCCCCAGCTTTATTGAGATATGACTGACAAATAAAATTGGATATATTGAGATTGTAACACGTGAAGTTTTTCAAGGTGTACAGCATGATTTAATGTATATATTCATTGTGAAATGATTACCACAATCATATTAATCACCTCACAGAGGTACCATGGTGGGGGGGAGAGGTGAGAAAACATAAGATATGCTCTCTTAGCAAATTTCCAGTATACAACACAGTATTATTAGTTACAATCACCATGCTGTGCACAATCCCCAGAAGTTATTCATAGGGCTTCCCTGGTGGCTCAGAGGGTAAAGGTCTATCTGCAATGCAGGAGACCTGGGTTTGATCCCTGGGTCAGGAAGATCCGCTGGAGGAGGGCATGGCAATCCACTCCAGTACTCTTGCCTGGAAAAACCCAAGGACGGAGGAGCCTGGTGGGCTACAGTCCATGGGATCACAAAGAGCTGGACACAACTGAACAATTTCACTTCACATTCTAACTGGTGGTTGGAAATGATTATGAAGTAGAAAAAATATTATTAGTAGAAACAAAGAGAAGATGATATATGTGAGAAAATTTTTAATTCAGTGCATTAGTGTCTAAAAATTATTTGATGTTTATGGCGGCTCTCAGTCAGCAATGTAAAGAAATATGGCATAAAGATACTTTCTATATCCCCTCATTGCAGTGGACTCTAAGTTATCATGTGTGCATGCGTGCATGCTAAGACACTTCACTTTTCTCCAGTGCTGCGTGACCCCATGGACTGTAGCCCGCCAGGCTCCTCTGTCCATGGGATTCTCCAGGCAAGAATCCTGGAATAGGTTGCCATTTCCTTCTCCAAGGGATCTTCCCTGACCCAGGGATCGAACCCACACCTCCTGTGGCTCCTGCATTGCAGGCAGATTCTTTACCGCTAAGCCACCGGTGAAGCCCCCAAGTTAGTATGAGCTGACACAATTAGAGAAACTGGACTCCCAAGGAATTCTGACAGGTGTCCGCATTCTGTGAACTCATTCACCTTTGTGGCTTCACCAGAAATACACTGTCAGAGAGATGAGAGGAGAGGGGCTCAGCAGTCAGAAGAGGTGAGCCAATGGCCCGGAATCCAACAGGATCTCGGGGAAGCTGGAGCAGCCGAGGGGCCTCGGGGTGACTGCTTGCTGTGCAGGGTTCACTTCTAAGTTCCCATCGCTTTAAGGGTTGAGACTTTTTGTCTAACGAGATTCACAGATTCAAGCTGAGAAAAAGTCAAAAGTTCAGCACTAAATAACCTCAAGGACAGAGTATTTTGTATTCACTTCTTTCCTGTTCAATGTGAGAAAAAAGTATCGGAGACATGGCAAAATGGGATGGGGCTGAATAAGGGTTCTACTTTGCAAACTGTATTAAAAAGTAAGAAAAAAGAAAAAGTAGTGGCTACAGACACAACAAAACCTCACCGAAATGCTACCATAATTACTCCTTTGACCTTCAAATTAGTGATCACAAGTCCAACACTCTTCTAAGTATTTTTTAACAAAGATATATGTGTGTATATATACATATGCTAAGTCACTTCAGTTGTGTCCAACTCTTTGCAACCTTATGGACAGTATTCCTGCCTAGAGAATCCCATGGACCCACTCAGCTTCTCAATCCATGGGATTCTCTAGGCAAGAATACTGGAGTTGGTTGCCATTTCCTTCTTATATATAAAACACACATATAAACACACACACACACACACACACACACATATATATAAACATACATAAATACTTTTGCTCCCAAAGAACTGCATTCCGGAAGATGATCACTGAGTGTCTTTGGTTAAGCACTTTCACATTCTGCTTGAACAAAGGGAAAACTGCCATGAACCAGTTTTACACATCTGGGGAGGGCAAGGAACAACCCCTCCAGGCAGAAGGGTGGTGAGATCAGCCTCATGGTCAGCAGCATATGAAGCAAAGAACAGACACTTGTTTTATTTTTTTTAAGTACTGGTGAAGAATTCTGGATAAGCAAATTGATTATTTCTCCTTTTTTTTTTTCTGTTAAATCACCCTGAAGTAGAACTAAAATAGAGATGCACAAATTCTTAACTACGGTTAAAATTGAAGAAGTGGATATTAGAAATATAGAATCTAAAATAGGAGACCTCTGAACAATGGGCTTCTCCTAGTGGCAGAGCGGTAAAGAATCCACCTGCCAATGCAGGAGATGTGGGTTCAATCCCTGGGTGGGGAAGATCCCCTGGAAAAGGAAATGGTAACCCACTTCAGTATTCTTGACTGGGAAATCCATGGACAGAGGAGCCTAGCAGTCTACAATCCATGGAATCACAAACGGCTGAGCACGACTTAGCAACGAAATAGCAACAACAATAAACAATGATTAAGATAAAACAAAGATGTGGGAGGATGTTGGGGTAACATCCACAACTGCAGATCTCAGACAACCCCAAACTCATTCCCTAATTTTTAAGGTGAAAAGGTGCTAGTTATTTGTTTCCCACAAAAGAAACTCAGAGTTGAGACATGTAGTTGGAGCTAACCTGGGCTGCTGGTTGGTTTCAAGGAGAAATCAAAGAATTTGGGCTGAATGAGGAATCAGTCATCCACTCAGACCTGAAAGACAAGTCTCAACATCCACTCCCGCCAAGCAGGGCTGGGTTGAAATGGCTTCAGAGTCTGATGCTAAAGAAACTTAACTTTGTATTACAAGAAGGAACACAAGGAACAATAAAGACAGTGTAAAGAATTCATTAAAAAGAAGAAGATGACGAAAGAAAGAAAAAATGTAGGAAAAACAAGTGATTTCAGTAAAAACAAGAGATTTCAGTAAAAACAAGAGATTTCAGTAAACTTCTCTTTGGACTAAATTAACATATCACCCAGTTAAAGTGAAGTGTAAGCTATGATGCTGAATGCTGAATTAAGGGAGATCTTTTTGCTGACTATGTCAAGCATTCATCTCAATTCATGGACTGGAGCTGTGACCTAAAAAATGTGTACAATTTGGAACAGCAATGCTTGTTTATGAAGAACATTTGTATTCCCATTAGGGCCTTCAGCTAGACAGAATTTTGAGTTTACATATAATGGTGGGGAAGACCTCCTGGAGAAGGCCATGGCATCCCACTCCAATATTCTCACCTGGAGAACCCCATGGATGGAGGAGCCTGGCGGGCTACAGTCCATAGGGTTGCACAGAGTCGGTCATGACTGAAGAGACAGCACAGCATGGCAAAGTAATTCCAGCATCTGACTTTCACATGTTGTTTTACACCTCCCAGCCCAGCTCCATCCTGACATCAGAGCCCATTTGAAAGAAGAGAATTCTTCAGAATTCTAGAGAATCCCCTTTAATGAACAGCAGTCAATTTAATTAATTTACAAGTACAATATTATAAAATAATTAGCCTCCAACTAATAAAAATAAATGGGAAAAAAAAACCTAAATAAAAAAAAATTTACAAGTGTTTGAACATTTGGTAGCCACCTTGCAATCTCTTCCTGTTCCCTATTATGAAACTGACTTTCTTTATCTTGACAGACAAATGGTTAATTTGCTCTTGACAATGACGACAGCTAGCATGTTCAGTCGTGTCCAACTCTTCATGTCCCCATGGACTTTAGCCCGCCAGACTCCTCCGTCCATGGAATTGTCCAGGCAAGAATACTGGAATGGGTTGCCATTTCCTTCTCTGGGGATCCTCCTGACCCAGGGATTGGACCCTTGTCTCTTGTGTCTCTTGCATTGGTAATCAGATTCTTTACCACGGCTTCCCAGTGCCTCCACGTGCCACCTGGGAAGCTCAAATCCAAAAAAGACCTAAAGCTGTTCTGTGGTTAACTCAGCCCCTGGGGATCCCATCTTTCAGAGAGCTGAACTCAGTAAACTTATTGAAAAATCTAGGTACAAAATGAAAATTAACTGTATTTTTACACTGCTCCTAAAATTCAATTGAATCTTAATACACATCTCATGTAGCATACCCTTTCTACTGACGGGGTTCAGGCAGGCTGCCTCAAGATATGCCACTTGGGCATGCAGGTTATTTTGAGTTGAAAGCAATTCAGTCCAAAAGACTCAGGAAGAAACTCTGCTCTTCCCCTCAACTGCCTAAAGGAATTTAGATAGAGGACTTGCTCCAGGAAGGGAGCCATCCCCATAGATAACTATGGTATAATATGAACTGCATATGGGTAGACAGGGAGGAACCGAGAAAAGTCTATTTGTTAAAATTCCTCTCTGTGTCTCATTGTTTCTGTATGTTCAGTAAAAATTTATTTATTAAATATTTGTTATTCTCTGACTGATGTGAATTATCTTCCACCCTTTTCATATCCTAGACCCCTATCTGCTTGTCCTCCACTCAGAAGAGCATATAAACCTCAATTACCTGACTGTCCTTTCCTCTTATGGAGTTCTTATACATACGTAATTAAATTTCTTTTTCTCCTATTACTGTCTCATGCCAATCTAATTATTAGGCAGTTAGAAAAACTGAGAAAAGTAGAGAAAAATGATTCCTCCCCAACAATACAAACATTCATCATAAGAATTTTCCATGATTCCCCACCAGCCCCCCTGGGCCATGTGGCATGTGGGATCTTAGTTCCCTGACCAGGGATTGAACCCGTTGTCCTGTGCAGTGGAAGCACAGAGTTCTAACCACTGAACTGCTGGGGAAATCCCTCCATAATTGTTTGTTTGTTTGTTTCTTTTGGCTCCTCTGAACAGATGTCTTTATATTAATATCTTGTTCAGAGAGTGCCCCAATCATGTGACACATTGAATTCTCAGAAAGGCGACTTTTTTTTACACCTTTACTGCCCACACTTTAACAGTGAACTATGGAGCTCCCAATTCATGTAAATACAATAAAATCATGACATTTCCACAAATATGTATATAGCAGTCTGTATGAGAATGTCAGCGTCCTCTTGTAATAATCTTGTCATTTTAAATTAAAAAAGTGAAGTGACTCAGCTTCTGAGTTATTTAATACATTGGACATCTTGCTTGCTTAATAGGAACAGATAGTCATTAAATTGTTTACACAAGCAGAATAAAATCAGTCATATTCATAACTCTAGCAAATAACTAATGAAATATGAGCCATATTCAGGAGAAAAAGCCCCACACACATACCTTTATATTTATATTCAATATACTTGAAGACTTTTCAATGCAAAGTAGTTCTAGAATTGTCACTTTTACTCTCATAAACTTTTATCTGTGTATTTGAGTAACCAAAGCAACATGAACCAAAATTTATTGGATCCTTCTCAAATATTGAAATGGTTTTTCTTTAAGAGCATAATGCTATAAAATTTTTTAAATGCTTACAATTATTTATAACTAATATTAGTAAGGCTAATGAGGTGAAACTATTTTGAAAGGCTAACATGCTACATAAAATTATATGTACTATACAAGAGTGATGTTTAAAATATGCAGCTGTGATCATTTTATCAATATATAAAGTAATTAACTACAACTGTAAATTGAAACATCTAATTTAATAGTCCTAATGATATTTATAATTCTCCTCCAAAGCGTCATGCAAGGATTGCCAAGTACTTCATAAAATTAATACTCTACTTCTCATTCCTCCCGATGGCCAAGAATATCATATCAATTCCCTAAGAGACAGTTGAAATGGTCGTGATTGAATTTTCATGCTAATGAGTGGAAAACAAGAAACAGACATTTCCATGTAAAATATCAGAAATGCACCTGAGATCAAAGGTTTTCCAAGTTATAATATTGAGTTTTACATAATTACATTGAATCATTATGAATCCTGTAAATGTGGAAAGTCAAAGTTTTAAAGTTGGACTTAATTCTCCACATGTTACAGTCAGGAGGGATTCAAACCAGGAGGGCCTGTCGACAGAGCTGATTGTAATTCCAGGCTAGGTGGATGAAGGACAGCTGGACCTCAAACCAAACCCTCCCTGGATAGTGAGGAACTTAGGAGATTCTCAATCGATATCTACCTAGCACAGAAAATTCATTCTGTTCCCAGGTAAATGCTGTTCAAACTAGGCTATGAACTAAATAAGAACTTTTCAAAAATTCTTGGAGTTGCCAGAACTAGGATAAATCTTAGATTAGACACTGGTTCTTCTGTAATTTTATCCTCACTTTGCTCATCAGAGTTCCAGGCACCCGCATCTTTTCCCAAAGTCCTGTATCTGTAAGATAATATCTAACAATTGTTGCTACACTGTGGTATAGTTTACCATATGCCACTATACCAATAATACTACTTATTAATACGAGGTGTTGAATGCTACACTGTGTTGACATTATATCACCATCTACTGGAATCTTTCCCTGCACAGAAATTCTGGCTCATCTTTCCTGCCCCTGTAAATTCATCTGACTTCTAGACTATGGGAAATTTTTCATCAGATCTGCTTTCATTAAAAGTTTTACTAATTGCTTTATTTTTATTATTTAAAATAAATAAACTGTACCTATAATTTAACAATAAGTTATTAAATTTAATAATTAAATTATCTTTATTATTCATTATTAACACTATTTATTTCCTTCTTAAATATTATATACAATGTCACTATCAGTTCAGTTCAGTCACTCAGTCGTGTCCGACTCTTTGCGACCCCATGAACCGCAGCACGCCAGGCCTCCCTGTCCATCACCAACTCCTGGAGTCCACCCAAATCCATGTCCATTGAGTTGGTGATGCCATCCAACCATCTCATCCTCTGTCGTCCCCTTCTTCTCCTGCCCCCAATCTCTCCCAGCATCAGGGTCTTTTCTAATGAGTCAACTCTTCGCAAGAAGTGGCCAAAGTACTGGAGTTTCAGCTTCAGCATCAGTCCTTCCAATGAATATTCAGGGCTGATCTCCTTTAAGATGGATTGGTTGGATCTCCTTGCAGTCCAAGGGCCTCTCAAGAGTCTTCTCCAACACCACAGTTCAAAAGCATCAATTTTTCGGTGCTCAGCTTTCTTCACAGTCTGACTCTCAGATCCATACATGACCACTGGAAAAACCATAGCCTTGACTAGATGGACCTTGTTGGCAAAGTAATGTCTCTGTTTTTTAATATGCTATCTAGGTTGGTCATAACTTTCCTTCTAAGGAGTAAGCATCTTTTAATTTCATGGCTATAATCACCATCTGCAGTGATTTTGGAGCTCAGAAAAATAAAGTCTGACACTGTTTCCACTGTTTCCCCATCTATTTGCCATGAAGTGATGGGACCAGATGCCATGATCTTAGTTTTCTGAATGTTGAGCTTTAAGCCAACTTTTTCACTCTCCTCTTTCACTTTCATCAAGAGGCTTTTTAGTTCCTCTTCACTTTCTGCCATAAGAGTGGTGTCATCTGCATACCTGAGGTTATTGATATTTCTCCTTATACAATGTCATTATTCTCAGTCTGAATGAAGTTTTGATAAAATACTATAAAACGTTCTTTACTCACTAACAAGGGAAAGCTGGTTCTGATCTGAAAGGGAAGTAAACAGTTTCCACTATTGGTTGCAAAAGAATTATACAAATTATCATTTGAAATTTTAATGAAACATGAGAAAAAACAGAGACTATGATATTTTCAGAAATAAAGTATACTGGTTATTTTCCTGTGAGGGGAAAAATATATCCTGCCAGAATAAATAAATGTGAAAATTATCATTGTAAGTGGATTGGGGAGGTGTTATTTTAAACAGTGAAGTATTGCTTAATTCATTTTCAATGTCATTAGTTCTGTGCCTTTTATGTTAAAAGAATGTCAGTTTCCTTATAAAAATCTTTTTTCTTGTTAGGAAGGTTTTTGAAAGATTCCCTTTCCTTTTAACAATAAAGGAAATTTCTCTCCATTTCACAACATTATATGCAAAAGATAAGATGTCTTCGGGGTTAGGAACCAGCAGGAGCCTGGGATTCAAGCTCTGCTGTGTGCAGCGAGGGTGGATGTGGTGCTCGACAGCACCCCCAACAGTGCCAGGCTCTGGAGTCTGGGCCACAGAGTGGAGCGTTGTGCAGGGGAAAAGGAAAACACGGACCCAAAAAATCATTTTAAGAAGGATGGAAAAATGTTAGCCATCTGCAAAGATTTAATGAGGTAGTCTTCCCAGACTCTAAACTATTGCAGACCACTGCAGAAATCACATCTGTATGTGCTTTTCCATTATCAAAAACTAGTCTCTGGTATGAGCAAACCCATTTTCATTTTCTGATGGTGGCTGAAACTCTCCTTCTCTTTGATTACTCTGCAGTATTTCATAGTCCACGTTTTGGGTGAGAACAAGCATTTCTCTGTTAAAAGCAACTCCTCAGAATGGTGGTGGTGTACAGGAAGAGCACAATTAAGAAATCAGGGCAGGGAATGGTGTAGATCAGACATTCTATACTCAACTGCATTCTAGTTCTGGACGTTGGGAGGTTGATGGCAGATGAGGGGGCTGTTAATTTTGAAAGCAGATAGTAATTAATGTAGACCTTGGGGGAAACATAGGTACAGTGGAGTTTAGTGGAATGTTGTTGGGACAAATAAAACTGATGTGTTAAATTTCTGCTCTTGACTAGTCATATGACTTTGGGGACTGTTACTTGAATAAGCCTCCCTTTTTCTTTGTATTATGTGGTGTCAGACATACAGTGCTCAGAGTGACTAGGTAGATTCAATGACATGTACAGTGGGGATAAGCAACTTGAATAGTTCAAAGTTATTCAATAAATACCACTTATTTCTACAAATGACTTTCTTTTTCTCCTTACCGCCATCCTTCTGATCCTCCTTTGTTTTTCCCCCCACAACCACCCACCTTCAGCTCCAAATAAAGCATCAGAATAAAGTTCCTAAGAATCTGTTTGCTTCAGCATGGCACAGCTGCCTTTTAAGAGGTCCAAATGGAGATTTTTGAGGTTTCAAAAAACACAGCTGATGATCCAAGAGCAAAGAACCAGCAACACGCTGGAAGGAAGAGCTCAGGAGGAAAAAAAAAACAGCAAACATTTGTTCTAAGTGTACTGTATATCAGATGTCTAAGTGATTTAGGAAGAACAGAATGGTATTTAAGCTGTGAGAAATGAGGGTCTCTGACACCATGCATGGACAGTCAGGAGGCAGATCGAGATAGATGACACATGATCCATGACCACAAGATTCTCAAGGTCTTCAAGGTCGTACATTTGTAAGAGTCCTTAACAGGTGGTGGATGGATCTGTTATTTCAGCTTCCATTCAGAGCTCCACCCAGCCAGATGACTTTCATTAAAGGAAAGCAAATGCACTGCAGAGTTTTGTTGCTTGTTATGTCTACTAACAGTGGAAATTCAGTTTCAAAAAACTGATTTTCGGTAGAGAAATATTTTTTCTTCTCTGTAAACAGTATATATATATATATATAGGCTTTCCAGATGGCACTAGTAGTAAAGAACCTGCCTACCAATGCAGGAGACTTAAGAGATGCAGGTTCGATCCCTGGGTTGGGAAGATCCTCTGCAAGAGGGCATGACAACCCACTCCAGTATTCTTGCCTGGAGAATCCCATGGACAGAGGAGCCTGGCGGACTGCAGTCCATGGGGTTGCACAGAGTCAGACACAACTGAAGCAACTTAGCACTCATGCATACACATATATATCATTCCCCTCCTTGCATGAAATTCTCTTGATACCTTTAATTTTCTTGAAGAGATCTCAGATTTGCTTCTGTCTCTAGTGAGGTAGGACAAAAAACAGACCTTATCAGAAAGAATAATCCTCTCGGAGAAAGCCTTAGCATCAGAAGGACACACAGCCCCACATAATGGTGCAGCCTTAGAAAGAAAAGAATTGTCCCACATGTTTTTGCCAAAACTTCTGTTATATAAATTCTTCCTAAACTGTCCTTTACTAGGGCAACAGTATTTTTGTTAGGCCAGATTTAACAGAATCAGGCCCACTCAGAGTGACTCTCTACCTTGAGAGATAGACGGTAATTGCAAAATGAAGAGCATGAAGGAACCAGTGGTATTCATTGCTCTCATTTTTTTAGTGTGTCTGAAATAGGGGAAAACAAATAGTACTGCATTCCGTCTTTAGAAAGAAATGAGGCAAGCAAAATCCAATAGTTGCCTAACCAAGACCATTTTCTGATTTTAAGGAAAGCTGAAATGGCACATGAAACCCTCCTGAGTTCTCTGCCAATGAATCCCACGGAATAATGAGAGAACATGGAGTCAAGCAAACTATTATTAAGAGCAGAGCTGTTCATATCTAACAGGGCCAAAACTGGGTGAGACATAGAGAAGGAAATTAGGGTAATGTGTCCCACAAACGTCCAAATCAATAGGGAAAAACTGAAACATGTAAAGGCAGGATGAACGGGAGGCCGCACGATGCAGAGTTGTTACAGAGCCCACGCGTGTATCTGTGTGTGTGCTCAGGTGCCCAGTCGTGTCCGACTCTTGTGGCCCCATGGACTGTAGCCCACCAGGCTCCTCTGTCCATGGGGTTTCCAAAGCAAGAATACTAGCATGGGTTGCCATTTCCTTCTCCACAAGACTTTCCCAATCCAGTGATCAAATCCACGTTACTTGCCTCTCCTATATTGGTAGGCGGATTCTTGACCACTAGCGCCACCTGGGAAAATCAAAGAGCTCATACTTCTGATTTTTTCCCAATGATGTGTATTGAGATCAGTGTATGTAATAAAGTGGACGGCTGTTCATCTGTTTCTTCTCATATTCTTTGGCATGGTTGTCCAAGAGGAAACAGGAGAGCGCTATTGTGTGTGGTCATGAGTCTTGTCCTCTTAATCACCCCAAGGATTGAGCAACTCCAACAAATTGCTGCTTAAATTGTTCTCCCTTCTCCTTATTTTTTCAGGAGAGTTATGATTTTTCAGGAGGGGAGACACAGAATCAGAAGAGAACATCAAGAAATGTATCACTTATAACAGATAACCTTCTCTCCATTGGGGCATAACAATCACTTAAGCTAATGTACAAGTTAGAGGTAAAATCCTTCCTCCTTCTTTAAAAAGAAAAAAAGTATCATCTGAGTGGGATGTTGCAAATGTATGTCACAGAGGTAACTGGAAAATACAAAGAAAGTTTGCTTAACCAAACTGTCAGATTACTCTGTTACACATGTTGCCATTTTTTTAAACCTGATTGACATGTAATAAAGTACATTTACTAAATGTGTATATGCTTATAAAATTTACAGATGTTTACATCTGAAAAACCATCACCCTGCTCAAGATAGCAAAATTAATCAGTGCCAAAAGTTTCCTGGTGTCACTTCACATTCCTCCTCAAGACGCATAATTCAACCACAAGAAACCACTGATTCAGTCTTTAACTAGATTTTTTCATACTTTATATAATTTTATAGAATAATAGGCAATATATATATTTTTTGCCTAGCTTCCTTCACTGAGTAAAATTATTTTGAGATCTATCCATATTGTTGCTGTGCCAGGCCTTCATTTTTAAAAAATGTAAATAGTATTCCATTCAATGGAGAGGAGATTTTAAATTATATATAAGAAGATAGTTTGATAAATTATAACTAAGAGATAGTCTAGGTAATATGTATGTGTTGTTCCACTAATTGACTTTGATCAAGTCAGATCCAATAATACATCATATAGTGCAATAGCCTATTTTTTTTCTCCCTTTTGTTGGTCATACAGTTAATGATGGAAATTCACAATCCTATTAAACACTGCCTAAGTCAGAAAATAAAAAGTTCAGTTTTGGATCACTGATAATGAAAAAATGAATATCAGCTAACCCAATAGTATACAGACATCAATTAATAAACATTGGCATCACAAGCAATCAACCTCCAAATGCCTATACAATTTTTAAACTCATTTTAAAATAATTCTTGCCTAATCTGTCCAGCTAATTCATGTAATTGTTCCTTCCACTAACTTTCAATCTTTTTTTTAAGCAGGTAAGGCTTTTCTGGATTAGAAAGAGGGAAATTGGGAGTGGTGATGACCTGCCAGGATTAGATGCAGAGCAGGAGTGGAAGAAATGGGCTTAAGGAGTTAAGTATTAGTCATCTATTTGGGATATAAAGGGAAGAGTGCCTCACAAAACAGATGGTCAGTTCTTCACAAACTCTGTGAAAGACAAAAAGGAAGTCCATTTTGCACCCAAAACATGCCAGGACTGTGACATATAGACATAATTATTGGGCAACCTTTGGTCTCCTCTCAGCTTTCACATTTTTTAAATTGACAATATCCCAAGGATCCTAGAAGACAGAGCCTGCAGCAAAGATAAATTGCAGACGCTGTATTTGGGAGATGAAGATCCAGGTCAATGCGAGTTAGGACAAAGAAAAATGAGGCAGGGAGGAGACGGGAGGTGATTTGTAGCCACCATGCCCGCTGCTTACGAGATGTGAACAAATGCTGCATATGGGTCCGCTCGCCGCAGAGAAGTCTCCAGACGGGCTCAGCGGCGACACCACCTCTCCGAGGGGGCTTCTGGAAGGAGAAAGGAGTCGGACTTTCTCGGCTGAGCTGCCTGCCACCTTTTACTCTTAAAGCACCCAAGACAGAAATGTTTCACCGCAAGACAGAAATGGCCTGAAAAAGCCGCACGTGCCAGAAACCGCCGCCGGTCCCTCCACCTAGCTCTGCAGAGAACAAACGGGGGTTCATGGCAAACGCAGGACTGGACCTGGTATCCCTACTGGAGTAGAAAAAAATATACCCTTAGTACGTGGCAGTGATTTGGCAAATGTTTTCTTTTATCCGTCAAAAGGATTAAAAAATTTTGCCACTTGATGGTAAGGACCACATTAGTTTCATGATCTTCCCTCAAGGTAATGCTGACTCTTCTGCTGTTGGTTACAGTAAATTTCCATTCTACCAAACATCACACTGATCCATTGTATTGAGGCCAGGCTAATCTGACCAGGTGAGCAGAAAATGTTGTGTCCCAGTCACCTAGAAAAGCATATGAACAGAAAGATGTTTTTTAGTGGCACAGTTTTGTCTGACTCTGTGACCCCATGGACTGTAGCCCACCAGGCTCCTCTGTGCATGGGATTTCCCAGGCAAGAATACTGGAGTGGGTTGCCATTTCCTTCTCCAGGGGATCTTCCTGATCCAGGGATGGAACCCAAGTCTCCTGCATTGCAGGCAGATTCTTTACCACTGAGCCACTCGGGAAGGCTGAATAGAAAGATATAAACTCCTGAAGATTCCTGAGCTTGCAGCATCATTGACAGTTTTAAAGACCACATGAAAACCCCTTGTATCTTCCACAATGTATAAAGTGGAGTTCTATAGTTCATTTGAGGTTTTGTAGGCACTGTGATAGGTCATTTGCAAGTGCTCGCCATAATTCTTTCCCTTTATCCACACCCGTAGGAAGCTATCACATACACTGATCACAGACTCTGCCATGTACATTGGGGTGGTCATTGAGAACACAGTAAATGCGACGTAAGCAGAGACGTGAAACACCTGTAACACCCAGCTCGCTCTCTTGCTGTTAATGAACAACAGACTAGTACCAATGAATATTTTGAGAGTAAATGTGTTTGATATGAGTATTGAATGAAATGAAACTTAGTTTAGTTTTATTTTATTTTGTTTAGTTCTGAATTACTGGAGGTTTATATTACTGAACAATTTCTTTTATAAAAACAAAAATGTGTACCTTATAGATAGCTTTATAATGTGTTCTATATATATTTTCTAACTAAATTCATTAGAAATTCAGCCACACCAGTTAACTCCAAATTTACCATCTTCTTGAACATATCCCACACACTACCTAGGAATTACTTATGATGCTATTTCCCATCCTCCAAATATAATCATCCCCAGACATTTTATTTTTAAATAATAAATTTAACTTATTTTATAAATGTTTTCTAATGGGAATAATTAGACATATCTTAAAATCAGCTTTTATCTCTAACTGAATAAAATTAGATTACATCTGTTATATGCAATAGGTTTTGGAATCTAAAAACCTGATTTAACTTCCATTTATAGTATGCTCACATTTCCTGTAAGATCAAGTCATTAAACATCTACATTTCTCCATTTAATAAATATGCCATATGAACTACCATTTCACTGTGCTATGCTGAAGATAGCACCAACTTTTACAAAGTGCTCAGCACAGAATTTTATCTGGAAGAAATACTGAATACAAATTATTTCCATAATTGCATGATTTATTATCAAATGACCACATTTTGGATACATTTTATGCATTAAATAATACCATTTGAAGTTATACACATGCATTGCAGTCTAAAATTGTGTCACTTTAGAAGAATCAAATTATAAATCAAAACCTTCAACATGATTGATAATATACTGTCAAAACCCAAAGTGTTTCAATATTGGAAAGAAACAAGAGTTTTATCAGTGTTAGAATTGATACAGATCAGGGATTATTTTAGCCCAGTTTCATAAATTTACAGATTTATAAAATGAGGTTCAGAAAAGTTGGCTTTAATTTTGGGTTCTGTGCTCATTTCCAAAGTGGGGAGGTGACTTCCCACACACACCATTGAACAATGCTAGGACCATCAGTTGGGGATCCTGTGATTCAGCTCAGTTCTCATGCTGGCTACTTGGAGACAAAATCAGATTCCACAGGTTAAGGGCTCAGTCCCACCCGACGTCCCTCCACCCCACAGGTCAATCACGAGTTCTGAGCAGTATAAGTGCTCATGTGCTAGGTTGCTTCAGCCGTGTCGGACTCTTTGCAACTCTGTATACTGCCGCAGACCAGGCTCCCCCATCCGTGAGGTTCTCCAGGCAAGAGTACTTTACCACCAGCGCCACCTGGGAAGTCCTCAGGTTCTGCTCACCAGCTGGGTATAAGTCAAGTTCCTGTGTCTCCTCCTTGGGTTTTTGATTACTCCCTAGATTACCAGTTTATTACAAAGGATACAAAGCAACAGCCAGCTGAAGAGATACACAGGGAAAGATCCCAAAGGAGCTTCTGTCCTCTTAGAGTTTGGGGCCCCACTGAGGGGATATGGAAGCAGTCTGGTTCCCCAGCCTGGTAATTCTCTGAAACCCATCCTTTTGGAGTTTCATGGGGGCTGCATCTCATAGGCATGATTCATAAAATCACTGACCATCACTGATGGATTTAACCCCCAGCCCCTCTTGAGGGGTGGACCGGAACGTTATAACCCTCTGTTTCTGCTTAGTTGCCCTGGCAACGAGTCCCCAGTCTTAGGTGTTTTCTGAAAGTCACTTATTAATGAACCCAGTTGCAGTGGAAAGGACTTGTTATGAATAACAAGACATGTATTTCAGCTTCATGGCTCTGAAGTGATTTCAGGAACTGAGGACAAGAGAGCAAATATTCTAACAAAAGATGCTCCCACTGCTCTTGTTGCTCAGGAAATTCAAAGGGTTTTTGGAGCTCTGTGTCAGGAACCCTGTGTTCAAATATGAAATATAAATGGAGGTATATTTTGGTCATCTGAATGACCAAATATATATTTCATATAAATCACAATATTGCAGCTGTATATTTAATTTAGGCTTCCACAGTGGCTCAGTGATAAAGAATCTGCCTGCCAGTGCAGGAGATGTGGGCTCCATCCCTGGGTCGGGAAGATCCCCTGGAGAAGGAAATGGCAGCCCACTCCAGTATTCTGGCCTGGGAAATTCAATGGACAGAGGAGCTTGGTGGGCTACAGTCCATGGGGTTGTGAAAGAATTGGACCCAAAAGCAGCTAAACAACAACAACACTTAATTTAGCATGGTTATTATCAAAAGCTTCCAAGACATCTCGTATCTTAGAGGTGGGGGGATTCCTAGAAGTATATAACCTAAACATTTCAGTTTACAATAGGAAAGCATGAATTCCACAGAAGTTAATTTCCCGTGGTCTCATATTAAGACCAGCTAGGATCCAGCTGTCTTGATTTCAATCTTTATTGAAATCTCTCTCTACTGTACAATCTCTCTCTACTGTAATCTCATTATTATAGCTGACTCCACAACAAAGGGCTTCCCTGGTGGCTCAGAGGTTAAAGTATCTGCCTGCAATGTGGGAGACCTGGGGTCGATCCCTGGGTCCAGAAGATTCCCTGGAGAAGGAAATGGCAACCCACTCCAGTATTCTTGCCTGGAGAATCCCATGGACGGAGGAGCCTGGCGGGCTACAGTCCATGGGGTCCCAAAGAGGGCTACATACAGTCCATGGGGTCCCAAAGAGTCAGACACGACTGAGCGACTTCACTTTCACTTTCTTTCCACAACAAAGACTTGTGCTACTCTTCTACCTTCTTAACTTACTTAAGAAGCTTTAGACATTCTTGTTTACCTAAGTTTGGCCTAACCCTTTTCCCGGTGAAATTGCTAGCTTGAGCAAAACCCTAATTTACAACCCCAGATTGCTGAGATAATATGTTATATAGTTTGGAAGAAGCAGGCCTAAATCTTCTTGAGGAAAACAGCACAGGGGCCAACAGGAAATTGAAATTCTTAACTCATCACATAGACTCCAAGTAAATAATAAAATGCCTCAACTGTTGATTTTGCTCTCTCTCAGAAAGATCACAAGACCATGACTTGACAGATTGCTCTGTAGGAACATATAGATCAATCACAATCATCAATGACATGTTGAGTCACTACCTAGTGCTGGAAAGTCTGCAACTGAGATCTCATTTGGAAGCTGAAATCACAGAGACCTCACCCTATTTATCCTTTCTGCCCTAAAAAGTCCTATGTTCCAGCTAGCCGGCAAGATAGAACTGAGACAAACCTGGGTCTGCCATTTTCTTTTCACAGTGCCCTCTCCATCAAGAAATCTTTCTCTGCTCCAAATTCTGACACTTCAGTTTCCTTGACCTCACTGTGCATTGGGCACATGGACTTGAGTTTGACAGCAAGTTCACTGAATATAGTATAATTTTACAAAAACTTTAGCAAATTAAAATAAAGCATATCTATTTCATAAACTAAAATGAAAGTCATATCAGCAAAAAAATAAGAAAAAAAACTGGCACTGTTGCTATTTTGCTCTTGGATCATTGGGTAGCAGTATGTATACTGCTCATTTTTTATTTTTAATAACATGTGTCTGAGAGTGCCTGAATAGCTGGTTTAGAAAATATCTATGGTGAGCGGCTATTCATTTTTACTATACTATTAAATGTTATTTTCTCACACTTGAAAATTACAATCAAATGTAGTGTTATTACAACAATTTCACTGTAATGTTTAACTAGATATTTTTTTACTATATATTCTGAGGTTCAGTCACAATTTTCATATTTTATTCTGATCCACAAGCCTTTTAATTCTAGAGACTCTCAAGGTTTGAAAACTCAGGTAGACCCTTGCCTGAAGCTCATTGAGAAATCTCTAGTAGATGGTTCTCCAAAAATCTCAATGAAAAGGAACAGAAGTTCCTCTTTGTATTAAGCCAAAATGTGTCTTGTGAATATTTTCACCTAACTTCCATAACTTTGAGCCTCTAATCAACTACAGTAACTGAATAATTCTTTTGTATTTCAATTCAAATAAGTGCTTGAAACAAGGTATAGTACTTGTCTTCTACGAAACTAGATTTCAGATGTAAACAGAAGTATTTCTAGACAGTTACCTTTCTTCTGGCTTATATCAAGTTTTGAATATCTTACTTTAAATATGCAAATACAACCAAATACCTTTATTTCATGAATCTATTTTTATCACTCAATTAATATTTATTTCACATCTACTATGCTTCAGTCAGTTAAACAAAATACACATTTCTTAACTTCTGAAATATGTTTTTGGCATTGGGGAAGATGAGTGATAAAAATGATTAATATATAAATTTTATAATTTGTTAAAAGGTTAGAGGTGTTAGGGGAAAAAAATCATTCAGACAAGATGGTTGGAAATTTGTATTGGAAAATGGAAGGGAATATTTGCAATTTTACAAAGGGTGGCCAAGTAATAACTTGAGAGTCATTCAGAGAAACTTGAAGGAGATGAAGGAATCAAACCAAATTTAATAAACCTAGCAATTTTTTTTTCATAATTTTCAACAAAGAATTCCATTTTCCTATATTCTTAACTCTTATTGTGAAATTACTATATTCTAAACCACAGTACAGGAATTTATATCTTTTCCAATTAAAATATGTTCTGGTATATTAAGACCATAATTCTAATTTGTCCATGTAATTATGTAGACTCTGTAAGTAAAATGACTGTTTATAGCATAATTATATCAAGACACTATCTGCATAATAGAAACCGTATTTATTCTAAAAAAATCAATACTATTAATTCTGTAAAGCTGAGGGTAAACTATTACACTTTATAATGCTGTGAGAAAGTTTTCTTTCAACTTATTGTCTATGTTTAAGTAAATCTAATTATCATCTTTTGCTTTAGCTATCCAATTCCACACATCAATTATATTTTCATTCAATAAACATAACTTTAGTTTCTCACAAGAACCTCATGAACAAGTTTTTCAAATTCTTAGATCAATTCACAATTTCAGCATTTACCCATATCTAACAGTCCAGGGAGTATATTCAGGAAAAAAAAAATGTCAGGCAAGTGTCATAATCTATTAATTTTTACTGGTTTTAGCAGTTAGAATATCCATAAAGAGAAAGTGCTAGTAGCTCAGTCATGTCTAAAATCTTTGCGATCCCATGGACTGTAGCCTACCAGGCTCCTCTATCCATGGAATTCTGCAGGCAAGAATACTTGAGTGAGTTGCCACTCCCTTCTCCAGGGATCTTCCCGACCCAGGGATCTCTTGTGTCTCCCGCATTAACAGGCAGATTCTTCACCTTCTGAACCACCAGAATATATATAAGTATCCAAAAATAATAAATATCTTTCTCTACCAGTGAATTTTGTTTGCATATTGATGTCAAGTTCAAATATATAAAGAGATGCCTAAGCTCTCCTGCTTTCAAAGCAATCGATCTGATCTTTCCACCTTGGCTTTGGAGGAGAATCCACAACCAAACTCTTCTAGTTGGTGATGCCTAGCTCCTGGTGATTTAAAATCAAGTTCTCCATTCTTGTGGTGGTCATTACCCAGGAATTGCTCACAACTCCTAAAAGTCAGTCTTCTTGTTCACAATACTTCCATCTGCATGTCAGCAATGTTTCACTGATTTTTCTTGTGCTTTGAACATCTCTGACTTTTCCTACCATGGTCATTTGGAGAAAGCTTCACTTTTAAAGAACACATTCAATTACATGGGCTTCATCTTCCTGGATATCCTTAAATAACCATTTAGATAATCCTTCTTTGATTATTTAAATGTCAACTGACTAATTACATTAATTACATCTGCAAAATCCTTTTGGTGACATTACATAATCACAGGCATAACGTAAGAGTAAAGTCATGTGGACCATTTTAACATTCTGCCTGACACACATGAAAAGCACAGAAATGACAAAGATAAAAATACTAGCAAGGCAAGTCTATTTGGATAACTATGAATAATATTTTAAAGCTTCCATCAGAATTTGTTAGGCAGTGTTGATTGGGGTGTACAGAAACCAAAAAATAAAAAAATAAAAATAAAAATCTAAGCCTGGAAAGAAGTAAAAAGACAAATTGTTTAAGATTCTCCACACCTCATTTAGTTCAGTTCAGTTCAGTCTCTCAGTCATGTCCAACTCTTTGAGACCCCATGGACTGCAGCATGCCAGGCCTCCCTGTCCATCACCAACTCCTAGAGTTTACTCAAACTCATGCCCATCGAGTCAGTGATGCCATCCCACCATCTCATCCTCTGTCGTCCCCTTCTCCTCCTGCCTTCAATCTGTCCCAGCCTCAGGGTCTTTTCAAATCAGTCAGTTCTTTGCATTAGGTGGCCAAAGATGTGGAGTTTCAGCTTCAGCATCAGTCCTTCCAATGGCTGGACCTCCTTGCAGTCCAAGGGACTCTCAAGAGTCTTCTCCAAAACCACAATTCAAAAGCATCAATTCTTGGTGCTCAGCTTTCTTTATAGTCCAACTCTCACATCTATACATGCCTACTGGAAAAACCATAGCTTTGACTAGATGGACCTTTGTCGGCAAAGTAATGTCTCTGCTTTTCAATATGCTGTCTAGGTTGGTCATAACTTTTCTTCCAAGGAGTAAGCATCTTTTAATTTCATAGCTGCAATCACCATCTGCAATGATTTTGGAACCAAGAAAAATAACGTCTCTCACTGTTTCCATTGTTTCCCCATTTATTTGCCATGAAGTGATGGGACCAGATGTGATGATATTAGTTTTCTGAATGTTGAGTTTTTAAGCCAACTTTTTCACTCTCCTCTTTCACTTTCATCAAGAGGCTCTTTAGTTCCTCTTCACTTTCTGCCATAAGGGTGGTGTCATCTGCATATCTGAGGTTATTGATATTTCTCCTGGCAATCTTGATTCCAGCTTGTGCTTCTTTCAGCCCAGCATTTGTCATGATGTGCTCTGCATATAAGTTAAATAAGCAGGGTGACAATATACAGCCTTAAAGTACTCCTTTTCCTATTTGGAACCAGTCTGTTGTTCCATGTCCAGTTCTAACTGGTGCTTCCTGACCTGCATACAGGTTTCTCAAGAGGCAGATCAGGTGGTCTGGTATTCCCATCTCTTTCAGAATTTTCCACAGTTTATTGTGATCCACACAGTCAAAGGCTTTGGCATAGTCAATAAAGCAGAATTAGATGATTTTCTGGAATGCTCTTGCTTTTTTGATGATCCAATAGATGTTGGCCATTTGATCTCTGGTTCCACTGCCTTTTCTAAAACCAGCTTGAATATCTGTAAGCTATTCATGTACTTTTGAAGCCTGGCTTGGAGAATTTTGAGCATTACTTTACTAGCGTGTGAGATGAGTGCAATTGTGCAGTAGTTTGAACATTCTTTGGCATTGCTTTTCTTTGGGATTGGAATGAAAATGGGCCTTTTCCAGTCCTGTGGCCACTGCTGAGTTTTCCAAACTTGCTGGGATATTGAGTGCAGCCCTTTCACAGCATTATCTTTTAGTATTTGAAAGTTCAACTGGAATTCCATCACATCCACTAGCTTTGTTCTTAGTGATGCTTTCTAAGGCCCACTTGACTTCACATTCTAGGATATTTGGCTCCAGGTTAGTGCTCATACCATCATGATTGTAAAGATCTTTTTAGTACAGTTTTCTGTGTAATCTTGCCACCTCTTCTTAATATCTTCTGCTTCTGTTAGGTCCCTACCATTTCTGTCCTTTATTGTGCCCATCTTTGCATAAAATGTTCCTTTGGTATCTCTAATTTTCTTGGCGATATCTTTAGTCTATCTCATTGTATTGTTTTCCTCTATTTCTTTGCACTGATCATTGAGGAAGGCTTTCTTATCTCTCCTTGCTATTCTTTGGAACTCTCATTCAGAACTTCAGGTTAATATGTAGATGGATTTCTACTGTAAGCAGAGATGGCTGACACTGTAACCAGGAAGGGTCCATTTTGACTCCAAACTGGATCTGTTTCTGTGATTTTAACCCTTGTTTTCCTGCCATGTTTTCCTGCCTCAGGGAACCCTGTCTCTCCCTCTGCCTGACCCTTAGACTAAAGTGCCTTTGTTTGGTTCACTGGGAGATAACCTGACTCTGCCCACATGTGAAAGACTGTGACATTCTTAAGTTCCCTGTGTGGGGAACTGCAGCTGCAGTGCTTGGCTCATCTGCTTCTTGCCAGTGTGGCTCTGGCATAATTTGGGGATTATGGCAAAACTGCAGATGGCTATGGCATCCTTGTGTGTTGATGTGGCAAAGGGTATTCCACTTCACGCCACCTGTGAAATGGCTGTAAGGAAGTGAAACTTGCACATCTTCCTGCCTAAGGCTTGCCATTCTAGGAGATATTTGCAAGAATTAAAGGATCTTTTTACTGTTTTGCCTCACCTCCCCCATCTCTGATCCATAAAAGAACTTGGCATCCAGACCTGACAAGATGGTTATTTTGAGACGTTAGTCTGCCATCTTCTAAGTCAGCTGGCTCTCTGAATAAAGTCATATTCCTTGCCTCAATACCTCATCTCTCAGATTTGTTAGCCTAACATGTGGCAAGCAGAATGAGCTTGAACTTGGTAACAACACTGCAGAAGATCAACAGACTAAAAGAACTCTATGTTTGAAGGTGAATGATGTCAAGCTTAAGGATACCAAAGAGAAGCATTCAACTTCTGTTTTACTAATCCCTTCTAATCAAAATTTAAAAGATTGAATAAGTACAACAAACATTGCTTTTAAATAATTAAGGCAACCCATTGCTTTAAAGAAAATAAAACCTTGGCGAGGCAAACAGTTTTCTCCTGTGAATTGGGTCCCGCCAACAACCAAAAAAGTTTGGATGCAGATTCTTCTCCAAAGCTTCAAGAGAAGAGGTCAGTCTGGCTGACATCTGACAGTCTTGTTAAGGTCTTATATAATCTTAAGCAAAGAATCCATTAGAGCCCAGACTTTGTTCTTCAGAGATGTGATATAGTGTAAGTGTTTCAGAAGCTGTATTTGTGATATTTTGTTATGAAACAATAGAAAAACATTCCTTGTGGAATGATTTTTGCCTGGTAAACTCTTATTTGTCTTTCAGGACTCAGTCAAACTGAGTCCTACACTTCATTTCTGGAAACTGTTTTTATTTCTTTATTTCTGGAACCTCTTGCTATTTGTTAGTCTCTCTTTGGTATGCATACCTTTTTGCATATCTTTCTGTATGCTTCATAATGGTTTTATAATTAGTATAGTCATGATAATAATTAACATCATAATCATTTTATACCCAACTTTCTCTCCCAGTAGACTGTTATATCTTATAGGCAAATCATGTATTAAAATATCGGAATCTGTAGTCATGGGTATGCCTTGAAAATTTTGTGTGCTTTTTTTGTGATTATTTAATGAATATGTGCTAAATGACTCAACTAATAATCAGGGGAAAATATCTCTGTATTTAAATTGAAAGTTGTTCCTGAAAAATCCTATCCAAATTCCTTAAGCACATACATGAATTCAATTGAGATGCTTTAAATTTCACTGACATATAATATTAACTGTAATGGAAAAGTTTAACTTTAAGATGATTACACATAGCACTAAATTATTTGAAATAATGAGATTATTAAAATATTTAGATCAGAAATATATCAGTGTGCAATGTTAACTTAAAATAACTTTACGAGTTATATAAAATAAAGCCATGCAAACAATGTGATGTGAATAATTTTAAATAAATGGCATATTCTATTTTCATCAAATTACTAATTTGTAGCTCAAGCTGTCTCACAGATGAAAACTTGCACAGAAAGTACTTGATTGAATCTTTGAAGAAAAAATATGTCTTCTCCTCTTGCTTAAATGTGCCTACACATTGAGACTATGTCCTTGATCTAAGCATATACTTTCTTATAACAAAGAATTTCCACTGGTATATAATACAGACTCGAAGAATGCAATTTCTATTATCCCCTCAAGCTTGACTAAATAAGTAACTTGGATTTATTAGTTTTTAATAGTGCACCTAGTAAAGCCTTGAAGGGATTTAAACTAGAAGGATATCAGAATGAATGGGAGAAGTGCATTCTTAATGAGTCAGAGAAAAGATAGGAATCGGTAGAGTTTTTCCTTAATGATGATGAAGTTTTCTCTCTTTTCTTCCCCCTATTTCTCTGCTACATTTGCTCCGAAAAGCTCTCTCTATCTAGCCATCATGCGATACTAAGTAGAAATTAGCTTCACAGTTATATACATCTTTATGGTCTTCACTGCCAAATAACTCTGTAGTATTCACTTAACTTTTTTAATCATCCTTGAAAGCAAATGATGCTAAAACACATGAAACTTAACAATGAAAGTCCACATTCAAGGAAGCAAATGAGAGAGTAAACAGATATAGTAATGAGAAAAATATAATAAAACCATTAACACTTAACCAAACAGCTTTGTATATTTTGAGAGAAATTGCACATGCTTATTCATCTTAGAGAAGTAAACTGAAAATCTGCTCCACCTCTCCGGCACTAAAAATGGCTCAAATATTACTTCCTAATTAAAAAGTCATATTTGTTAGCAAATACTAAATGATGGTCCCCAAAGGAAAATTGCATGAATAATCATGCTATTTGCTATGAGTAAGAAGTTATTTATTTGTTTATTTTTGTTTGTTTCATTTGGCTGTGGCATGCAGAACTTCCCCGACCAGAGAGCAAACCCACAGTCCCTGTAGTGAAAGAGCAGGTTCTGAACTGCAGCCCCAGAGAAGTCCTGTTTATTTATTTTTAAGAACAAAAAGTCAAGCAGATTGTTGAGCTAACCCTAATGGAAGAACTGGTTCATCTCTATAAAGATGAAGGGTGGTGAGCCAGGAATGAGGGGTTTTCTTCTCAAGCTGTTCTAAATTAGATCAAGCTAAAATTTAGACATTCTAAACTTTGAAGGTAAAACAGAAAATAAAATAACCAGCTGCTAAGACAATGCTCTGTAATTACTAAATTGTCTCTCTATTGTCTAAACCTAAGTCATCATCAAAGTCGTAAATGAAAATGTCAGCCAAATTGTATTGTAATGTATACCCAGAAGTATAATGTTTGAGTTATTGCTAACAATTAAAAATCCTTGTGGTTTAATAATAATTTCTATAAATTATTTCCTTTAAATTATATTTTCCTAGGATTGCAACAAACATCCCCACCAGAACTACTGCAATCCTTCAGCATTTTGTGTAAGGGAAACACAACATTCCTGGTTTGTGTTTGAAACTGTCAGTGTCAGACCTCAGCCTCCTTTAACTCTTCACACTAATGTTAATGATTCCTTCAATCATTTACAAAAATAGAAGTGAGAGAAAAAAACATTTTAATAGTCATTGTTTCATAAAGAAAGACGATATCTAACTCGCTTTTCTTCAACATTACTTTCTGAATTACAGAAAAAAAAGAATGGTGCAAATTAATAAGGAAATAATGACTAGAGTGTTTGATTTCTCAGCAAAATATGGTTCCCATGAATTGTAGTATCATATTTCAGAAGGAATATGATTTTAAAACCATTTATATGAGAATAATCATTTGAACACCATTAAATAAGATGAAGTTTGACTGTCTTTGAAAGTATAACGGTTGTTTTTCCGATTTCTCAAATATCTTTTCTATACAGCTTCTTCTATATTGAAGAATAAAGTTGGAAGGCATTTAGTGTGGCAAAACCTGAGCGCTTAACTTCCCTTTGCAATAAAGTAAAATGGAACTGTGGAAAATGAATATAAAATAAATAAAAATCTTTGCACTGATTTGAGAACTCAATATCATGTGCAAGAACAAAGTTGTTAAAGCTTTGAACAATGCTTTTTATTCCTTTGAACAGATGAAATAATTTGTAATTTACCACAAAGCTAGAGTTAAGCTGCATTTAAATAAGAATACCCAATGGGGAAAAAAAATCACTATGCCCTCTAAGTCCTTGAATTTTCTTTTCATTATTCTATACATACTTCAGTTTCAAAAGATATTTCTATGACAAATTGACAGGGACAGAAGAGGATGGAGAGGAGGTAGGGTTAAAGTGAGGGGGGATGTGGACTTTTTTCAAACAACGTGATCAGGCCATTTGAATATATAAGAACCCAAATGTATTCTCAGGAAACTGTAGGTGAATTGCAAAGTTCCATATAGTTCAAAGAGAAAGCACATAAAAGGCTCCTAGCCAAGATAGAGTTGGATATGTGTATTAAAGACTGGGTTATTTATATAAAGAAACTTGGAAGAGATATTCAAGGAACAGGAAGTAACAAGAGAAAGTTTAAAAGAATATAAATAGAATATTGCACCCAGGAAACTTACTGGTCTTAGTCATGACTGAAATGAGAAGGAAGAGACAGTAAGAAGCATGCCCCACTGCACTTAGTTGGGTGTATGACATAAAAAATATCCAAGAGTGTCTTTGTATGAGCGTCAACCTAATTATGGTATAAAACTTGATTATTTTGGTTTTATGAGTGAATATTCATGTAATTTCTCCCTTATTTAAAGCACAAGGAAAGACTGCTTTATTTTATCAATCAGTTGTTGTTTAGTCGCTTAGTTGTGTCCAGCTGTTTTGCAACCCCATCGACCCTAGCCTGCCAGGCTCCTCTGTCCATGGAATTTCTCAGGCAAGAATACTGGGGTGAGTTGCCATTTCCTCCTCCAGGGGATCTTCCTAACCCAATGATTGAACCCATATCTTCTGCATTGTAGGTGCGTTCTTTACCACTGAACCACCAGGGAAGCCCTATTCTATCAATGAGATGCTAGAACACAATATTAAAATTAGATATTCAAAATTAAAATTACTAAATCACTTAAGTTTACTGAGGACTGTTTCACACACAAACAACTGGCTGTCATGCAAAGCCTAGCAATTTCGAAAAGCCATGTCAAAAACTATCTCGACACAAATACAAGCAGAAAGAATGGCAATAATTCTCACAAATTGAGGAAACATCTGCTATGAGTACAGCATTGTTCTCCGCGAATGAGCAGATATGGGCTCAGAAGTTCTCATACTTACAAAGTGCATTGAATGAGTTGAGTTTTAAGCCTCCTCTTTCGCTCTCCTCTTTCACTTTCATCAAGAGGTTCTTTAGTTCCTCTTCACTTTCTGCCATAAGGGTGGTGTCATCTGCATATCTGAGGTTATTAATATTTCTCCCGGCAATCCTGATTCCAGCTTGTGCTTCTTCCAGCCTGGCATTTCGCATGATGTACTCTGCATAGAAGTTAAATAAGCAGGGTGACAATATACAGCCTTGACAAACTCCTTCCCAGATTTGGAATCGGTATGTTGTTCCATGTCCAGTTCTAACTGTTGCTTCTTGACCTACACACAGATTTCTCAAGAGGCAGGTCAGGTGGTCTGGTATTCCCAACTCTTTAAGATTTTCACAGTTGTGATCCACACAGCCAAAGGCTTTGGTGTCATCAATAAAGCAGAAGTAGATGTTTTTCTGGAACTCTCTGGCTTTTTTGATGATCCAGTGGATGTTGGCAATTTGATATCTTGTTCCTGTGACTTTTCTAAAACCAGCTTGAACAACTGGTAGTTCACAGTTCACATATTGCTGAAGTCTGGCTTGGGGAATTTTGAGTATTACTTTACTAGCGTGTGAGATGAGTGCAATTGTGCAGTAGTTTGAACATTCTTTGGCATTGCCTTTCTTTGGGATTGGAAGGAAAACAGACCTTTTCCAGTCCTGTGGCCACTGCTGAGTTTTCCAAATTTGCTGGCATATTGAGTGCAGCACTTTCACAGCATCATCTTTTAGGATTTGAAATAGCTCAATTGGAATGCCATCACCTCCACTAGCTTTGTTCTCAGTGATCCTTCCTAAGACCCACTTGACTTTGCATTGCAGGATGTCTGGCTCTAGGTGAGTGATCACATCATCGTGGTTTTCTGGGTTGTGAAGATCTTTTTTGTATAGCTCTTCAGTGTATTCTTGCCTCTTCTTCTTAATATCTTCTGCTTCTGTTAGGTCCATACCATTTCTGCCCTTTATTGTGCCCTTCTTTGTGTGAAGTGTTCTCTTGGTATCTCTAATTTTCTTGAAGAGATCTCTAGTCTTCCCCATTCTATTGTTTTCCTCTATTTCTTTGCACTGATCACTGAGGAAGGCTTTCTTATCTCTCCCTGCTGTTCTTTGGAACTCTGCATTCAAATGGGAATATCTTTCCTTTTCTCCTTTGCCTTTCACTTCTCTTCTTTTCTCAGCTATTTGTAAGCCCTCTTCAGACAACTATCTTGCTTTTTTGCATTTCTTTTTCTTGGGGATGATCTTGATCCCTGCCTCCTGTACAACGTCAGGAACCTCCGTCGGCCCATAATTCTTCAGGCACTCTGTCTATCAGATCTAATCCGTTGAATCCATTTGTTACTTCATACCTGAATGGTCTAGTGGTTTTCCCCACTTTCCTCAATTTATGTCTGAATTTGGGAATAAGGAGTTCATGATCTGAGTCACAGTCTTCAGGGTGACAAAGAGTCAGATGTGACTTAGTGACTAAACAATAATAACAAATGTGACTTTAAGGTACCTCACATATTTTTCATGGCTTTCATAAGCTTGATAGCTTTTTTTTTTTTTTGATGACTGAATCATATTCAATTGTATGGCTAAGCCAATTTATTTATCCATTCACTTATTGAAAGACATCAGATGTACTTGTTCATAATGATTATGAATAAAAGTGCTATGAACATTCGTGTTCCCGTTTATGCATAGATGTAAGTTTTCATCTCATTTGGGTAAGAAAGCTAGGAATGTGAAAGGTGTAAAGTGGTTCATGAGCTCAGAACACTAACAGGCCAATTTACAAAATATCATATATAGGCAATATTTAGAAAAAATATCTTTCAATAATACAGTTTGTCTTTTTCTTCTCAAAGGGAATTTTCAAATAAATGTTCTTTCAATATAAAGTTTTGATTTCTAAATTGTGATTTCACAAATTCTAAATAAAATAACATAGAGAATACTCAATGAGCAAAGTTTCTACTTGTTGTTAATGTTTCTGGCCCTGGAAACAAAGTTGGCATGTAGTTCTCAAAACAAGGAAGTGTCTAATGAGGACATCCATCTCTTGTCATGCTAATGAGGTAACTTTTGCTAGTGAAATAACTGTCTTCAATAATTAACAGCTCAGGGACATTTTAGTGGCTGACAAATAGCTTTAAAACCCGGCAAGCACCCCTTAGTCATTAAACATAGCTGTTTAATGAGAATTCCTAATACTCAATACTTATTTATTTCTTCTTATATTTAGTTTCAGAAACCAGTTGGGAAGTAACACTGATAAACCATATTATTTATTTTCTGATTAAAATGCTTATACTTGTTATAAAATACTGAAATGCAGTGTTCATTTAGAGAACAATCCACATTTTCTTATTCATTGCATATGGTTATGAGATATATATCAAAGAATATAAACAACAGAAAGATATATAACTGAATCACTGTGCTGTCCACCTGAAATGTATGCAAACCACTTGCAACTAGTCCTGTGTAATAGCAAATGCTCCGCCACCAGTACCGTTACTTGATTGATGTCCTCCAACTCAATGTGATCTATAAGCAATTAGACAATAATTTAAGCAAAGAGAAGCAATGCACTCAGCTAAGCATGAAAATAGGACATATAATTAAAATAGGATAAAATATGTATTGAAAGCAATGGAAATTATCACGTTGTCACAACTGATTTAAAGTAGTAGTAACAAAGTGTTAGGCATTCAGTCCTGTCCGACTCTGCGATCCCATGCACTGTAGCCCACCAGGCTCTTCTGTCCATGAAATTCTCCAAGCAAGCATACTAGAGCAGGTAGCCATCTGCTTCTCTGGGGGTCTTCCTGTCCCAGGGATTGAGCCAGATCCTCCTGAATTGCAGGCAGCTTCTTTACCATCTGAGCCACCTACACAAAGTAGTATAATGTTACTTGAAAACAGATGGTAACACATTATCCAATCTCTATGTCTATGTATCTGTATGCATCTATCTACCTACATTATTCATCCTCATTATTCACAGAGTCTATATTTTTTAATATTCCCACTTGCTTAAAGGTATTTGTAACCCCAAATCAGTACTCAGAGCATTCTCCACAGAGACTCCTGGATCTGGTCAGAGCAGGAAAACACTAGAGGCACTCAGCGTGCCCCTTCCCCGCATGGCTGAACAGGTCATGCTCCACCTTCTTACTGATGCTCTGGCGCCTGTCACACCCAGGTGACCAAGGAGGGACATGGGAGGAGCCCTGCAGTGTCGTGTGAGAAGCTCCAGCTCTAGGGCCAATGAGTTAGAGTTTGAAACCCAACTTTGGCACTTATTGCAGGAGACCCAGGTTCAATCCCTGGTCCAGGAAGATTCCCTGGAGGTGGGAATGGCTACACACTCCAGCATTCTTGCCTGGAGAATTCCAGGGACAGAGGAGCCTGGCAGGCTACAGTTCAGAGAGTAGCGAAGAGTCGGACATGACTGAAAGACTAACATTTTCTTTCTCTTTCACTTCTTCTGGCAACTATTAATGGGGTCACCTCTGGCAAGTAAGTCACTTACTATTGAACCCTGTTTGTTATTTTTGTAGAATGAAGAAACCAATCCATATACTGGGTTTATGGATCAGATAAGTTATCATTTTTTCCAAAATATTCAAGGATACAATAATATAAACGTACACATTCAACAACATCATCTTACAATAAAGGATAGGTTTTTTTGGACTACAGTAATTCTACAAATCATTTTTAGTTAGTACTGAACATAAACTTTCTAAGTAAATTTTTGAATGTCATTCCTATGATGAAATTCCAGTATCAACAAAAATTGTGATGCTCTGTAAAGTCAACTAAATAGCATTTCTAAGACATTTTATGTATTAATATAATATTAGGTGAATAAATGGCAATTTGTGTACCTAGATAATTTCTAAGTAGGTTAAACCTTATAAAAACAAAATGGGCAAAAGCATCAGGTTATAAAATGTTAGTTTTTGCTTGTATATTCTTGTCTATAAAAAGTAGATTCACATTTAATAAATAGCAATTAATATGGCAAATTCAATGCTATATATGAAGTATTTATAATATGCTTGTAAGTTTATGCTTTATTGCTGAAGAGTAAAGAATATTCTAGACAACTACACTGATTAACTGACTGCACTGAAGATTTCCCAGAAGTTATTTTGCCCTGAATTTTAAATAGAATCAATTAGTGGTGTTGTGAGTTTATCTATTACAGGCAACTGCAGAATTACAGATGCAAAGTAGGTAATTTAATGTAACTGGTTATGGATCTTTGCTGTTGTTGCTTGCTTGTTTTGTTTTCCCCCAAACCGATATGTTGAAAAGAGAGGCAAAAAATTGGAGCATTAGAGAGAAAAAAAAAAAGTCTACCAAAGAGAAAATGAGCAGTGAAAAGATGGCAGTATCTTTCCCAATGGGGTTGAAAAATTGATGAGTCAGGGTCCTAGAGAGAGTGAGCTGAAAAGATATGAGACAGTGACAGAGTGTGAGTGGTAGTTACAACTGAGGCCAGACGTTTACTGTGGAAGTTATCAGCTGGAGGAGAAGGACACAATTATTAGAGAAGAGGAATTGAAGAGATAAAGATGCAAGTATTTGGATGAAAAATCATATAAATGCTGAAATGAAGGAGCCTTAAGAAGGAAGTAATATGTAAGAGAGTGATCATAAGCCAAAAGCAAAATTCTTTGAGAAATGAGGGGTCAGTGGATTATGACTTGAATGGGGGGTTGTAGCTGATGTAACCTGATGACAGGCAGTTCAAATACTGGCGGTTTTAGAGAAGAGATGTAGTGTTTAGAGAAGAGATGGAGAGGGAGTTGGTGGAAGGTGGAGATAGATTTGAAACAGGCAATGGAGAACAAGGAGCGTACCTATCTTATCTGTAGACCCGTGGTCAAGAGATGATGAAAAAAAAAAAATGTAAGTCATTAATTCCTAAAAGAGTAAAAACCAAAACAAAAGCCATCTGTTTATAGTATTCATCTATTTTGACATTTACACAAGAAAAGATTTTAACAAAATTGACACAAAACTCAAAAAAAAAAAAAAAACCCTTCTCCCTGTTCATAAAATTATTTTCAAAATTATCACAGAAGTTGTTGTTTTCTGGCTTTTCATGACTTCAGATTATAGAATATTTCCAGCCTTATCACTTTGGTCTTCACCCCTAAGTATCTAGAGTCTGAACTTGATCCTTCTGGAGGGTATCCTCCCCTGCCCTCTTCTTGGAAAGTACTGAGGTCCCATAAACGACGTGAAGTTCAACTTGATGTTCTGCATTGTTCATGAGACATTTACTTGCAACATTTCTCATCAACTTGTTAATCACAATAAAAATGGAATTTGCATTTTCCCCTTCAGATGAAAAAGTCTGGAGGATAAAGACACCCTCTTCACATTTTTTCCCCCCAGATAGTTACAAATGAGTTTCTAGATTCAGATTTGACATATGGAGTATATTTGATCAATGAAAGTGTTAGTCACTCAGTCATGTCCAACTCTTTGTGACTCTGTGGGTTAGAGCCCTCCAGGCTCCTCTGTCCATGGGATTCTCCAGGCAAGAATACTGGAGTGAGTTGCCATTCCCTTCTGCAGGGGATCTTCCCAATCGGGATGGAACCCACATCTGCATTGAAGGCAGATTCTTTATCATTTGAGCCATCACCAAGCTTCCAATAGCATTTCTCTGTAAAATGCTCTAGCTATTTAACCAAATAATTTGTGGGGTTTTTTGTTTGTGTTTATTGTATTGTATTGTAATTTAGTTAACTAGCCATGACCCTTAGGTGCATATTTTCTCAGGTAATCAATAATCTTAATTGACCTATATTGTGACCAAATATATTGTCTTCCAAGGTGGCTAAGGATGCATGAGAATTACCCTAGCTTCATCTTTAGAGATCAAGCTTCAAACTTTTGCCTGGGCTGCCAGCAATAGACTAGGGATGAGGTTAGTTGCTTATCATCCTTATGCTCACACTCTGTCTATCCGCATTGCAAATTCTCAGGGTCATACTCAATTTTCTTCAAATTCTTTTGTTAAGACTTGCCTGCTTTCCCACTTCACACCGAGGGTGGGTAAGATATCACCCTGCTTATCAGTTCCTCATCACATTTTTCCATCTTTGTTTGTCAAAAAGTGACAAAGTTATTATCTCTAATAAACAGAACTCATAAGTTGAAAGAAAAAAAAAAGAATCATGCTTATAATGTCAATTTATAGTAACAATCAATGTTCAAATATCAACCAGAGCTCAAACTACCTGGAAATTGTATCTATTAATAGTAGTAGATTTTATTAGTGATTTAAAGGATACAGGCAATTGTGTGGCAGAGTAAAGCATTTTTCTCTTGGAGTGTCTGGCATCATCAATACATCTCTCCTCAATCTATCTTCTCTCACTTCCGGACTAAACACGCGGGTTTATTTAGAGCAGTGCATGCAGATATATGACAAAAAACTAGCCATTTTATAGAACATCTCCATTTTATATGTCATTAATTACAGTGATTACTGAACACTCTTCACCTGGCTATGCCCGCAAAAATCCATACCCACACTAAAACATTTCACTGATAAGGAGTCTCCATTATCATTCAAGCAGCAAATAGCTTGTGTGTGTTTCCCCAAAGACCTGTTGACAAGAATGCAAATAAGAGAAGTCGACTAGGTCACTCCTTCTCTCCTAAATGTCCTAGTGAAGATTATAGTTGCACTTCCAACGCTGTTCTTTGCAGAAAAGAATAGATATGGCAGAAACCAACACAATATCATAAATCAATTATCCTCTAGTTAAAAATAAATTAAAAAGAGAAATAGCTATTAAAGATCATACAACATGTCAAGTAATGCGTAGTCTATTCACTGAATGAAAAATTCCTGGAATCTTTTTATTTTTCTGTAGTTCCAATTTAGCTATATTAGAAGTGATAAGATTTTGAAAGACTAAGCTCCAGTGTATGCTCCCTGAGTGATAGATTTTTTTTTGGCAATGTTTTCGTCTGTATGTTTTAACATTCAGTCACAGAATAGGGCAAAGTGTATGTCTGTTGAGGAAAACCTATTTTAAGGTAAAAAAAAATTTTTTGATTATGTACACAAGCCTCATTCCAACACTCAAACATAGAGGAGACCTCTCAAACACACACACAGGTGTGCATACACAGGTGCTCACACGTACAGTCTTACGATGAATGTTTAATATTTTCTAAGCTTGATTCATATGGGAATTCAAATGAATCTCTAATCCCTTCATCAGTGTATGGGTTTGAACATTTCTTGCTATTTTTCATGACTGTGAAGGCAAGCAATCATAACTCAACTACACGCCACTTCTTAGGCTGAGCTGGTTAATCAGCTGAGTCAGTCCACAGCTGGAGTCTCTTGCAGGCTTTGATTTCACAAAGTCATTAATCTCATTTCCAACTGAGTCAAAACATTACTGAAGCCAGCAAAACCCAGTGCCTTTCCATTTCCTGTCAGAGATGTACATGTTCTTTTCAGGGCGCCCAGGGTGAAAACCTTTAACATATACAGCTGGTGTTTTTTTTCCCACTTATTTTTAAAACTCGTTCTTACTTATCTCTGGGTTTAATTATTCTGCAGCCTTAATCCTTGAGGGAGATTTTATCTATCATCTTTCATCTTTCCTTTAGTTCATATGTTACTTAGATGTTGAAATATCTTATTAACTCAATGTTAAGAGAAAAATATTGTATCTTTTGGCAAATTGTACTAAAGTATATAAAATATTTTAAAAAGTGACCTATAATTCTAGGTTTGGTAATATACAAATACACATGGATTCATATATTCCCTACACACACACACTTACACGTATACATGCAAATACACATACATATATAGAATTTTAGAAAATATACTTTAAAAATTAAATGAATATTACTTGTAGATATAGCCCTTTACAGACTTATTTTCCTTTATACTGTTTTTGAAATTTTCTAAGTGATCTACAGTGTATTCTTACTACATCTACAGTATAAATGACACATACCTATGTAAAGAGTATTATTATTCACATGTGATGAAAATAATTAATTACAGAATTTTATTATTTAATTCCTGAATTCTGATATTTTATATGAATCAAAAATTTGCATTCTATATGTACATTTACAATTCCACTATTGATCACAGACAGTTCTTTACTGATGTGTAATGTCTGAAATATATTCTTTTGTTATTTTCTTCTAGGTGGGGAAATATATTTTAGCATTACTGAAATATAGAAAGTCTTTTAATATGAAAAATTTATATATATATTAATAATTAGTACACATATTGAAACAAATAGAGAACGCATTCTGTTAACCCATTATGTAGGTCTATGTATTATATTTATTGAATGATTAATACAAACAATGAATTTTACAGAATTATTTAATATTTACAATAATCCTTCAATGTAGGCAAGTAACCTCCAATATACAGGGAAGTTCAGGCTTGGAGAGCTGAAATAACATGAAAGGAACTACAGAGCTAGGATTGAACTAAGTTTTTGTGTTTATTTCTTTTAAATTATAAAGTCAATTTTTTTTCATTTCATATTAATGTTTGCTTTTCTGAATGTTTTGGTGTCACCAGATAATATTCAATTTCACTTTTCAATGTAGAGACAGTATAAAAATATTTCATCATGTAAAGATACAAATTAGAACCAAGAATGAATAATACCATGTAGCCAAAGTTGGCAAACAATGGCTATGAGGTCAAGTCTCCTTCCCCCAAAGTAATAGTTTGCATTTAAGATATTGAAGGAATAAGATCATCCCTTTGTGTATTGTGTATGTCTGCTTTTTCACTAAGACTGCAGAGTAATTGTGACATAGACCATATGGCCAGAAAATCCTAAGAGATTTACTATCTGTTCCTTTAATATTAGATGTTTGCCAACTCCTACATCTTTGAAATATATTCAAAGTTATTTGTTTTGGAATGAGTCAAATTAAGTTTAGATCAAAGACCTGACACTTCATAGCCTCACAAACAAATCATAAGACTATTTAAGGCTTTTTCCCCAATTTGGAAATTAGGCATGATTATAGTACATTCTCCACTGGGATGTTGTGAATGAAATGATATTTTGAAGTCATTGCACAATGCCTGATAATAAGAGAATATTTATTATTATTATCATCCAGTAACATTTTCTAGATAATTTTGGTTTTATTTGCTTGAAAATAATGCAAGCATCAGAATTTGCTTCTAGAGGAAAAAATATACATCTCTATCATATTTTCATTGTGTATTTCAGGAGCATCCTGAAAGTAATCTCTCTTTGCTATAAATCATTTTCTACTCTTATATGTGTCTTCCTAGTGAATTCAGATCTTTAGTGAATAGAAGTACTGATAGTATAGGCTTCCCAAGTGCTGCTAGTGGTAAAGAACCAGCCTGCCAATGCAGGAGACTGAGACACAGGTTTGACCCCTGAATCAGGATGATCCCCTGGAGGAGGACATGGCAACCCACTCCAGTACTCTTGCCTGGGGAATCCCATGGACACAGAAGACTGGAAGGCAGCAGTCCATAGGGTCACAAAGAGTTGGCATGACTGAGGCAAGTTAGCACGCGGGTATGACACCAGCTTATGGCAGAATGTGGAAAAGAACTACAGAGCCTCCTGATGAAAGTGAAAGAGGAGAGTGAAAAAGTTGGCTTAAAACTCAACATTCAGAAAACTAGATTATGGCATCCGGTCCCATCACTTCATGGCAAATAGATGGGGAAACAAGGAAACAGTGAGAGACTTTATTTTTCTGGGCTCCAAAATCACTACAGATGGTGACTGCAGCCATTAAATTAAAAGACACTTGCTCCTTAGAAGGAAAGCTATGATCAACCTAGACAGCATATTAAAAAGCAGAGACATTACTTTGCCAACAAGGGTCCGTCTAGTCAAAGCTATGGTTTTTCCAGTAGTCATGGATGGATGTGAGAGTTGGACTATAAAGAAAGCTGAGCACAGGAGAATTGATGCTTTTGAACTGTGGTGTTGGAGAAGACTCTTGAGAGTCCCTTGGACTGCAAGGAGATCCAACCAGTCCATCCTAAAGGAAATCAGTCCTGAATATTCATTGGAAGGACTGATGCTGAAGCTGAAACTCCAATATTTTGGCCACCTGATGCGAAGAGCTGACTCATTTCAAAAGGCCCTGATGTTGAGAAAGATTGAAGGCAGGGATGACAGAGGATGAGATGATTGGATGTAATCACTGACTCAATGGACATGAGTTTGAGTAAGCTCTGGGAGTTGGTGATGGACAGGGAAACCTGGCATGCTGTAGTCCATGGGGTCACAAAGAGTCAGACACGACTGAGTGACTGAACTGAACTGATGCACTGGTAGTATAAAATAATCTACAAACACAGGGTGCAAATATAATCCTATATTTTTTACTTTTCTAAATAATCTCTCCAATAGCCGCATGACTTATGTGTAGGAATCCCATTCCCACACTTTCCAGATCATTGCTGAAAATTGTTAATAAACTCCAGGGAGTTGTTTATAAATTCTAGGAAATTATTTCAGCTTCAACATCAGCTTCAATCATTCATAAACTCTAGGAAATTAAAAGATGTGTGGTATTGGATGAAAAGCTATGACAAATCTAGGCAGCAGTTTAGAAAGCAGAGACATCACTTTGCTGACAAAAGTCCATATAGTCAAAGCTATGGTTTTTCCAGTAGTCATGTATGGATGTGAGAGTTTGACCATAACAAAGGCTGAGCATTGAAGAATTGATGCTGTCTAACTGGTGCTGGAGAAGACTCTTGAGAGTCCCTTGGACAGCAACGAGATCAAACCCTGAATATTCATTGGAAGGACTGATGCTGAAGCTGAAGCTCCAATAGTTTGGTCACCTGATGCGAAGATCCGACTCACTGGAAAAGACCCTGATGAGGTGAAAGATTGAGGGCAGAAAGAGAAGAGGGTGACAGAGGATAAGATGGTTGGATGGCATCACAAATTCAATGGACATGATTTTGAGCAAGAGATGGTGATGGACAGGGAGGCCTGGCATGTTGCAGTCAATGGGGTCACAAAGAGCCGGACATGACTGAAAGACTGAACAACAATAAGGGAGTGATAAAATATGTAGATCCCTTTAGTCCTCACAAGAGTCTTATCTGGTCCCCAACCTTGATGGTTCTTGGTCCCTAAATATACTTTTAGAGTTGTTGTTTAGTTGCTAAGTTGTCTTTGACTCCTTGTGATCTCATGGACTGTAGCCCACCAGGCTCCTGTGTCCATGGGATTCTCCAGGCAAGAATACTGGAGTGGGCTGCCATTTCCTTCTCCAGGGGATCTTCCTGACCCAGACATCAAATCCCCATCTCCTGCATTGGCAGGTAAGTTTTTTTTTTTTTTTTCACTGCTGAGCCACCCAGAAAGTCCAATTATACCTTAAAACAGTTACTAAATTCTCTTTTGGGTAAAGACTGGGGAATAATCAGTTAAGTTCAGTCGCTCAGTCATGTCTGACTCTGTGACCCCATGAACCGCAGCACACCAGGCCTCCCTATCCATCACCAACTCATGGAGTCCACCCAAACCCATGTCCATTGAGTTGGTGATGCTATCCAACCATCTCATCCTCTGTCATCCCCTTCTCCTTCTGCCTTCAGTCTTTCCCAGCATCAGGGTCTTTGCAAATGAGTCAGCTGTTCGCATCAGGTGGCCAAAGTATTGCAGTGTCAGCTTCAACATCAGTCCTTCCAATGAACACCCAGGACTGGTCTCCTTTAGGATGGACTGTTTGGATCTCCTTGCAGTCCAAGGGACTCTCAAGAGTCTTCTCCAACACCACAATTCAAAAGCATCAATTTTTTGGCGCTCAGCTTTCTTCACAGTCCAACTCTCACATCCATACATGACCACTGGAAAAACCATAGCCTTGACTAGACAGACCTTTGTTGGCAAAATAATGTCTCTGCTTTTTAATATGCTATCTAGTTTGGTCATAACTTTACTTCCAAGGAGTAAGCGTCTTTTAATTTAATGGCTGCAATCACCTTCTGCAGTGATCTTGGAGCCCCAAAAAATAAAGTCTCTCACTGTTTCCACTGTTTCCCCATCTATTTCCCAAAACAGATGGACCAAATTAAGTTTAAGAAATAAATAGACCAAAATAAAAGACCAAAATAAATTTAAGAAATGTACATCAAATTTGACTTAGTACAAATTGAAGAGTATAGATTATACTTTTCACTGTGAATTTATGAATATATATGCATATTATGAATTTATACCCTCTACTTAAAGAAAATCTATTTTGTTATGTATTAACAGTAAACATGTGTGAGCTATATATATATACCATTGTGAATAAATATATTTGTATACATTTTCTTTATTTCATGTAACAAAGCACCTAATTGCCTTACTGGGAAAGTATTCAGGGAGAAAAAACAAAAATCATTGTTGCTATTTAAGTCTGGGTCCTGGACCTTAACTAGCACACCTCTTTGTATTTATAATATAATATAATAATTTAAAATATATTCACTGATTGTCTACTATGATAGGTATTTTTCTCATCATTGGGATAGAGGATGAAACAAATTTACAGGAATCTTCATTCTTACATTATTCTCATATATCACTCCAAATAAGCTTTTCCCATAAATTGATTAATTTGTTTTTCTCAACTGAAACAAATTCTTTTACTTTGATATTTGCTGGTGTAGGCAGAGTACAATTAATTATTACAGTCAGATGAACGCATTTGACATTTTATTATGCTTTCATTTTTATTGTCTCCTACACACAGTTAGAGATAATTTTGTATCATCTGTAGAATGCCTGAAACATAACAAGCATTGCCTAAAATAAAAAAGAATCAAAAGCATGACAAATTCACAGCGTAGCCATGAATATCAAAGCCTCTATTTGCTATGGCAACTAAAATGGAAATCTCCCCTGAATGGGCATTAAGTGTCTTGACTGTCATAACTTGTTATTAAGGCCTTGTAAGAAATATAAAAGATTATTAGAGATGTCAAAATCTATGTTTCAAAGTAACATTTTTATCAAGAAGAATGGCATGATGTCATAGCTCATATTTTCTTGAGCATCTACAGCTGAGAAAAGTGCATATAAAAGCAAATAGTTGCAATAATAAACAGGTTGTGTTGGGAGTTAGCCAAGGTGCCTTAGCAGGACAACTGTAATGCCAGTCTAGGTGGTTTGGTCTGGAAAAATTCGTCATTTAACTGATGGCAACATCTTTTAGCTAGTGAAGCACTTTTTCTCACAGCTGAATTTCTTAAACTGTTTCAATAAAATAAGAATGCATCTTTTATTTCAATAGGCTTTTCTTTTGTGATATGTTCACATATCTATATTTGCACTCTTGGGAATTCTTTCCTCAAAGTACTACCAAAGAAAAATACTTTAGTCAAATGCGTTAGTGCTTGTATGAAGTTGTATAAGCACATAATAAGCCCACTCACCAGCACAGAGGAGATATAAAACTTGGTGAGAAAAGTATAAAAGGTGGTTATTTGCATACTAAAATGTTTGTTTAGAGATGCAGGTTAAAGTATGTTTTATTTGGTTAATGTCAGAAGACAGTTCTCCATAGATGGGTCTCGTTTCTGCCTTAAGAGAGGAGGCAATTAGACTACCTTTCCAGAATGTCTTTCCATAATGTTTATATAGTTGCCAGCCTGGAAAGAAATAGCGTCTCCCTCCAGAGCAGAGGGTGTCACTGAGCTTTTAAGCCTAATAAAGGCAGTCTGCCATCTTGGTGAGGGTCTGGGTAAGTTTGCTGCAGCCTATTAAAAATGATCCCGTAGTTTGGGTGTTCTTTGGGTACCAACTCACAGAGTATCCACCTGGGTAACCACCATGCCTCATGGGCTTGAGGGGCAGAGAGAACCAGCATAACAACCGCTACCATGAAATGAAATCCTCTGACCCAAGGATCTCATGATTTCTGCCAGCATCTATGAAATTGTGACAGACTAACCTTATAGTTTGTAAATAGGGCAAAAATCTGAGCCCCATAAGAATTCCTCACAACTGACAATTTTAGGATTTGGAACAACAATTCTCCTGTACATTGGAAAAAAATTTAGAAGGTCCTAGAAAATAAACTCTGAAGAAGAAATAAAGACTGAAGGAAGCCTTTATTAACTACAGCGTTTGTCCCTCAGTTATGATAAATAGCAACCAAAAAACACTGGCAACATTTTTTTTTCTTTAAAGGGCAGATACTAAATAGTCTAAGCATTTGGGGCCATATGGTGTCTGCTGCAACTACTAAACTCTGTCACCATAATGGGTAAGCAGTCATAAATAATTTATAAATGAATGCACATGTCGTCTAGGTCAACCACTTTGTTGGTGTATAATAGTATTCTCTTATGATCCTTTGTGTTTCTGGGCACCACTTGCAATGTTTCCTTTATCATTTCCAATTTTATTTTAGCCTTCTCTCTCTTTTTCCTAGTCTAACTAAAAATTTGCTGAATTTGTTTACCTATTCAAGCTCTCTCAGATCTTATTACACTATTGCAGATTATATGCATGAGTTCTCATTGGCTTAGTCGTGTTGATTTTTGCAACTCCATGGACTGTAGCCCACCAGGCTCCTCTATCCATGGGATTCTCCAGGCAAGAATACTGAAGTGGGTTGCCATTTCCTCCTGTAGGGGATCTTCCCGACCCAGAGACTGAACCCATGTCTCCTGAATTGGCAGGTGGGGTCTTTACCTCTGAGCCACCTGGGAAGCCTCCGTTGTTGATTTTAAGTGGTCTTTTCTTCTTCAGCTTCCCTTTTCCCATAGGACTTCCACATCACATATGGGTGACTTTCTAACACACAAATCCTACCGTTTACTTCTTGAGATACCTCCAGTGTGCTCACAGGGTGCCATTGTCAATACAAAATCAGATACTTTATTTACTCCCTGCTCCTGCCACACTCCTCTCTGTTCCACAGCTAAACCATGCACTTTTAAAACTTTTGGAAACTAATTCATGCTGTTCCTTTTAAGCAGAATATTATTCCAAATCCTCTTGTCTATTTGATGACCTTCTACTTCATGGTCCTTCTGTTCTGTTAGCTTTGTACATCATTTTACCTATTTTGACCAAATGGATTGGCACATTATTTTTAATTTATGTAGCAATTTGAAAGTCACTATTAAAGCAGAGCTGAGCTTGCAGCATATTCTTGAATCTGCACATTTGTTTCTCCTCATATAAAGTAAGCCTTGATGGACATTTCTTTCTCCTAATCCAAAATACCTAGCACAATGCCAGGTATTTACATAATAGGCATTCATTATGCATAACAGTGATTTCCTAAATGTTTGTTGAACTTAATGGAATGTCTTACCATGTGTCTAACACTGCAAAATACTTGATCCATCCACTGTGTTTTCCACAGTCCTTTTAAAGTTTTCAAAAAGGGCGTATTTTTCTGTCTTAACCCTAACTCCAAACATATTCATCATATTAAACTAACTCCTAAAGTAACCCCTAAGGCTCATCCAAAAAGAATTTCATGTGTATAGATACATTGAACAAACAATTTATTTAGCAATAACTGCATCCCTAGTATTCTGCTAGGTCTTGAGCATGAAGTATTAATAATAAACAGGTTACAGTCTGTATGCCACAGTCTGTATGTTTCCAGAAGACATCTCCTTTATGTGCAGAAGAAAACAGTTAAGATTTGCTAACAGCTATTGAAATCTTGCTAAATGATCTGCATAAGTCTTCTTATTTTTTTTAAGTCATGTTAATAATAGCATTTATTTTCTTTGATTTTAATGATGATTCAATGGGTTGATATATGCCGAGTACATTAATAGAGCAAATGCTTGATGAGCATTAGCTTTTGTTATTGACGTTGGTGATAATAAATAGTAAATAGTTGAAGGAGAACTAGTGCTTTTGAACTGTAATGTTGGAGAAGACTCTTGAGAGTCCCTTAGACAGCAAGGAGATCAAACCAGTCTATTCTAAAGGAAATCAGTCCTGAATATTCATTGGAAGGACTGCTGCTGAAGCTGAAGCTCCAATAACTTGGCTACCTGATGCAAAGTGACTCATTGGAAAAGACCTTGATGCTGGGGAAAGAGTGAAGGCTAGAGGAGAAGGGGATGACAGAGGACAAGATGGTTAGGTGGCATCACCAACTCAATGAACACGAGCTTGAGCAAGCTCCAGAAGTTGGTGATGGACAGGGAAGCCTGGCATGAGGCAATCATGGGGTTGCAAAGAGTCAAACAGACTGAGCTACTGAACTGAACTGAATTGAAGAAGAAAACCAAAAGTGCTCAAATAATAACAAAGTAAACGTGATATTTTTTGGAAATATTATGTTAACAGGCTTATAAGGGAAGTTTCTATTTAAAGCATTTAGTTAGATATCTTCTAGTTGCTTTTCTGGACCTAACAAATTACCTTGTTATAATTTTGGTTTTAGGCTATTGTCTACCTTCTCTTCTGAATATATAGATAAGTAGGAATCAAAGTCAAATATGTGGCTCAGCTGGCAAAGAATCTGCCTGCAATGTGGGAGACCTGGGTTCCATCTCTGGGTTGGAAAGATGCCCTGGAGAAGGGAAAGACTACCTACTCCAGTATTCTGGAGAATTCCATGGGCTGTTGAGTCCATGGAGTCACAAAGAGTCGGACATGACTGAGCGACTTTCATGTTCACTTTCAATGTCAAATAATTTTTAAATTGAATTGATCAAGTAATCAATATCAAATGGAAAGTACTTTTTTTTTTAAACAGGAAGTATTGTAAATGCTGGGCTGGAGGAAGTACAAGCTGGAATCAAGATTGCCAGCATAAATATCAATAACTTCAGGTATGCAGATGACACCACCCTTATGGCAGAACATGAAGAAGAACTAAAGAGCCTCTTGATGAAAGTGAAAGAGGAGAGTGAAAAACTTGGCTTAAAGTTCAACATTCAGAAAACTAAGATCATGGCCTCCGGTCCCATCACTTCGTGGCAAATAGATGGGGAAACAGTGGAAATAGTGTCAGACTTTATTTTGGGGGGGCTCCAAAATCATTGTGGATGATGCTTGCAGCCATGAAGTTAAGACATTTACTCCTTGGAAGGAAAGTTATGACCAACCTAGACAGCATATTAAAAAGCAGAGACATTACTTTACCAACAAAGGTCTGTCTAGTCAAGGCTATGGTTTTTCCAGTGGTTATGTATGGATGTGAGAGTTGGACTATAAACAAAGCTGAGCACTGAAGAATTGATGCTTTTGAATTGTGGTGTTGGAGAAGACTCTTGAGAGTCCCTTGGACTGCAAGGAGATCCATCCAGTCCGTCCTAAAGGAGATCAGTCCTGGGTGTTCATTGGAAGGACTGATGTTGAAGCTGAAACTCCAATACTTTGGCCACCTAATGGGAAGAGCTGACTCATTGGAAAAGACCCTGGTGCTGGGAAAGATTGAGGACAGGAGGAGAAGGGGACGACAGAGGATGAGATGGTTGGATGGCATCACCAACTCAATGGAAATGGGTTTGGGTAGACTCCGGGAGTTGGTGATGGACAGGGAGGCCTGGCGTGCTGCGGTTCATGGTGTCGCAGAGTCGGACACGACAGAGCAACTGAACTGATTGTGACTTAGGACTTCTGTCGGTACTTATTTATTGTGTGATTGTTGCATTAGTCACTCAGTCGTGTCCCACTCTTTGCAGCCCAATAGACTGCAACTCGACAGGCTCCTCTGTCTGTGGGATTCTCCAGACAAGAGTACTGGAGTGGGTAGCCATTCCCTTCTCCAGGACATCTTTCTGACCCAGGGATCCAACCCACGTCTCCTGCATGGCAGGCAGATTCTTTACCATATTGCTGAGAAAGCACTGCAAAATTTTGGAAAATGTCTAGAATCACTTTGATAGAAATGTTGGGAGTGACATTTGGGACTTCCCTGGAGATCCAGTGGTTATGACTTTACCTTCCAACACAGGGGGTATGGATGGGTTCAATCCCTGGTCAGGGAGCTGAGATCCTACATGCTTTGTGGCACAAAAGAAAGAAAAAACAAACAAACAACAACAACGAAAAAACCACAAAACAGAAGCAATACTGTAACAAATTCAATATAGACTTAAAAAAGGGTCCACATCAAAAAAAATATTAAAAAAAAAAAGTGGTGGGAGTGAGATGCATTGAAAAACTTAGCTTTCATTAGAAAAAGCTAGTGATTGAATTGAGGTCTCCAGTTCTTTAACCTCCATGACCTAAGAAGAGGAAAACATTCGCTTTTATTCAAGAAGGAAAAAAAATACAGTGGGAGATCTGAGAACTGGAGAAATCCCCGGAGAAAGAAGTGTCTTATAATGTGAATCAAGACTGAAATCTGTTTTATAATGAAATTTAAAAGTAGATCTGTTTTACAATGTTCAGGTAAAATATTTTTTTCAGTTTTACTTACTATGCCTAAGAGAGTATAATGGGCCCTGCAAATACAACCATGCATTAAACTGACCTGGCCACACAGTGTTCACATTGTATGTGGGAGAAACAGCACTGGATACACACAGATATGTCTATATGCAGTCGGGCACTTTGTCAAGCAACATAGGAGTCATGTTAACTTTCCTGGAGGTGCTCGTATATGACTTAATTCTAAAGAATGACTAGAAGACCAGCAAAGGAGAGGAAAAGGTGTTAAGAGTCAGGCACTCATGGCCTCCTAGGCAACATAAGCAAAGCCAGAGAACCGAGAAAGAGGCTTGAGTTATGTAAATTGTATTCAAGGAGGTGGGTGGCGCCTGAACATATATCCTGCAAAGTTGTGCTTGGACAAGTGAACAAGGTCCAGACCAGACCACACATGCTCTGCCATGGGGGTATGGCTTTTCTCATAGAAATATATAAGCAAGAGCATGGGATGATCACACTTAGAGTTTATCCAGAATGCACCCTGAGCAGAGGGTGGAATTAAAGGTCTAAGACAGGGCCTGGGAAGCCCTAAGTGATTACTGTGGAATCCAGGGTGAGTGATCATTATGGCAGATTAGAGGAAGGGTAAAGATGAACTCCATTCAGAAATTCCTAGGCAGAAGTTTGCAGAACTTGATGACTGGATGGGAAAATGGGTGACAGGCAGGTTTCAGAGTTGACTGCCTCATTTCTAATGTGAGTCAATTAGAGAATGATGCTTCCAACTACTGAGAAACTACTCAATGGACACTGGATTTCACTGTTTGAGATAAGCAGATGGGCATCCATGTTCAAACTGTGAAGATCACTGTATACATCACTTGTTTTTAGGAAACCATGTCAGAGAACTTTTGGTGATTTTTTAGCATGCTATATCCTCATGTTCAGACTCTGGCATAAATATCATCCTATTCTTCCCTCATAGATGGAACAATTTTTAAAATCTTTATTATTTTTAGTAGAATGAGCACCTTTGCTTATTTAAAAAATCTTTTTTCAGCACCCGAAAAAACATAATGATAAAATAAATTCTCCTCCAAATGCACCAAGAAAAAAAAAAATCACCACAGATAATATTTTGGTACACGTACTTCTAGGCAGGCTTCCCTGGTGGCTCACTGGTAAAGAATTTGCCTGCCAATGCAGGAAACATGGGTTTCATCCCTGATCTGGGAAGATCCCCTGGAGAAGTAAATGGCAACCCACTCCAGTATTCTTGCCTGGGAAATCCCATGGACAGAGGAGCCTGGCAGGTCACAGTCAATGTGCCACCGAAGAGTCAGACACAACTTCACAACTAAATAATCACATATACTTCTAGCATGACTTCACAGACAGATGAACATATTTTAAACACACAGTTGTGCAAATGGAACTATATTATGCATCATATAGTTAGATACCATATACTTAGACATCATTCTATGCTGTACATTTAAGAGATATTTTTAAAGTTTAGAAATTATATGCCATTTTATTTGTGTTCTGTATTTCACATTTCTGGCCCCCTAGGATAAGACCACCATGTTGAACATCTCCAAGTATCCTTCTGTTCACATTATTATTTTCTCAGAACAAATGCCAATAGGAGAATTGCCTTTCCATATCACATAAATATGCATGTATCTGATATATATATATATATATATATATATATAGTTAAATTGTTTTTAAAATGGAAGTATCATATTGTACTCCCAATAACATGCTTGATTTTGTCTTCCATGCATTTAATATTTCTCAACTTTTTCAACTTTTTCTAATTATATGTACAGTGATATATTTTCCTTGATATCACAAAATTCAACACCTATCCACAATAAAAATTATCAGTGAGTATTGATCTTGAAAAAAGAATAAGAAGATTCTTTTCATTGTCTCAGCGCATTTTCTTTTAAACTTGTAAAAATTGCTAATAATCAGGAAAATATTGATCAATTAGACATTTTTCAATTAAAGCTTTTCTTCACAAAACACCATGAAGAATGAGAAAGTAAGTTGCAGAACTAGAGAAGATTTTTTTTTTCATGGATAATTTGTACAGGCTAGAGATAGAAATCCTACACCCCATGGATCAGTATCTGGCCATTATCTGGTATTTGTTTTTTGCTTTTTTTTTTTTACCATTTCCAAGCTAAGAAGAGCCACACATTACTAAAGAATTGAAAAAAAAAATCAACAGAAGACTTTATGGTAAATGAAAATTATATGGAACTCACGTTTCAGTTTTACAGGAACACAACCACATGTGTTTGTGCATATATTATGCACAGTTATTGAAAATGAGATTGAGCAGTTGAATTGAGCTCAATGAAAAACTGAGCAGTTGAATCCTACGTGTGGTGTTTCCAAGGCTTCATAGCCCTGCTTCGTGCACCACAAAATCACTATGATGCACTGATAATTCAAAAGTGTCATGCACTGGTATGCCACAGAGTTTTATTTTATTAGCTGCAATGTCAGAGCTTATCCATCATGTCCAAAAAGGAAAAGAAAAGTTCTAATTAGACTTCCACTGTCACACTTTTAAGTTACATTAAGTTCTGGAACATTTTTGTTATTTTTAATACATAAAAAAGTCTATTTCGATCACTAAGCAATATCACTAATGTAGTGTGAAAAGAATGCAATGTTCTTTGAAATGACCAGACTAAAGCAGTCATCACAATATTCTGAACTCATAGAAAAACAGTATTAAGAAAAACTGGGAAATTTAAACAGGAATATTCATCACAACATAATTTTTTTTCCCCAAGACGCAAAGTGGAAATAAGAGCGGCAAAGAAGTATGTTTGCAAGTGGCTCATTTGTTAACTAAGTGGGGAAAACTCATTTATTGATATTTATGGTGAGTTAATTAAATTATGTCTAATTACAGCAGCTGTTAAAAGTGTCCAAAGAAAGTTAATTTGATTATGTATATTAGTCAGTAAACAATTGCTCAAAAAGCTAAGGGCATTGGAACCAGTGTCAATAATCTTCTTATTTCTTAAGACATTATTTCTAGTAGTTGCCCTTGCCCTTTGACACATCAACAGATGTTATCAATACTATTCACTTATTTATCAGAGGAATCAATGCAGAGTATGAAGTAACTTGGTGGCTCAGACGGTAAAGAATCTGCCTGCAATATGGGAGATCCAGGTTTGATCCCTGGGTCAGGAAGATCCCCTGGAGAAGGAAATGGCAACCCACTCCAGTAGTCTTGCCTGGAGAATCCCATGGACTGTAGAGTCCTTGAGGTTAGAAAGAGTCGGACACAACTGAGCGGCTTTCATTTTCGCATGAAGTGACTTAAGAACTGGCTTCTGTGAATATCTGAACAACTACAAAAGGAAATATTTTCAAAGAAACTGAGAAAATGCAATTTCAGTTTAACCTAAAGTAGAATATTCCAAGATGTGTGGCAGTTGATAGTTGTAAACATGTGTGTGTGTGTGTGTGTGTGTGTGTGTGTGTGTGTGTGTGTAGCAGTAAAATTTTTCTTTGGAAATATTTGCAAACTTTATGAAAATATAAAGGGTTTAAAGGCTATAATTACTCATTGTGTCATTCAGCATAACGTGAAAAAGTTGTGGGAAATATTTGAAGTTATAATGTGTTATTGAACCAGTATCATTGGTGGAATCTTCCTTTGCTCTCTCAGATTTGGATATTCTATAAATTTTGTCAGAAATGGAAACTAGAATTCTCTCTTGCCTGCTACTTGTTGATAATATACTGGAACATTAATAAAGTTCTGTTGTGATTATTCAGGGTCAAGATTGAAACTTTTCTGAAAAAGAACGACCTTTATCCACCATTATTGATTATTAAATGGCCTTGAAAATTAGATTTTTTTGAATAAATGTGTCTTAATTCAATCTAAGTTTACAAGGTAAAACAATATTATGTGAAAATTATATTGCGGTAAATCCATTTCACTAAAGTTTTTCATTCACAAGTTATGTCAACCTTTTTTCCCCCATTTCTTATGCTAATAAAAGTTAAAACAAAAAATGAGATCTCTCTTCCTACACAGCTGTCATGATACACTTTCTGAGATAAAACTACAGTTCACAAGCAATGTATGTGTATTTTATTTTTAAAATACACTATATTTTAAAATTAATTTATCTACAATTAAGGAACTTTGTCATAATCTTCAGTTAGAATTGATTAATTGACAATGTAATGGCATACTTAAAGGCAAATAACAAGAGTAGGAATTAATAGGATACTATAAAAAAAAACTTTCAATGAATGAACATGATCAATTAAAATCCTGGACTGCCTTCCATGTTTGCTAGGACCTGTGTGTGTGACAAGATATTTTCAAAGATGAAATGAAGGAATATGAAAAAAATCTCATTACAGATTGGCCTTAAAAGGAGAACAATCAAATTTTTAACACATCATCTAATCTTCTTCTTTTAATGACAAGTTTTATTGACTATATGTTAGTCATTTGAATCTTTGGTCCTCGACTAAAAATAAATGACTGAATTCAGATAGACACATGAATATTTATATCACCTAAACAATTAATTCATGTTCTTTGCTTCCTACTTTAGCACTGAAAATATGGCATTCAATTTAGGACACCCTCCATAGATTGCTCTTTTATTTGTTTTTACTTATTATTTATATCATTCTATATAATAAAATACTGACAATAGATGTATAAATTGTTTTGTGGTATATTAGTCTAAATTCAATAAATGATATAACCTTGTATTTAGCTAATATAGGTTTAGACAGGTTATGCCAGTTAGAAGAAATTTTCTTAGGATGAATATAAGCACTTCATTACTCCTAGAAAATCTGGTCTCTCTCTACACATTGTTCTACATTTTGAAAGTTTAGTTCAGGTCCAGATATTTCAAGATGTAGATTGGCTTTAATTCAAGCGAAGGCATTTATTTTCAGAGAAATAATAAGGAAATTGGACAGCTCTATGCTATATTATCTTCTAATTGCTAGCTATTTCCACAAATTACTACCATTATTTTAAGAAATACCTATAATTCTTTAAAATTTTCCAAGCTGAAATGACTATTTGCATGAGTAGAGCAGGGTATTGATACCAAAATCCTTACCTGCGATGCGATGGCTAAGAGAGTATAATTAAATAATTCAAGTGCAATAGTTTAAGAATTTTTAGGGAAATTTAGATAAAGGTATTAGATAAGTGAAATTTCTGAAAAAGACTATGAAATGGATATTTTTCCCAAATATATATAAATTGGGAGGCCCTTCTTCAGCAGAAAAATGTTCCTCTGTAAAACAAACTATATTTTTACAAAAATTAAGTATGTTTTACAAAAACTGTTTGTACCTGTAAACATTATTCAGTTCAGTTCAGTTCAGTTGCTCAGTCGTGTCCGACTCTTTGCAACCCCATAAATCGCAGCACACCAGGCCTCCCTGTCCATCACCAACTCCCGGAGTTTACTCAACCTCATGTCCATCAAGTCAGTGATGCCATCCAGCCATCTCATCCTCTGTCGTCCCCTTCTCCTCCTGCCCCCAACCCCTCCCAGCATCAGGGTAAACATTATTAGACAGCTTTTATTTTATCTTATTTTAGGCACAAACATTTAATGACTGTTTTCTTTGTATTTTCTGGTTAAAAAAAAGAATGCTATCAAATACTATAACCCTTAATATAATTGTCACAGAGCTAGACTTTATTACGTTGGTTGTTAAGCTGAAGTGTCAGAGAATATAAACCAGGGAAGCATACATAATACTGAATCTGGCAACATCTGGACTAATGTGCTAATAATATAAAGAAGATGGTTTACTTATAATTTAATTATGCTGCAAAGTTGTTAAAAGGTTATCTAATTTTTAGCTTATTTTCTGAAAAGTAGACACTTTTGTTTCTTCTTTTCAATTAAAATATTCATTTGTTTATATATTGTTAACAATGTTGCAATCTAAAAAAATTTCAAGAAATAAGTTTAGCAAATGTTAAAAAACAATTATAGGGTTTATTAGCTCATCATTTGGTTTCATTTAAGTTGAATTTTAAATCAAAATAAGAATCTGAAGAAGAAAAACCAAAACACAGGTTAACAATACTAAAGAATACCATAGGATTTGTAGCCGAGGTGATGTCATTGCGATGAGTGAGCATGACAGTCAGGTACATCCTTCTGCCCTAGTTTTTAGTCTATATGGGTACATAGATTTGAGATGAGAAATAGAAAAGCAGAACTTCATAACTAACTCATTTCTGAGCAGTTTGTCATTTGTTCAAAAGCTCCTATTGTTTCTGCTTTTTCCAAGTTGTTATTATGGATATATTTTCCTTCTTTGTTTCATTCCATGTAAAATCTCATAAAAATGCAAAAATCAGCCTTAAAAGGTTTCTAAATGGCTGTTCCCATTTGATGGTAAAAATTTCCTCAATTTTGAGATAAAAATTAATATCACAGTTACTGAATAAGTCTACCAGCTGAAAAATTAACTGATAATCAGCAAAGGTTCTTGATTTTCTAAAAATGTCTTAATTTATTTAGAAAGAATCTATTTTAGTGTAATAAAGTATTAAAAACTAAATCTAGTTTTTATTCATTTTCATTAGAATTTAATATACTGCTCTCAGTTATTATAGTAACAGTTACTCAGAATGAACAAAATAAGTGGCTAAGTTTGTTATAATACGTACCTCTTGAAATGTAACCATAAGCTTTAAATTCTTATGATATCATTGTTTAAATCCATAGTTACTATTCTCCATGCACTGAGAAATTGTCTGCTTTATAAACATCTATTGTTACGGCAGTCATGAACAAATATCTATTGAGTACCTAATATTTGCAAGGCACTGGAGACTTCATCATAAACAGGAGGAAAATATGTCAAAATTAATTACATATAATTTGATGAAGGTCATTAAATTTATGCAAATAGAATAATGGGAAAACAGAGCTAGTAAGTAAATATCGCCAGGGAAATGACAGGATTTTCGGTAAAGGTAATATTTGACTTAGGTATCTAAAGATAGGAGTGTTTCAGCGACAGACATTCAACCATGAGGAAAAAGCACAAGTAAATGCAAAGATAAAAGAAAACCTTCTGACCATTTTTTATAACACACGTAAAAATGAATTCAGAGAAAAACAACTGAGGCTTTTTTTTAAAACTTCAATGTAAAAAGGACTAGTTGATAGATAGGAACATTTAATGAAGAGAAGAAAATTACAAATGTCTCTAAATAATAGAAAGACATTAATATGAAAGAAAGATTTGGGGAGGTAGGAAAGTTCAGAACTAAAAAATGTGTACAAAGGGGAATTTGCTAGTGGTCATATTTTACTGAAATGGGAAAAGCCTGTTTGGTAGAAGTTTGATTTTTGTGACGTTGGAAATGCTCTAGTTTAGGTGGTCTTGCTTTAAATATATTTTTAAATTTATTTTTAAAACAAACATTTGTTATGTGTTTAAATGACATGGAAAATATTGATAGAAATTATATTAAATTCAAATGAAATAACTGTTTTTCTCATACACATCTTATTTTTTCATTACAAAAAATGATATTAACATTGTACAAAAATAGCTATAATGAAATACAAACTGTTACTATTCAAAATCCTCCTTCAACTTCTTAGAATTTGGGCGTGGCAGGTTACAGAAAGTAACTGCTCCTTGAAAATCCCAGTAGTTAGCTACGGTGGTAGATTAGAAAGCCAAAATGGAGTTACTCAGAAGTGCTGAGATGCTGCATATTTTCTTGGGAAATTCTGAATTGTTTGGTGCTGTCCAACATTGGGGCTCAGAGCAGACCACCCCAAAATACACCTCAATGGCACATTGATTATTTTGAGTTAAAGTTATGTAATAGAGGGTCATTGAAAAGGGGAAACACTGACACTCCTGTCTGTCTCACTGAAAGCGGGAACTAAATCTCTCATGGAAAAGGTGCCCTCCCTGCTTCTGGAGATGGAAAGATACTCATCTCACCAGAGACAGAGAAACTGGGGCCAGGGAAGCCTCTAAAAGCAAACTTTGAAAGTCCAAGTGTTAGTCGCTCAGTCGACCTTGACCCTTTGTGACGCTATGGACTGTAGCCCGCCAGGCTCCTCTGTCCATGGGACTCTCCAGGCAAAAATACTGGAGTGGGTTGCCATTTTCTCCTCCAGGGAATCTTCCCCACCCAGGGATCAAGCCCACATCTCCCACATTGCAGGCAGATTCTTTACCATCTGAGCCACCAGGGAAGTCCAAAAGCAAACCTTGTTGCTTCTTTAATTTATTGCCCCAAGCCCAAATTCTGCTCAGGCTCCCACCCAAAGCCCAAGTTGCTTCACCCTGTCAATTTCTCACAGATTTATTGTTTCTTTGCTAAAAAGCATAAAAGCTGTCTGCTTTTCTTAGGTCCTGTTTTTATGAGACCACTGCCCTCACAAATTAAATTTGTTTTTATTCTACCTACTCATCTGTCTCGGGTCCATTTTATTATTAGTCCAGCCATAGCAATTCAAGGGGATCTGAGGGGGGAATTTCCTCCTCTCCAAAACAGACAAGTTTCTCAAACCCAGTTTAATATCTTCTTAGCTACTCCCTGTGCCTCCCAAAGCTCCCAAACCATTCTGGGTCTAAGTCAGCAACATGGAGCACACTATGTAAGTAAAAAGGGTGTGGTGCATTTATTTATTCCAGATTATGGTCAGTCTTTCACATGTTCATGTAAGTCTTCTTAAATTCAAAGAAAAATGTTACCATGGTGCTTAAGTGCAGCCATGAAACTAAAAGATGCTTGCTCCTTGGAAGGAAAGCTATGACAAACTTAGCATATTAAAAAGCAGAGAAATCACTTTGCCAACAAAAACTATGGTTTTCCCAGTAGTCATGTACGAATGTGAGTGTTGGACCATAAGGAAGGCTGATTGCCAAAGAATGGATGCTTTCAAACTGTGGTGCTAGAGAAGACTCTTGAAAGTCCCTTGGACAGCAAGGAGATCAAACCAGTCAATCCTAAAGGAAATCAGTCCTGAATATTCATTGGAAAGACTGATGCTGAAGCTGAAACTCCAAGACTTTGGCCACCAGATGTGAAGAATGGACTCACTGGAAAAGACCCTGATGCTAGGAAAGATTGAAGGCAGGAGGAGACAGGGGTGGCAGACAATGATATGATCAGATAGCATCACCAACTAAATGGACATGAGTTTGAGCAAATTCTGGGAGATGGTGAAGGACAGGAAAGTGTGGCATGCTGCAGTCCATGGGTCACAGAGTTGCACAGGACTTAGCAACTGAACAATAACGATGAGAATAAAAGCTTATTTGGAGAATTTTCACCATCATTCTATCCTTTTTGGCAACTTACATTAATGTTTTATATATTTCTGGGGTAGTGTATTAGGCATCGTCAAAATCAATGCATTACCTGCACACCAAGCTGAGAAAACCTTCAAAATGAATTTACAATATGAAATTGCAAAGGGTGCAATTGTGGTTTCAGAAGAAAATTTAAGCCCTTATCAAAAATATTCTTTATTATCACAAAACCAGAGTTCCTAGTACTATTGACAATCACATATCATAGTCATTTATTAAAAATAATAAATCAATTTATTATTTTTGAAACAACAACCTAGTCTAGAAGAATTATCTCCTAGAAAAATATGGAATTCAATATACAGAAATATGTGAAATTATTTCTGAAGGAACAGGCCAGGTAAATCAAAATACCAGCTTTTTCTTTTCTCCTTTTTCCTACATTTACTAAAAGTAAGCATGGAAAAGGGAATAGAAGCATTTTTCATGATTACCCTCTCACTTTTGATATTATCCTAGACTCCTGATAATAACACTGGGTGCTCTAAAAGCTGGCTCATTGCTTAGAGAAAGAACTATAAAGCATTTTATTAGCAGAGAGAATGATGCAATTTCTTCTCTAGCATCTCTTTTAATTTAAATTTCATTCCCTAAAAAGCCCACAGATACCCTGTAGTAAAGTACAGACCATAATAGAAAGTACAAAATGAAGAAAGCTATATTTTGGAAGAGTTCAAGCATTGCACTAAGGTGCCCAGAGGTGTTATATAGATGACCAACTCTATGTGCCAGTTGAGAATTCACTTGCCAATCAACACTTGCAGGGCTGTGAGTTTCCTTTTTCACCTCAGTAAATCTTTTATTTCAGGCTATCACATATTATTTTTAGGACTTTCCCAAAAGTAACTGGTACTCTATTTCTAATTAATGATCTTTGTGTTGTGCATGGACACACCTCAGTAGGTATGCTCTGATAATTCATTGATGAAGAAATATCCTATTCTAACAAAAAAAACTTTTTTACCCATATTTGATCACATTGTTGTTTTCTTATTTTTCTTTCTCCTTTCTTCACTTTCTTCCTTTTCCTTCCTCTCATTGTTCCTCTTGTCTTCTTTTTCTCTCATTTTTCATCAACTCTATTGGAAAGAAAAATTCCCCACAAATATTGGACATTGCTATGAAAACAAGTTTCTTTATATCACGGGAGTAACGACACACAAAGGACTTCACATCATACAACCTAAGTTAGTGGGAAATGGAGCATTTCCTGCCACGTCAGTAAACAAGGATGTCGCAGTCATCAGCGACTGCAGACCTCCAGTGTGGGCTGGTGAGTCTGAAGGGCATGCAGGACAAATATCTGTGGTCCAGCGGCCATCAGACTGCAGCCACTCCCTACCGTGAGCCCCGAGGAGCTCAGGATGTGAAAAAACAGGATGCCTGCCCCAGAGAGCTGAAATGCATATGAGAGGAATGATTTCAGTAAACACAGACTCTTGCATCTTCCTGTACATAAAAAAGGCTCCAAATTCCTTAATTTGAGATATCTTGTTTCGTTTAATTAACAATAATCTTTTGATGTTCAGACTACTTGTTCTTTGTTGCCTAACTTCTAGGTAACCTGACTCATCCCTCTTTGGCATGGGGACTAATTTAGGCTAATTATTTTTAAGAAACTCAAGACTCAGGAATTTGTTGTTTTGTTGCTGTTCTCTCTCCCTTAACTGTCTAAAAAGAATGTAGATAGAGCACCTATTCCTGGAGTCCAGCTGACACCAGAGATGTCTGCAAAGAACACTGGCTGCATGTGATGGGCAAGCTTGGCAGGGCTTGGAGACCGCATCCATTCTGTGTCCCGTTGTCTCTGCCAGACCTGGCAAGCACTTGTTTAACAGGAATGTGCTTTGTGATCTCCATGTGAATTGCCTTTCTCCCCTTGGGAATCCCAGGTTACTGCCCCAACAGCCTCTCTTGCCTTCAGCTGAAGGCGATACTTGAGATGAGGGTTTTTGATCATTTGGGGCAGTTACTGAGTGTTCCTTGGTCTCTCCTCTGTATAGGTGTTATTAAACTTTTATTTGCTTTTCTCCTGTTACCCTACCTCCTGTTAATTCAGTTCATAGACCTGCCAGAATAAGTTGTGTGTGGGTGCTTAGTCATGTCTGACTCTTTGTTACCCCGTGGACTTTAGCCCGCCAGGCTTCTCTGTCCATGGGATTTCCCAGGCAAGAATACTGGAGTGGGTTGGCATTTCCTACTCCAGGGGGTCTTCCTAATCCAGGGATTGAACCCATGTCTCCTGCATTGGCAGGTGGATTCTTTACCACTGGGGCACTGGGTAAGCCCCAAAGTAAGTTAGAATGGTAGAAAAATGTTTCTTTCTCCAGACACCAAGAATCTCTCACTTCTACCCAGAGGTTTTGTAATCTAGTCTGTGCAACAAAAACAATGGTGACGTTCCCTTGTTTAGAAATTAATTTCTTTGGTTTGTGTGTCTGTAACATAAAAGGAATCTGTTCTGAGGCCAAAGGCATCTCACGACCAAGCAAGTAACTTGTGGCACGCATGCGTGGTGTATAAGTGATCTGAGCTGTTACATAATTATTATTTACAAAATGTGGGGCAAGAGCGAGAGCCCTTGGGGTGAGAGAGCCTGATCATGCCATCTTGGCTAATTTGCTCTTTCCTGCAGGTTATTACAAAATATTGAGTAAGTTCCCCATGTTATACAGTAAATCATTCTTGCTTATCTATTTTATATACAATAACTTGTATCTGCTAATCCTATATACCTAATTTATCATTCCCCCTCCCTTTCCCCTTACATCATGAGTTTGTTTTCTGTGCCTATGAGTCTGTTTCTGTTTTGTATATAGATTCCTTTGCATTTTTTTTTACATTTTTCTTATAAGTGATATCATACAATATTTCTTTCTCTGTCTGACTTCCTTTACCAAGTGTAATATTCTCTAGATCCATCCAAGTTGCTGCAAATGGCATGTTTCATAGAATTAAAATCCTTATAATTTCTATTCCAATATACATTCAGAAATACTATACAACACCATTTGTTTTGTTCATAATCAAAATATTTCTAGTGCCAAAGGAACAATTACTGGACGGAAAGACTTTATTTAAGTCTATACAATTACAGTTGGCAGAGGCCAGAACTGAGTCTCAGCTGAACTCCGCTGCAAAAAGAGGAGGTAGGTCTTAAAAAGAATCAGGGTAAAGGGGAGAAGGTAAGCTATCTGCTTGTTTTTTGGCTTTACAACATGAAGCAAGGTGCGCATGGAGGCAGGTCCCTATGCTTCTACAGTGATCGGGAAGTGGTGTATTCTTTTCCTTGATGATTGTATTTCAAAGAGATGATTCCCAGGTTTTTGAGAAAGATAAGTCTGAGTTATGGGGTTCCCTGGGGCTCAGTAGTAAAGACACGTGCAGTGCAGAAAACCTCGGTTCGATCCCTGGGTTGGGAAGGTCCCCTGGAGGAGGGCATGGCAACCCACTCCCGTATTCTTGCCTGGAGAATCCCCATGGACAGAGGAGCCTGGTGGGCTACGGTCCATGGGGTTGCAAAGACTCAGGCACAACTGAGTGACTAAGCACACACAAAACTATCATAAAACTTAAGAAAATGTACTTATTTACTTACCCACACCTCGCAGCATGCAGGATCTTAGTTCTCCAACCAGGGTTCGAACCCGGGCCACAGTGGTGAAGGCATCTAGACCTAACCCCTAGACAACCAGGAATTCCCTAAGAAAACGTACATTTCAAAGGAGTAGACAGAGGATTTACACTTACAAGTTTTCTGAAGCACTGTATCTAAGAAAAGAAAGATCAGAGGTCTAGAATTTCTACTTCAACTCAATATCCCCCAAATCTCCTTCCATTAAACTTTTAATAAGTGTTCCATGTGAACTTGAAGAAAATGTGTATTTGGCTGTTGTTAGATGGAGTAATCTATAAACGCCAATTAGATTAAGTTGATTGATATTGTTGCTCAGGTCAACTATATCCTTACTGATTTTCTGCCTGTTTGATTTATAGCTGACAGAGGGATATGAAAGCCTCAAACTAAAATGGTGGATTTATCTATTTCTGCTTTCGGTTCTATATTTTTCCTCATTTATTTTGAATTGTTTTGTGTTCTTTTATTATTTTGATGTTTATTATATCAGGTTCATGCACATTTGGGATTGTTATATCTTCTTGGAAATTGACTTCTTTATCATCATGTAATGCCCCCTTTTTTCTGATAATTTTTAGTTCTGAGGACTGCTTTGTCTGAAACTAATATTGCTATGCAATCTTTTCTTTCATTAGTATAAACATGACATTTATTTTCCCATCCCATCACTTTGAGTCCATCTACATCTTCATATTTAAAATTTTTTGCAGACAACCTATAATTGGGTGTTATCTTTTCCTCCCACTTTGACAATCTCAGTCTATTTTGGTACACTTGGATAATCCATATTTACAGTGGCTAGTGATAGAGTTGGAGGAATACCTACCACATCTGTAGCTGTTTTCTACTTCCTGCCTTTTTTGTCCTCTTTTCTTGCCTCCTCTGGTATTTATTAAATGTCATATAATTTCATTTTGTCTCTTCTCTTAGGTGTCAATGAGTCTTCTTTTAAAAAATGGTGGTTGACCTAAAGGTTACAGTATGTTTTTAAACCAATCTAAACCCATCTTCGAATATCAATATACTGGTCCACACAGGTCACTTGTAACAGACAATTCCCAATTCCTTCTTCCTGTCCATTGGAACATCGCTTTTGTTTGCTTACTGTATCTATATGCTATGGTCACCCAATACACTGCTCCTATTATCACTTTAAATAGTTATTCATCAAAAGAGCTGAGTTTCTAGGTATTAAGCTGGCCAAGTGAAAGTGAAAGGGAAGTCGCTCAGTCGTGTCCGACTCTTTGCGACCCCATGGACTGTAGCCTACCAGGCTTCTCCATCCATGGAATTTTCCAGGCAAGAGTACTAGAGTGGGTTGCCATTTCCTTCTCCAGGAGATCTTCCCAACCCAGGTATTGAGCCCAGGTCTCCCGCACTGCAGGCAGACGCTTTACTGTCTGAGCCACCAAGTCAAGTAAAAGGATGAGCTAAACTGAAAGTAACCATCAATCTTTCACTCACCAATTGCAACAGAATAACAAAGGGACCTGCAGGAAAGCAGATTGGTTCTACCATGTTTATACAGCATTTCTCTCAGGAGAGGGAGGGTCAGGTGAGACAGCACAGGGAACAGGACTGGCTCACTGCCAAGACAGCCTCCAAGCAAAAGGCTCTGGCAATGTACAGACCTGGGAGGCTAGGGAAGAGGAGGTGGGGAAGGGATAGGAGAGGACATGTGCATCTACCAGTGACACCATTGCCACGGTATCAATGTAACAGACACGTTTATCACCTGAAAGGTTTCCTCCTGTTCCTTTTCTGATGTGTGTCCTGGCATTCCTTTTGTTAATGCTGGAAAGAGAACTACCTGGGGTAGAGATGCCGCTCTGTCCTTGACAAGAGGAAGGATCTGGAAAGTCATCACCAGCCTCAAAGTACTGAGGAAAGTGTTATAGTTCATTTAAATCCCTGGGAAGTCTGCATAGGCTCCTACGAAGACAACTGCCCCTGTTCTTCAGTCGTTATGCAAATTATGAAATCAGGGGTTCAACTGAGAATAAAGTCTTGGTGGCAATAGATCAGCTGAAGTCAAAATAGAAGATGACTAAAAATGAGACAGTAAACAAGCAGATTCTGTTTCCTAAAACCTGAGGGTTTTTTTCGTAGTTTGATCTCACAAATTAGATTCCATCTTCTTATTTTTCATTTTTAAACACCTTATTAAAACATAACAAACAAGCAGAAACATGCAGAAATCTTAAATGCACACCTCAATGAAATATCATGAAATGTGCATAGCCCATGTCAAGAACAGAATGTTATCAGCAGCCCCAATGAACTCCAACTATATGATTTGAAACAGAAATATTTTTCCAGACCGCTCACTGAACATGCATTAAGAAAAATAATACCACTATGTGTGCTTTTTACTTTTTGAGCCACACTCTAACATCTTTTTTTTTTTTCACACTCTAACATCTTAATGGCTCTATAGAAATGTTATTATATGTGTGCAGACATACCTGCCTTGATGAGAAAATGCAGCATGCTCTACTTTTTGTGACCAAAGCAATCTCTGTTTTTCAGAATCTAAATTATTGAGTAAGCTAAACAAACTTTTTTTTCTTAGGAAAGTACTAAAAACACACACTCAAATATAAGTATTTTGGTTAAGTGCATTGAAAAGACTGTGAAAATACATGGAAGAGACCATGTCAGGTAACTGGTACAGAGCAGGGATTAAATTAGACACAGAGTCTGACCTCATGCAATTGAAAATGATCTATAAAAATTCTGTCAAGGTGCACATTCATATGTATATTCTAAGTAGCATAATCAAGCTATATGAAAATTTCAATTTGTAGTCAGTAAACATTTGGAGTGGAAAGATTGTTTATAAAGTAATTAGGTGTTTATAGTCATTTCCTGAGCTCTAGGAGCATATCTGAAAGTACATTTATCACTTTTCCTCCTATATTGCTGGAAACAGACTAAAAGAGGAAGAAGATCTTTTAGAAAGACCTTATTTTTATTCTTTATTATGGGTTTGCATAACTTCAGGCTTATGCTTTATGTTTGATTGTATTTGGTGCCTATTCTCTTGAAAAAAAATATAATCACATATACTAGAAATATAATCATAACATCAGAAGAAAAACACACACTTGTCTCACTGGACTATTATGAGCCATCTGTTTATGTTAATCTATAAAAGGAAAATAAACATAGTTGTCAAGAATCACATGCTTAAAAGATTCAATATTGACATTTTACATTCTCTTTGGAAGTGTGTTAAAGAGATAAACAGTACTGACATTGTGTCTTCACGTGGTCTAATCTGTGCTCATCCTCATTCTGAAAGTGATCTCATATCAAGGAGATAAACTGAGAAACTGAGGCATGTTCATCACTGCAGGTTTCAGAGGATTGGTGTCTCATTATTTCCAGATATGATACACACATTTAAAGAAACCAATTGTGTATCTACAATATTTAATACAAGCAGGTTTGACCTACATTTTTCTTTTGCAAGGGTGAGCTTGTAGTGACAGGTATGACTGCCACCAATTCACGAGAATGATATATAATGCAAGACTCTGTGACATCTCTTCAGATGACCGAGAACAACACTTAACTGCAATCTTCCACAGTTTTGCAGACTGACAAGAAGAAAAATGTACTGTTTAAGGAGACCTGTTGACTTTTATAGCTCAGAATTAATTTAAGTCACAGCAGTGGCTCCATCTTTCTATCCTAAAAAGGGTTACCTCTGTAGGACAAACAAACAATGAAGTCTCAGGACTTTCTATCTTTGAGATAATGCTGTGATGCCAATAGATCACAAGTGAGCAAGGTACAGTCATTGTTAAACAAAAGATGGCATTTGGAAAGTTCTTGCATATAAGGTATATTTTACTGAATAAAAGTTTTTTCACCTGTTCTTTGAACACTAGTCAAGAAAATCCATATATTATCAGTTAGTATTATAACAGAAAATAAAGGCAAGTAATTTGATCATCCAAGTATATCAGGGACATTTTCTTCTTTCAAAATGAAAGTTATGTGTTTATTATTTAAACAAGACTTCTATATTTAAGATATACTTAGGATCAAACCAAAAAAAATTAGCAGGTTAGTCATTGCTATCATCAATCTTCTTCTGTGTCTCAATTAATAAAAAATGATATAGGGCCACATACCCATGTCAGGATGTGGACTGAAACTCTTGGGGGAAGAATAATTAAGACTGAACAGCCAGCAACAAGCTGACCGGAATTCCGCCCAAAGTTTCATCTGCCTGACAGCTTCTTCTCAATTGAACACTAATCATGGGTCAGGCTCTATGCCAACCTCTCACCTCTATAGTTTATTTTTACACACAATTGAACATTTACAAATGCACAGTGTGAAGAAGAGACAGACCTCATTCATGTTCACTTTAGATAAACTTTCTAGACTATCACTCTGCTTTTCCTCATTTCAATTATTCAAGCTCAACATAAACTATATACCAGAAAATTAAAAGATGGTTTTTATCATATTCACATTTTTTTCAAGAATAAAACTTCAAATTTCCTTTTTCTTATAACTGAACTATAGTTGACTTATAATACTATATTAGTTTCAAGTGTCCAACATAGTGATTAGACATTTATATACATTGTGAAATGATCATGACAAATATAGTAACCATGTGTCACCAGAGTGTTTACAATATTGTTGACTATATTCCCTATGCTACATATTACATCTCCATGACTTACTTATTCTATGACTGGAACTTTGTACCTCTTAATCCCTTTTACCTATTAATATTTCACCCATTCCCCATACTCCTCTCCCTCTGGCAAACACCACTTTGTTCTCTGTATGTATAAAGTCTGTTTCTGTTTTGTTTTATTTGATCATTTATTTTGCTTTTTAGATTCCACATGTAAAAGATGTCATATAGCATCTGTCTTTCTCTGACTTACTTTGCTTCACATAATACACTCTAGGTCTGTTCATGTTTTGCAAATGTCAAAATTTCATTAATTTTTCATAGCCAAGTAATAATCCTAATATCCCACTTTATATCTTCATATCTATTACATCTTCTTTATTCATTCATCTGATCATGATAGCCCATATGTTGATTCCATAACTTGGCTATGTAAATAATGCTGTGATAAATATAGAGGTACATATATATCTTTGAATGAGTGTTTTTGCTTTCTTCAGATATATATCTACAAATGGAACTGCTACATTGTACAGTAGTCCTACTTTTTATTTTTTGAGGAAACTCCATATTGTTTTCCACATTGGCCACAGTATATTTCTCACTTCTGTCAGCAGTGTACTAGTGCTCCTTTTTCTCCATAACCTCATCAACATTTGCTATTTGTGCTTTTTTTGATAATAGCCATTCTGAAAAGCAAATGGTAATATCTAATTGTGGCTTTGATTTACATTCTCCTGATAATTAGTGACATTGAACATATTTTCACATGTTCTTTGACCATCTGTGCCTTCTTTGGAAGAACGTATATTCAAGTTCTCTGTTCATTTTTAATCAGATTTTTTTTTTATTCTGAGATATATGAATTCTTTGTATAGTTTAGCTTTTAATCCTGTATCATCTATGAACCAATTTGTGTCAGCAAATTGGTTCATATATTATGTCTATGATACCACAATGGGTAATTGTTGGCATTTCTCCTTTCCATCAAAGCAACAATTTGTTCCCGTGCATGTGTTATATAATGCATTAAAATTATAGACAGAAAGGCATCTCACATGGTGATTAATAATTTACAATTCTATGTGCTGGTTTTCTAAAATAATGACATGATCATCTTTTTGTATTTCATTAAAGCAATTTCCTAAGATATCTGTTTCCATGATCCTAGAAATAATAGTATTATTTTGCCCTGGAATTCTGATTAAAAAATGTATAAGAAATTGAAGATAAATTTAGCATACAGAAAATTTAACAAGGTGCTCACAAAGAGGTATTAAATAGAAAATGAATTATATTTTTGCCATGTTAATTTTAGAATTATTAGCATACAATAATAAAGACCAATGCATGCAATGCATGGAAATTACAGGGAGACCAATTTTCATTCAATGAAAAGATGAACAAAACCTCTTGCAGGCAAAGCTGCCCAAGATAGAAAAGGCAATGAGTGACAGGGCAGTTGGGAGGGAAGACAGGGAATGGGGCTACATATGAATAAGCTGATCAGTGCATTAGCTGTGAGGTGATACACACTTTGACAGTGTCTGGTCTAATCTAAATGCTTAATTTCTTTTCCAGTGCTAAGTTTGTGTGATTCAGTGACCATGAAAAAATACCTCCTTTTGGTAGACCTATATTTTTTGGAATGATTATGTCTCAAATGATTTTCTAAAAGGCAAACCTTTTGAGTCACTGATTGATTTATATATTTTTTCCTTTTAACTTATTTCTTTATTGAAGGATAATTGCTTTACAGAATTTTGCTGTTTTCTGTCAAATCTCAACATGAAGCAGCCATAGGTATACATACATCCCCTCCCTTCTGAACCTCCCTCCCGTCTCCCTCCCCATCCCACCCCTCTGGGTTGGAACAGAGCCCCTGTTTGAGCTTCCTGAGCCAGACAGCAAATTCCCCTTGGCTGTCTACTTCACATATGGTAATATAAGTGTCCATGTTTCTCTTTCCATACATCTCACCCTCTCCTCCCCTCTCCCCGTGTCCATAAGTCTATTCTCTGTGTCTGTTTCTCCATTGCTGCCCTGCATACAAATACTTCAGTACAATTTTTCTAGATTCCATACATGTGCATTAGAATACGATATTTATCTTTTTCTTTTTGACTCACTTCACTCTGTATAATAGGTTCTAGGTTCATCCACCTCATCAGAACTGACTCAAATGTGTTCCTTTTTATGTTGAGTAATATTCCATTGTGTATATGTACCACTACTTCTTTATCCATTCAGCTGTCAATGGACATCTAGGTTGCTTCCATGTTCTAGCTATTGTAAATAGTGCTGCAGTGAACAATGGGATACATATGTCTTTTTTTCAATTTTGGTTTCCTCAGGGTATATGCCTAGGACTGGGATTGCTGGATCCTATGGTGGTTTTATTCCTAGTTTTTTTTAAAGAATGTCCATACCATCTTCCATAGTGACTGTATCAATTTACATTCCCATCAACAGTGCAAGAGCATTCTTTTTTCTCCACACCCTCTCCAGCATTTATTGTTTGTAGACTTTTTGATGATGGCCATTCTGACTGGTGATCTCTCACCGGTTTTGATTTGCATTTCTCTAATAATGAGCGATGTTGAGCTTTTTTTCATGTGTTTGTTAGCCATCTATATGTCTTCTTTGGAGAAATGTCTGTTTAGCTTTTTCCCACTTTTTGACCGGGTTGTTTGTTTTTCTGGCATTGAGTTATATGAGTTGCTTGTATATTTTGGAAATTAATCCTTTGCTGGGCAAAAGCTTTTAAGTTTAATCAGGTCCCACTTGTTTACTTTTGTTTTTATTTTCATTACTCTAGGAGTTGGGTCATAGAGGATCTTGCTTTTATTTACATCATCGAGTGTTCTGCCTATTTTTTCCTCTAAAAGTTTTATAGTTTCTGGTCTTCCATTTAGGTCTTTAACCCATTTTAAGCTTATCTTTGTGCATGGTGTTAGGAAGTGTTCTAATTTCATTCTTTTACATGTGGCTGTCCAGTTTTCCCAAAACCATTTATTGAAGAGATGGTCTTTGCCCCATTGTATATTCTTGCCTCCTTTGTCAAAAATAAGGTATCCATAGGTGCATGGGTTTATTTCTGGGTTTTCTATCTTGTTCCATTGGTCTCCATTTCTGTTTTTGTGCCATTACCATACTGTCTTGATGACTGTAGCTTTGTAGTATAACCTGAAGTCAGGAAGGTTGATTCCTCCAGCTCCATTCTTCTTTCTCAAGGTTGCTTTGACTATTTGGGGTCTTTTGTGTTTCCATATGAATTGTGAAATCTTTTTGTTCTAGTTCTGTAGAAAATGCCATTGGTAATTTGATAGGGATCACATTGAATCTGTAGATTGTTTTGGTAGTATACTCATTTTCACAATATTGACTCTTCCTACACAGGAACATGGAATGTCTATCTGTTTATGTCATCTTTGATTTCTGTCATCAGTGTTTTATAATTTTCTGTGCACAGTTCTTTTGTCTCCTCAGGTAAGTTTATTCCTAGATATTTAATTCTTTTTGTTGCAATGGTAAATGGGATTGATTCCTTAATTTCTCTTTCTGACTTTTCATTGTGAGTATATTGAAATGCAAGTGATTTCTGTATATTGATTTTGTATCCTGAAACTTTGCTAAATTCACTGATTAGCTGTAGTAATTTTCTGATACTATCTTTAGGGTTTTCTTTAGGATACTTTAGGTAGATTATCATGTCATCTGCAAACAGTGAGAGCTTTACTTCTTTTCTGATCTGGACTTCTTTTATTTCCTTTTTCTTCTCTGATTGCTGTAGCTAGAACTTCCAGAACTATGTTGAATAATAGAGGTGAAAGTGGGCACTGTTGTCTTATTCCTGATCTTAGGGGGAATGCTTTCAGTTTTTCACCACTGAGAAAAATGTTTGCTGTAGCTTATCATATATGGCCTTTACTACATTGAGGTAGGTTCCTAATATGCCCATTTTTGAAGAGTTTTAATCACAAATGAGTGCTGAATTTTTTCAAAGGCTTTTTCTGCATGCTTGATATGATTTCAATTTTCTTAAATTTACTGAGGTTTGATTTGTGACCCAAGATGTGGTCTATCCTAGAGAATGTTCCATGTGCACTTGAGAAGGTGTATTCTTCTGCATTTGGATGGATTGTCCTGAAGATATCAATGAGATATATCTCATCTAATGTATCATTTAAGACTTGTGTTTCCTTATTAACTTTCTGTTTGGATGATCTGCCCATTGGTGTGAGTGGAGTGTTAAAGTCTGCTACTATTATTCTGATATCGTCAATTTCTCCTTTTGTGTCTGTTAGTGTTTGTCTTATGTATTGAGGTGCTCTTGTGTTGGGAGCATAGATATTCACAACTGTTATGTCTTCCTCTTGGATCGATCCCTTGATCATTATGCGCTGTCCTTCCTTATCTCTTGTAATATTCTTTATTTTAAGGTCTATTTTGTCTGATATGAGGATTGCTACTCCAGCTTTCTTTTGCTTCCTATTTGCATAGAACATATTTTTCCTTCCTTGCACTTTCAGTCTATATGTGTCTTTAGGTCTGAAGTGGATTTCTTGTAGACAGCATATGTGTGGGTCTTGTTTTTGTATCCATTGAGCCAGTCTATCTTTTGGTTGGAGCATTTAATCTATTTATATTTGAAGTAGTTATTGATATATATGTTCCTATTGCCATTTTCTTAATTGTTTGGGGTTGATTTTGTAGATCTTTTTTCTTCTGTTGTATTTCTTAACTATATAAGTCCGTGTAACATTTGTTGTAAAGCTGGTTTGGTGGTACTGAATTCTCTTAACTTTTGCTTGTCTGAAAAGCTTTTGATTTCTCCATCAGTTTTTAATGCAATCCTTGCTGGGCACAATAATCTTGATTGTAGATTTTTCCCTTTCAGTACTTTATATATATCCTGCCCTTCCCTTCTGACCTTCAGAGTTTCTGCTGAAAGATCAGCTGCTAATCATATGGGGTTTCCCTTGTATGTTCCCCTGTATGTTACTTGTTGCTTCTCCCTCGCTGCTTTTAATATTCTTTCTTTGTGTTTAGTCTATGTTAGTTTGATTAGTATGTATCTTGGTGTGTTTCTCCTTGGGTTTATCCTGTATGGGATTCTTCATACTCCTTGGAATTGACTGACTATTTCCTTTTCCATGTTGGGGAAATTTTCAAGTATAATCTCTTCAAAAATTTTCTCATACCCTTTCTTTTTCTTTTGTTCTTCTGGGATCCCTATAATTTGAATGCTGGTGCCTTTAATATGGTCCCAGAGTTCTCTGACTTTCTTCAGCCCTTTTCATTCTTTTTACCTTATTCTGCTCTTCAGAAGTTATTTCCACCATTTTATCTTCCAGCTCACTGATCCATTCTTCTGCTTCAGATATTCAGCTATTGATTCCTTCTAGAATATTTTTCATTTCAGTAACTATCTTTTTTGTCTCTGTATGTTTATTCTTTAATTCTTCTGGGTCTTTGTTAATTGATTCTTGCATTTTTTTCCATTTTGTTTCCAAGGTTTTTGATCATCTTTACTATCATTATTCTGAATTGTTTTTCAACTAGTTTGTCTACTTCCTCTTCATTTCTTTCAACTTTTGTATTTTTAGTTTGTTCCTTCATTTGTGTAGTATTTCTCTGCATTTTCATTGTTTTTAACTTACTGTGTTTGAGATCTCCTTTTCCCAGGCTTCAAGGTTGAATTCTTTCTTCCTTTTTGTTTCTACCCTCTAAGGTTGGTCCAGTGGTTTGTGTAAGCTTGTATAGGGTGAGATTTGTGCTGAGTTTTTGTTTGTTTGTTTTTCCTCTGATGGGCAAGACTGAGTGAGGTGGTAATCCTGTCTGATAATGATTGGGTTTGTTATTTGTTATTTAGATGAGGCATCCTGCACAGGGTGCTACCAGTGGTTGGGTGGCCAGGTCTTGTATTCAAGTGGTTTTCATTGTGTGAGTTCTCACTATTTGATACTCCGTAGGATTAGTTTATTAGTCTAGGGTCTTGGATTCAGTGCTCCCACTCGAAAGGCTCAGAGCTTGATCTCTGGTCAGGAATGAAGATTCCACAAGTGTTTTGTTATAGCATTAAATGAGATTAAAACAAATATCCAAAAACAAGAAACCAAAGATGAACCTGAGACAAACGGCAGTTACAAAATCAGGCAGATAATAATTAAAATAATGGAATACACACATATACATATATACCAATAAGCAAAATCAAAACAGTCCAACAAAAATAAAGTACAATAGATTGACCTGGCAAACAAAGGAAACCAAAAATTATGTCTTCCAGAACAAAACCAACTAAAGCACAAACTGGAAAGCAAAACTAAAGCAAGGTGCTAATTGGGGAATAAAGCAATGAAAATAAAACTAACAAATATATTGAGAGGAAAGAAAAGAAAGAAAGAATAGATATGCAAAGTTAAATAGCAGTAGATAAAGAAGGCTCATGTACCTTACAAAATTAACTGCAAGGGGAAAAGAACAGTAGGAAAAGCAAACAAAGGAATAAACATGGAAAAAATAATAATAGGTTTTAAAAATTAAAATTAAAAAAAGAGGGAAAAAAAAAAAGGAAAAAATCTCCAAAACTGCAAAAGTTCAACATAGAGGCAGAGGTTTATAACAACAATGAAAAAAAAAAAAAAAGTGACTGAGAAGAAAAAGAAGAAAAAAAACTCAAAAGCTTAATTAGATTTCACACTGCCAATAAAACTGACAACTACAACAGAGGGGAAAAAGAGAAAATATCCAAGAGAATCTACAGAAGTCAAAAGATAAGAAAAATAAATGTTTTTCTTGAGTCACTGCTGTCAGAGTCCCTTCCCGCGCTGGGAGTCACCCGTCCACCGCACCTCCCTAGGACGCCCTCCAACCCTGCGCGGGTCTCTGGACCTGCCCTGGGGGCAGCTCAGATTCTAACCTGGTCCTACTCCTCTGGTTTCCTGCCTCCAACGTCCACACCTCAGATCTAGTGTGTTTTCTTCTGTGGGAGCTCTCAGAGACCTTTTCTATGTCCCGCAGACACAGAGCCTGTCTAACTGATCGTGTGAATCTGCAGCTTGTGCAGCTGGTGGGAAGGTGTTGGGTCTTCCTTAGTCACACTGCCCCTGGGTTTCAACTGTGGTTTTATTTCCACCTCTGCATGTGGGTCGCGTCCACTGGGGTTTGCTCCTGAGGCTGCCCTGGAGGACTCGGGTTTGCCCCTGTGAGGGCCAGGCGTGGAGGGGGTGCAGCTGCTTGGGTCGCAGGGGTTCTGGCAGCACCAGAAACTCAGGGGAGTTGGCGGCCAGGGCAGCAGGAAATATAGTGCTCCAGAAGGGGATGGCAGCCTGTATTGGCCAATACGCTCCAGTATTCTGGCCTGGAGAAACCCCCTCCCTGACAGAGGAGCCTGGCAGGCCACAGTCTACAGGATCGCAAAGAGTTGGACACGACCAAAGCGAGCCTGCGCGCATGGACACAGGCCTTTCTCGCCGTGGCAGCTCCGCCCCCGTGAGAGCTGGGCGTGAAGGCAGCGCAGCTGCTGGGCTTGTGCGGACCCTGGCGGCGCCAAGTGTGCGGGGACACAGACTGCCTCCGCCGCAGAGTTGTGGCCCGATCAGAGTCGCTTTCCCAGCCCCTTGTAGCTGGCGATCAGAAGGCCTCTTTGGCCAGTCTTTCTCTGTAGCGCCACCCCTTCAGGCTCTTAGAGGGCTCCCTTGCCTGAGGGCCTTCTCTGTTGTTTGGCTTGTCAGGCACTTAGAGGCACACCCCGCCCCCACGCTGGGGTCCTGCTCTGAAGATGGCACATCAGGCACTTAAAGGGGCCCCCTGGGTGGGGTCCTACCCTGGAATTCAGTGCGTCAGGCGATTGGTGGGCCAGCCTCTTGATAGTTCAGCTGCTGATGCTGGCGTGTGGGGAGAGAGGCTATGGTGAGGGCTACACACGCTACATGCGACTCAGCAGTATCGCCTGGCTTCCATAGCTGCCCGGCTTTCCTCCACAGGCATTTCCCACCACAGTCTCCTCCCTTGATCTGTCTCTCCACAGTCAACAGCAGCCCTCGCCTGGGGATGGCTCCACAATCCCTCAACTCCAGCTCCCTGCCACTGCGCCTTCCAGGGAGTCTATGTTGCCCTCTGGGGTATGTACGGCTGAGGCAACGACTGTCTGATTCTCATTCCATTTAAGATGCCGCAGATCAGCTGTTTCACTCTCAGCCTTAAAGGTTTCTCCTCTGACCCAGACAATTGCCCCAATGTGGGGATCGGACCCCTGCTTCAGTCCCCCCACCCAGCAAGGGCAGGTCCAGTCCTTCTAACACCTGTTTTCCCCCTAGTTCCTTCGTCCTGCCGAGTTTTGCGTGGGTCTATATATTCTTTGCTGCTGGGCAGGTCCTCCTGTCCACTCTCAGCTGGCGTTCTGCATGCACTTCTGCCTCTGAAGCTGTGTTCCTGATGTATCCGTGGAGAGAGACGTACTCCACGTCCACCTACTCCTCCACCATCCTGTTTTCTCCTTATTTATATTTTATATTGGTATTACATGGTAATGGTATAATTGTCCCAAATACTGTAAGTCAAGGTTTAGTGAAGATAGATGAGGGCAATTACATCTCATGAAGTCCTGAACACTGTTATAAATTACCATTGTTGTAAGTATTTGAAGCTGTACATTCTACCGTAGAGATTCACTTTTTCTATTTATGTATTGAAATAGACTTTCTATATCATCATTTGTATACTGATTCAGATAATATCCCTTCATATCTGCAAAATTTCCTGAGTCCATGTCCACTCCTATGAGAATCTTGTTTCTTTTTCTGTTTAACTTATACATACTTATACATGACTAACTTATACATAGCATGACTTTAAATCTACTTATATCAAAATACTCCAGCAGTAAGTAAAATTTGAAAATTATATTTTAAAAAGTATTAATTATACATTGAAATTAGAACTGGACCAAAGTGGAAAGTTGCTGCCTAACACAGGGAGCTCAGCTCATTACTCTGATGACCTAGAGGGATGGGATGAGAAGGTGGAAGGGAAGCTCAAGAGGGAGGAGGTACATGTAGACAGATGGCTGATTCATATTGCTGTACAGCAGAATACAAGACAACATTTTAACTTAATCACCTTCCAATTTAAAATAATTTAAAAATAAAAAAAGAAATGCATCAAAAACTTGAATGCTTTGTATTTTGTAAGACTTGCAAATAGTTCAGTTCAGTCGCTCAGTCTTGTCTGACTCTCTGCTACCCCGTGAACTGCAGCACACCAGACCTCCCTGTCAGTCACCAACTCCCGGAGTCCACCCAAACCCATGTCCATTGATTTGGTGATGCCATCCAACCATCTTATCCTCTGTCGGCCCCTTCTCCTCCTGCTCTCAATCTTTCCCAGCATCAGGGTCTTTTTCAGTGAGTCAGCTATTGAAGTTTCAGCTTTAGCATCAGTCCCTCCAATGAACACCCAGGACTGATCTCCTTTAGGATGGACTGGTTGGATCTCCTTGCAGTCCAAGGGACTCTCAAGAGTCTTCTCCAACACCACAGTTCAAAAGCATCAATTCTTCTGCACTCAGCTTTCTTTATAGTCCAACTCTCACATCCATACATGACCACTGAAAAAGCATAGCCTTGACTAGATGGACTTTTGTTGACAAAGTAATGTCTCTGCTTTTTAATTTGCTATCTAGGTTGGTCATAACTTTCCTTCCAAGGAGTAAGTGTCTTTTAATTTCAAGGCTGCAATCACCATCTGCAGTGATTTTGGAGCCAAGGAAATTAAAGTCTGACACTGTTTCCACTGTTTCTCCATCTATTTGCCATGAAATAATGAGACCAGATGCCATGATCTTAGTTTTCTGAATGTTGAGCTTTAAGTCAAATTTTTCACTCTCCCCTTTCACTTTCATCAAGAGGCTCTTTATTCTTCTTCACTTTCTGCCATAAAGGTGGTGTAATCTGCATATCTGAGGTTATTGATATTTCTCCTGGCAATCTTGATTCCAGCTTGTGTTTCTTCCAGCCCAGCGTCTCTCATGATGTACTCTGCATATAAGTTAAATTAGCAGGGTGACAATATACAGCCTTGATGTACTCCTTTTCCTATTTGGAACCAGTTTGTTGTTCCATGTCCAGTTCTAACTGTTGCTTCTTGACCTACATATAGGTTTCTCAAGAGGCAGGTCAGGTGGTCTGGTATTCCCATCTCTTTTAGAATCATCCACAGTTTATTGTGATCCACACAGTCGAAGGCTTTGGCATAGTTGATAAAGCAGAAATAGATGTTTATCTGGAACTCTTTTGCTTTTTTGATGATCCAGAAGATGCTGGCAATTTGATCTCTAGTTCTCTGCCTTTTTCAAGACCAGCTTGAACATCTGGAAGGTCACGGTTCACATATTGCTGAAGCCTGGCTTGGAGAATTTTAAACATCACTTTACTAGCATGTGATATGAGTACAATTGTGCAGTAGTTTGAACATTCTTTGGCATTGCTTTTCTTTGGGATTGGAATGAAAATGGACCTTTTCCAGTCCTGTGGCCACTGCTGAGTTTTCCAAATTTGCTGGCATATTGAGTGCAGCACTTTCACAGCATCATCTTTCGGGATTTGAAATAGCTCAACTGGAATTCCATCACCTCCACTGGCTTTTTTTGTAGTGATGCTTCCTAAGGCCCACTTGACTTCACATTCCAGGATGTCTGTCTCTAGGTGAGTGATCACACCATCGTGATTATCTGGGTCGTGAAGGTCTTCTTTGTACAGTTTGTTTGTGTATTCTTGCCACCTCTTCTTAATATCTTCTGCTTCTGTTAGGTCCATACCATTTCCACCCTTTATTGAGCCCATCTTTGCATGAAATGTTCCCTTGGTATCTCTAATTTTCCTGAAGAGATTGCTAGTCTTTCCCATTCTATTGTTTTCCTTTATTTCTTTGCATTGATCACTGAGGAAGGCTTTCTTATCTCTCCTTGATATTCTTTGGAACTCTGCATTCAAATGCACATATCTTTCCTTTTCTCCTTTGCTTTTCACTTCTCTTCTTTTCACAGCTATTTTTAAGGCCTCCTCAGACAACCATTTTGCCTTTTTGCATTTCTTTTTCTTGGGGGTGGTCTTATCCCTGTCTCCTGTACAATGTACCTCCATCCATAGTTCATCAGGCACTCTGTCTATCAGATCTAGTCCCTTAAATATTTAGGTCATACCTGAATGGTCTAGTGATTTTCTCCACTTTCTTCAATTTCAGTCTGAATTTGGGAATAAGGAGTTCATGATCTGAGCCACAGTCAGCTCCCGGTCTTGTTTTTGCTGACTGTTTGAGCTTCTCCATCTTTGGCTGCAAAGAATATAATCAATCTGATTTCAGTGTTGATCATCTAGTGATGTCCATGTGTAGAGTCATAGTCAAAGTTTAAATGTCCTTTTCTTATTCAACAAATGTTATATGTAGTTCATATCTGGCGATGTTATAGAAGATTCCATGATTTATTCACATAAATATGCATACAAACACATAATTGTACAAGTATTTTGGCATGTATAATAGTACATTTAAGGCTAACAAAATAAGTGAAAGACATTAAGATTTTATCATCTTGGAAATGATATGTTTCAGAATTATACGGTATACACTCATATACATGAACGTGCATGTGTATATGATATTCATTGTTTACATCTTCCTTCCCACTTTCACAAGATTGCTATGACATGTGGAATAGCAGACAGAATTCTACTACAGACTGACCAGAGCACATATATTTGTAAGCCTGCTAAAATCATGCAGTGTTAATTCTAAGAGAGTAGAGATCTCTATTATCTTTTATATGTTTTAGCACCATAGTAATGATTTACTATAAAGTTTCTGTGAGTTACAAGTAGTAACTCCTAGAAGTTAGAAAAGCAGGGAAAACAATTGCATGGAAAGAAAACATTGTAAACCAGAAATGCTTTCTTGTGCAACCTGTGGGAATATCTTATTTTTCTGTATCCTCGCGACTTTTTGATATTATCTAGATTATGCATGCCTATATTCCTGTGAGCATATATTTTTCTTTTTTCACTATAACACTGTGAGGTTTTCAAGATGAGAAGCATAATATTAAGCTTTGAAAGTCTGCACAGTACTAGTACTGAAAGACTCTCTTGTGTAGGGTAGTTGCTCAATAAATACTAATTGGATTGCATTTTATTGTTCTTTTAAAACATCTAACAATGTATAAAGTGTTTTTGTAAATTTTTCTTCTTTTCTCCTTTGCATTTTAGATTGGCAAAACATATTAGACTAAAAACATCTTTAATAAAGTAATTTTTAATATGCTTCTCTAACCCCAGAGAATCTTTTAATAAAGAGATTAAAGTGTTGAATTTTTATGCCATGCACTCAAGGGAACAATGTATGACCCAGGTGACTAATTGAAAGCAGGGTTTTATTGCAGTACATTGGGCATTGGATGCTAATTACATCAGTTAGAACAGTTTCTCAGCATTATTCATTCATGAAGAAGTCAAATACCCAGGGGGCAGAATTTAAAATAACTTTTAAAATAAAAAAGAAAAGAGAATAAAATATTTAAGTGGAGACATACATTAGAAGACAAGAATCTTCGCTTAATTTTTATCCATTAGATTTATAGCATTATCTAGTTCCCCCCAAATTTTATATCACTGTAAAAACTTACAAATATGTACATTTTCATGTATACTACACAAAGGTGTTTGAAAAGTTGAAAACTATAGTAATTTGTTCATACAGTTCCCATTAGTAAAAACATGGTGCTATTTTGCCATTCTGAATTATTTCATTTTACTATGAGCAATTCCAGTTGTGACAATTTTGCTTCTATGGATTTCATGAATTCATGCAATTCCAGTTGTGACAATTTTGCTTCCATGGATTTCATGAATTCATGAAATATATCTCATTTTAGGAGGTTATTTTATGGTGACCATAAAAATTAGAATAGTCTCAAATTAACAGACCTGAACAAATACAACATATCAGTTAAAAATCAGGATTCATTCTTAAAATAAATGTCACATGTCATGTGGAAAGAGACACTATTCTTTGCCTTTAAGGCAGTTATTGATAAAGGTAAAAAGCCAACTTAGAGAGAATGAGCTTTCTGGATTAGAGGGATTTCTCTCACAGCTCACCTATGAAGAGAAATAAAAAATAGCCTGAGAGATTCCTCAGCATATATAATTCTCTAGGTCATCTAGAACCTCCTCAGAGGTTAAGAGAAGTTATTTAATAATTTACTAATTTAGTAATATTTCTTATTTGGGGAGACATTCAGTGAATCAGAGAAAGACTTCATTATTTGGTTTTAATTTTATTTTAAATGGTGAAAGAAAATAACAGAGCAGAGAGAAAAAATAGAATATGTAATACTGATTTTTTTCCCAAAAGTTATGTTCCATAGGGATTGGGAACTATAAAATGAATATATGAAAATAGCCATTTCTGCTCACTTCCCAGATGGCAGGGAAAACAAACTCTTCCCCAGTGCCCTGGGCAAAAGAGAAGAGAGATGGAAGGCAGTTAGACTCTAGAGAAAGGGTCCAGGGGCTGTGTTCCTTGATGCCTCTGACTCGTCATTGCAATCTTGCTGTTCATTCACTTTGTCATGCCCAACTCTTTGTGACTCCATGGACTGTAGCATTCTAGTTTCTCCTGTCCTTCACTGTGTTCTGAAGTTTGCTCAAACTCATTTTCATTGAGTCAATGATGCTATCCAATCATCTCGTTCTCTGTCGCCCCCTTCTCCTGTCCTCAGTCTTCCCCAGCATCAGGATCTTTTCCAGTGAGTCAGCTCTTTACATCAGGTGGCCAAAGTATTGGAGTTTCATTTTTAGCATCAGTCCTTCTAATGAATATTCAGGGTTGATTTCCTGTAGATAGATTGGTTTCATCTCCAAGCAGTCCAAGGGACTCTTAAGAGTCTTCTCCAGAGCCACAGTTTGAAAACATCAATTTACCCCAGTGTCATAACCAGTGACACCATGAAGGTTCTAATGTTACCTCTGCAGGACACCAGAGAGCAAAGGGCTACACTGTGTGCCTAGGAATAATGTGTCAGTACTAAGGACATGCTGACCGCTGGTTACATGCTTATTAGATGGCATTTAGTTCCATTATCAGGCTTGTGAGCAAATCATATGAGTTATTTAATCTGTTTTCCTGATCTAGGTGGCACTAGAAGTAAAGAACCCATCTGCCAATGCAGGAGATGTGGGAGACGCAAGTTCGATCCTTGGGTTGGGAAGATCCCCTGGACAAGGGAATGGCAACCCACTCCAGCATTCTTGCCCTGGGAAATTACACGGACAGAGGAGCCTGGCAGACTACAGTCCATGGGGTCGCAAAGAGTCAGGCACAACTGAGCGACTAACACAAACACACACATGTGACATCATTCCAGGTACACTTGAAATTAATAAACTTCCCACAAGAAATACCGCTAACTCAATGATAACAAAAGCAGTAGATAGACATCCAGGTACCTAAAGTGAATGTAAAAATATTAAAAGTAATAGCTTAATGTTTAATACAAATATAGATCATTTCACATATCTAAGCTTAAACATTTTTGTTAGCATCTTTTTGCTGTTAATGAATATTACTAACATATTTTTGAAAACCCCAGAGCGTGTGGTACATAGGACATTTCATAAGAAATAGGCATGTAGCCCTCGGTCTGGCTTACATTAAGTCAATAATCACGAGCCATTAATTGACAATGAATTATAATATTACACTTGTATCTTGATTTGTCTCTTTCCTAATACTTTGTAACCTATGCATTTTCAGATAGATAAAAGGAAAAGAATTCTTGAAAATCAGTTTAACTAATTAGTCCTTATTTAAACTCTGAGTACTGTGGTACAAGCTTCTGTCAACTCCCAGGGAATATCAATGATGTCTGTTTACATCCACATTGAGATCCAATAAACATAGAGGAAACTTTCTCCAGAACTCCCTGTGACCCTTCATGAGTGGGAGAGGACTCTTCAGTCTGGGTGGGAGATGACTGCCTAGCGCGGTCCACTTAGTAGACACATAATCACATAATGAAATCAGAGCTTTCTAAGATTCAATCTATTTAGTTGCTTCATAGAAGAGATAACTTATTACATTTTTAATGTACCACTTCTAGACAGGAAAGTCACCCTCCCACACTAACCAAGCCTCTTAAACCCTGACTATTCAATAACAATAGAGTCCAAGAGGCCATGTAAAGGTGAGCCCTGATTCTTGAGAGAAGATGCTCTCTGACAGCCTCTTCTTTCCAATGAAGGAGAGAAAATGAGCTTTTGTGAGATTGATTGTGAATGACCATTTTAAAATTGCAGAGGTTTCTTTTAGCTAATACAGGCTGAAAGCATAACATAATTATTTGAATCACCTTAAATGATTTTTTTAGCAATGGAAATAAAATTCATTCATTTCCAATAAATTTATTGTGACATTTAATCATCTGGTATTTTTTCTCTGAAGGTTTAAACACTTAAACATCTGTTATGATCAAACAGCTTGAAGATAACTGCTCTTTTTAAATCATCTCAAGCAAGGTTAAAATAAACAGAGTCAAAATAACTAGAACAAATCAATCTTCTACAAAAGCATCTTAATGCTAATATTTCTCATTATAATTAGTTTCCCTCTCAAATTGTAGGCCATTACAAGTTCAATTATCTTTAATTGGATTTTTAATCTTTAAATTTCAATCATTTTGATCCATAATAATCCACTTAGATTGAAAATTATCATTTCTGGTTGACTTAATTTGATAAATACTGTGTATGTTACTTGTGATATTTTATTTACTAATCACAATTTAACACATATGTTTGTGGAGAATGACATTTATTGCACTAGAAATGAAAAAAATATGTATTTTAGTATAATTTTGAAATTCCATATACATAGTTCAATTAAATTTTCTAGAACAGAAGTGATAAAAGAAGTCTTTTATCTGTAGCTTTTCAACCAATTAGCATTCATTTTTTGGAAGAAATCTTTGCTAATGGAGAAGTCTGTCTAAACTTAAATAGTTATTTTTCTGACAAAATCAAATGTTTTCACTTTCTTTTACTATGAAATACAAGACATAGAAAGATACATGGATGGAGGAAAAGATGAGAACATAAAGTTTAAAAATAGGAGAATTCCCCTGAAAGGTACATTTGTCATGTGTCTGTGGTGATGACCAAATATTTGGATATCTCTATGACAATTTATAATTCTTATACCTAGGCTGGAGATTCAGGTTCCTTCTAAGATGAAGGAATCCATAGTGACTGATGGAGCTTACGTCTTCCACATAATCAGTCTCAAGGACAAGGGAAGGAAAACATGAAGATATAGAGAAAATTGTGTATAGCTCTCAGGGAGACTAAGACATATGAACTAGTATGTTGGTAAGAATTCTCCTTTTCTCCAGCCTTTGTCAAAGACATGTTGATCAGAGTATGAAGTTGGGTGTCCTTAGCAGCAAAATAAAAGAAGTAGCAACAGACACCATTGAGGCTAGGTTAAGGAAACACGGGTCCTGGTCAATTACTTCCACCTCCTCTTCCAAACCCCAGACTGGCAGACTATAATGCAGGGACTCTAAATCATGGACTTTTATAGTAGGATCATCTGGAGGAGCCCTTATAAATACCATCCAAAGACACACTCCTAACCAACTAAATCAGAATTTCTTACTATTGGATTTTCTTGACTTACTGCACTTGCTAGAACCTCCAATACAAAATTGAAAAGAAAAAGATAAATACTTTTTTTCTTGTCATTGGTTTTAAAAGGAAGACTTTCACACTTCATCCTTAAGGATTTTTTTTTTTTTTGTATACATTAATTCTGTAGATACTTTGTTAAATAAATCTCTTTAACAAGAATAAACAACTTCCCAGACAGTATTAGTGGTAAATAACCTGCCTGTCAATGCAGGAGATTTAGAGATGTGAGTTCAATCTCTGGGTTGGGAAAATCTCCTGGAGAAGGGCATGACAACCCACTCCAGTATTCTTGCCTGGAGTATCCCATGGACAGAGGAGCCTGGCGGGCTACAGTCCATGAGGTCACAGAGTTGGACACAACTGAAGTGACTTAGCACAATGCACTTTTGTTTTTCTTAAAGAAGTTTACTTATTTATTTATTCATTTACTTATTTAATTTTGCTGGATCTTAGTTGCAGCATGTGGGATCTAGTTCCCTAACCAGGGATCGAACCCAGGCCCCCTGCATTGGGACCACTGGACCCACTGGACCAGCAGGCAAGTCCCAGCACAATGCACTTTTTACATCTGTTGTAATGTTCAAAAATGTTTCTTCTACTCTGTCAATGTTGTGAATTTTATTTATTAATTTTCAAATGTCATACTATTTTTGTATCTCTATAATACAAATTAATCATCAAACTTTATCCATTTAATACTGACTAGATAAACTAATGTTTTCTTCAAGATTTTAAAATGCTATTTGTTAGTTTACTAGCTTATATTTTTACTTTAATTTTTATCATTTTCCTTTTTCTTTGGCTGTGCCCTGTGGCTTGTGGGATCTTAGTTCCCCAACCAGGGATCAAACCTGCACCCCCTGCATTGGAAGTGTGAAATCTTAACCATTGGACCACCAGGGAAGTCCCAGCTTATATTTTTAATATAAAATCTGATTGGTCTTGTTAAAAAGAATATAATAGCCTTATGAACTGAATTAAGAATAATTCCCACTTTCTCTTCTCTCTGGAAGAACTTTATTTAACACAGATGTTAAATCTTACTTAAATATTTGATAGAAATCAGTAACACTGACAAGATGAATTTCTGGGAATATTTTAAGTTACAGATTCAATTTGTTTAATAATTTTATAAACACTCAGAATTTCTTTTTAGAGGGTTGGCTGGCTGGTCTCTTGCTATGAACTTGGCTGTTTCTTCAAGCTTTTAAATTTATTGACATAAATTTATTTTTATTTTATCTTATTCTGAGTGTTCATGGGCTAATCTGCCCTTTCTTTTTCTTTTTTTCTAAGCTTTGCTACTGCTGCTGCTAGATCGCTGCAGTCCTGTCCGACTGTGTGACCCCTTAGAGAGCAGCCCACCAGGCTCCGCCGTCCGTGGGATTCTCCAGGCAAGAACACTGGAGTGGGTTGCCATTTCCTCTCCAATGCATGAAAGTGAAAAGTGAAAGTGAAGTCGTTCAGTCGTGTCCGACTCTTCGCGACCCCAGGGACTGTAGCCCACCAGGCTCCTCTGTTCGTGGGATTTTCCAGGCAAGAGAACTGGAGTGGGGTGCCATTGCCTTCTCCGTTTCTAAGCTTTACTGAGATACAATTGATATACAAAAAACTGCACACATTTTGATAAGTTTGGACATATGCATATACCCATCTTACCATCACTGCAATCAATATACTAAACGTATCCATCACCTCCGCGAATTCCTTGAGTTATTTTCTGTGTGCATTTTATGTGTGTCTGTGTATAATAAGAACACTTAACATGAGAATTATCTTCAACATATTTTAAAGCATGCAGTCATCTATTGATACCTAAAATGTACTATGCTGTACATCTGATCTGTAGAACTTACTCATCTTGTCAACTAAAAAATAGTCACAACCTGAAAGCAGAGTTCTTTTATTTGGTGGGACAGTTAAGGACTCTGAGCCCAGGAGGCAGCATCTCAGGGAGCCGGGCTGCCCTGAGGAGGCGGGAGAGGGAGTCACGCTATTCAGAAGTTTGCAACAAAGCGGGCAGTCAGTCTGAACATCAGGGATTGTTGTTAAGTAAGGAAAATCAGATATCAAATTCAGGAATTTAGTGTTCTATGTATGGGAAGATTCAAGTTTCTGGGCTCACTGAATCCAGTCCTTTCATATGCACCTCAGCTATCTGGGGCCAAATCCTGGCAGATTTGGTGATGATGACTTCTTGCATTCCCACTCCCCACCCCCACCCCAGGGGCTCCTCAGCACTCACCCTGGGGATGGCGCATCTCCTGGATCTCAGACGTGTTCCCTTTTGGGAGACCTCATTCCCATTTGGAGGCCCCAAATCATTGATGGCTGTGATATTTCTGGCCCACCAGTATGGTAGGAAATACTTTATTTCACACACTTGCATAAGTGAAACTTGATATACACTGAGCAATAATTCCCTATTTTAAAAATTTTGGGGAAAAAATTGTACACAGGATATGTGCTATAGATTTTTGTTTCTTTCCCCAAAATTCATATGTTGACACCTATTTCCTAGCGTGACAGTATTTGCAGGGGTGGTGACCATGAGCGCAGGATTAATGCTCTTATAAAAGAGACCACAGAGCAGCCCCTGCTCCTCCGGTAAGGTGAGGACAGACGAGAAGATGGCCATCTATGAGTCTGGAAGCTGGCTCTCACCAGACATCAGATCTGTTGGTACTTCAGTCTCCGACTTTTCAACCTCCAGAACTATGAGAAATGAATTTCCCTTGTTTGTAAGCCATCCCGTCTATGGCAATTTTTTTTATAGCAGCCCAAACAGACTAAAACACTCTGTATTGATCCCCTCCACGCTGGACATTTATTACTCACGCACTTTATCTTCTATTCTTGATCCATCGTCCCAACATAATAGCAATTTTATGAAATTATCTTTCATAATTAATGCCAATTAAAATTTTCAAGCAACAAACTTTTATATTTATTTTTCTTCTCTCTGTTTTGGTTACCAGATCATTGATTTCTGTGCTCTTCTTCATTATTTCCTTTCTGATATTTTCTTTGGGTGTGTTGGCTTATGCATACTAATTAATGGGATAGATCTAATTAGTTGCTTTCTAACAGTTCTTCTTTTGTAATATATGCATTTAATGCTACTAATTTAGCTCTTAGTATGACTTTAATGCTTCGCACAAATTGTGCTATGTTGAAATAGTGTTCAGAAAAAAAGTCTATCTGTTAAAACTAAATCCATTACTGACAGAGTTATATATGATGGATTTTATCACAGTCAAGAATACATGATGCTTCTGTACAGTGGTAGACATTTAAAACTGGAAAGAAAGTTGGAGAATTTTTTCAACAAATTAAGGAAGGGCATATACAGGAATGGTACATTTAGCTTCTTGCCTGAAACACACAGTATAATTGTTGTGATTCTCAAAGTGAGTGTCAGTGTTGTTTCATAAAGGGAGCAGGAGAGGGTAGAAAGGTCTGTGCATGAAAATAAGCAAAACAAAGCTTCCTACTTCCATTTGAGAAGTGAATAACATTCTGAATTGCTTTTATACTTGAAGCAGCTATCTTATAATGAAAAGTATTATTCACTATAAAAAAACTTTTTCCCCTACTAAACTGTAAGCTTCACGAGGAAGGGAACATATCTATTTTGTTTAATCACAGTATAGCACAGTGCCTTATGCATAATATATGCCCAATAACTGTTTGTGTAATTGAATACATGGACTAAAGTTCAACAAAGTCTCCTTAAGTGGTTAAGCATGGATTAAAACCATTGAGAAATAGAACCCAAAGTGGGTCTGTGTCTGTTCCAGGTTCTCTTTGCTGCTGGATGGTGATAGGAATCCTGAGTAAGGGGTGCTATTGCAGTGTCAGTGAGAAAGAGAAGGTCTGACAGATGAAAGAAAGCTGTGGGAAGCCTGGAATCATGTCATTGGACAGAGCGGTGTGCTGCGCTGTCGCTTCAGTTGTATCCAGAGCCTGCCAGGCTCCTCTGTTCCTGGGATTCTCCAGCCAAAAATACTGGAGTGGTTGACATCTCCTCTTCCAGGGGATCTTCCAGATCCAGGGATTGAACCCACATCTCTTATGTCTCCTGCATTGGCTGGCAGGTTCTTTAACACTAGTGCCACCTGGAATAGTCCTTAGTGGTTTGGAATCCAGAACCTCTGGGTTGACTGAGATGCCTGAGGACAGGCGACGTTGGTCCTGCATAGATATAGAACAGGCAGCCAGCGTCAAGCTTGGTTCCCTACCGCAGTACAGAGCAGAACAGGGGGGATGCCTCTCCCATAACATCTGCTGTATTATAATGAAAGGAATATTAATTATAACACAGCTGTTAACCCTTTGGGGTGATACTGTCAGGAATTTTCAAATTTAGAGGACAAGATATTTAACTTATCAACATACAGCCCGTAATCTGAAAAACATAAATATCATCATGTCTTGATGGGTAATTATGAGAGAGAAGAGAGATCATATAAAAGAAGATTTAGGTGAGCACTTACTGAGGCAGGATTCAGTAAATTACTGCCAAGGAACCAGTGACAAAGCCAAAGTATAAGCTTCATTTGTGGGCATTATTACAAATAGCTTCTGGGCTTTTAAAATACTGCTCCAGTAATTTCAAAATCTTAACCCAAGAAGACTTGGAAGATGACCAACAAGATAATTAGTGGCACTGGTAAGAAAACAATGGATGAAGTATAGGGTTATATTTTTTTTTCAGGATGAACAATCAGGTTTTATTTGCATGCATGACTGTGTTAGCTAAACTTAAAGAGCTGATCATTATTATCAGATAAACATATTCCTTCTCATTCCAGTTTTTCTCTGGACTAATAGCCTTTTTATATTATTTTACCACATTAGCTGCTCATCCTTATAGAGTTAAGTGTTTACTGCTCTTGTACCATATCCAGCTCTGACGTTAGAGTGTTAAATTACAAGCTACATATCTACATTGGATCTTTGCTTCTTCTACTGTGAATCAGGTTTCCAAACTGCCACTTACCTATTCTAGGTGGTGTCTACCTTGGTACACCTGAACAATGCAGATAGATAAGATTATGTATATCTAGGTATTTTCTATTTGCCAAAAAATATAAAGATAACAAAAACAAGATTATGATATTACTGAACTCCACTTTTCAATCCAGTTAATCTTAAAATTTATAAAATCATCAAACTATTTTAGCTAACTGAAATATCAAAAACATTATCAGTTCAGTTCAGTCACTCAGTCATGTCCAACTCTTCATGACCCCATGGACTACAGCATGCCAGGCCTCCTTGTCCATCACCAACTTCCAGAGCTTACTCAAACTCATGTCCATTGAGTCGGTGATGCCATCCAGCCATCTCATCCTCTGTCATCCCTTTCTCCTCCCACCTTCAGTCTTTCCCAGCATCAGGGTCTTTTCCAATGAGTCAGTTATTTGCATCAGGTGGCTAATAAATATTCAGGACTGATTTCATTTAGGATTGACTAGTTTGATCTTCGTGCAGTCCAAGGGACTCTCAAGAGTCTTCTCCAACACCACAGTTTCAAAAGCACTCAGCTTTCTTTATAGTCCAACTCACATCCATCCATAACTATTGGAAAAACCATAGCTTTGACTAGACAGACCTTTGTTGGCAAAGTAATGTCTCTGCTTTTTAATGTGCTGTCTAGGTTGGTCATAGCTTTTCTTCCAAGAAGTGTCTTTTAATTTCATGGTTGCAGTCCCCATCTGCAGTGATTTTAGAGCCCCCCCAAAAAAAGTCTCTCACTGTTTTCATTGTATCCCCATCTATTTGCCATGAAGTGATGGGACCAGATGCCATGATCCTAGTTTTCTGAATGTTGAGTTTTAAGCAAACTATTTCACTCTCCTCTTTCACTTGCATCAAGAGTCTCTTTAGTTCATTTTCGTTTTCTGCCGTAAGTGTGGTGTCATTTGGATATCTGAGGTTATTGCTATTTCTGCCAGCAATCTTGATACCAACTTGTGCTTCATCCAGCCCGGCATTTTGCATGAGGTACTCTGCATAGAAGTTAAATAAGTGGGGCCACAATATAACTATTAAAAACTCAAACATATAGTTTGAGGCTAAATAACATGCTTCTGAATAACCAACAAATCATAGAAGAAATCAAAAAAGAAATCAAAATATGCATAGAAATGAATGAAAATGAAAACACAACAACCCAAAACCTATGGGACACTGTAAAAGCAGTGCTAAGGGGAAGGTTCATAGCAATACAGGCTTACCTCAAGAAACAAGAAAAAAGTCAAATAAATAACCTAACTAAAGCAACTAGAGAAGGAAGAAATTAAGAACCCCAGGGTTAGTAGAGGGAAAGAAATCATAAAATTTAGGGCAGAAATAAGTGCAAAAGAAACAAAAGAGACCATAGCAAAAATCAACAAAGCTAAAAGCTGGTTTTTTGAAAAGATAAACAAAATTGACAAACTGTTAGCCAGACTCATTAAGAAACAAAGGGAGAAGAACCAAATCAACAAAATTAGAAATAAAAATGGAGAGATCACAGCTGACAACAATGAAATACAAAGGATCATAAGAGACTACTACCAGCAGCTCTATGCCAATAAAATAGACAACTTGGAAGAAAGGGACAAATTCTTAGAAAAGTATAACACTCCAAAATTGAACCAGGAAGAAATAGAATATCTTAACAGACCCATCACAAGCACGGAAATCAAAACTGTAATCAGAAATCTTCCAGCAAACAAAATCCCAGGACCAGATGGCTTCACAGCTGAATTCTACCAAAAATTTAGAGAAGAGCTAACACCTATCTTAATCAAACTCTTCCAGAAAATTGCAGAATAAGGTAAACTCCAAACTCATTCTATGAAGCCACCATCACCCTAATTCCAAAACCAGACAAAGATGTATCCTTTCCTATTTGGAACCAGTCTGTTGTTCTATGTCCAGTTCTAACTCTTGCTTCCTGATCTGCAAACAGACTTCTCAGGAGGCATGTAAGGTGGTCTGGTACTCTCATCTCTTTCAGAATTTTGCACTGTTTGGTGTGATCCACACAGTCAAAGGCTTTGGTGTAGTCAATAAAGCAGAAGTAGATGTTTTTCTGGAACTCTCTAGCTTTTTCAATGATCCAACAGATGTTGGCAATTTGATCTCTGGTTCCTCTGCCTTTTCTAAATCCAGCTTGAACATCTGGAAGTTCATGGTTCATATACTATTAAAGCCTCACTTGAAGAATTTTGAGTGTTACTTTGTTAGCATGTGATAGGAGTGCAACTGTGCGGTAGTGTGAGCATTCTTTGGCATTGCCTTCCTTTGGGATTGGAATGAAAACTTACCTTTTCCAGTCCTGTGGCCACTGCTGAGTTTTCCAAATTTGCTGGCATATTGAGTGCAGCACTTTCACAGCATCATCTTTTAGGATTTGAAATAGCTCCACTGGAATTCCATCACATCCACTAGCTTTGATCATAGTGATACTTCCTAAGGCCCACTTGACTTCACATTCCAGGATGTCTGGTTCTAGGTAAGTGATCACACCATTGTGATCATCTGGGTCATGAAGATCTTTTTTTAAAATAGTTATTCTGTGTATTCTTGCCACCTCTTCTTAATATTTTCTGCTTCTGTTAGAGCCATACCATTTCTCTCCTTTATTGTGCCCATCTTTGCATGAAATGTTCCCTTGGTATCTCTAATTTTCTTGAGGAGCTCTCTAGTCTTTCTCATTCCATTGTTTTCATCTATTTCTTTGCACTGATCACTGAGGAAGGCTTTCTTATCTCTCCTTGCTATTTCTTTGAAACTCTGCATTCAGAGTTTATCTTTCCTTTTCTCCTTTGCCTTTCACTTCTCTTCTTTTCTCAGCTATTTATAAGGCCTCCCCAAACAATCATTTTGCCTTTTTGCATTTCTTTTTCTTGTAGATGGTTTGATCACTGCCTCCTGTACAATGTCACTAACCTCCATCCATAGTCCTTCAGGCACTCTGTCTATCAGATCCAATCCCTTGAATCCATTTGTCACTTGCACTGTATCATCGTAAGGGATTTGATTTAGGTCATACCTGAATGGTCTAGTGTTTTTCCCTACTTTCCTCAATTCAATCAAACTGATCCCATGGACAACAGCCTTGTCTAAGTTGATGAAACCTTGAGCCATTCCGTGTAGGGCCACCCAAGATGGACGGGTCATGGTGGAGAGTTCTGACAAAACGCCATCCACTGGAGAAGGGAATGGCAAGCCGCTTCAGTATTCTTGCCTTGAGAACCCCATGAACAGTATGAAAATGCAAAAAAGATAAACTAAAAGAAGAACTCCCCAGGTCAGTGAAAGTGAAAAGTGAAAGTCACTCAATCATGTCCGACTCTTTGCAACCCCATGAACTATGCAGTCCATGGAATTCTCCAGGCCAGAATACTGAAGTGGGTAGCCTTTCCCTTCTCCAGGGGATCTTCCCAACCCAGGGATCAAACCCAAGTCTCCTGCATTGCAGGTGGATTCTTTACCAGCTGAGTCACAAGGGAAGCCCAAGAATACTGGAGTAGGTAGCCTATCCCTTCCCAGCGAATCTTCCCAACTCAGGAATCGAACAGGGGTCTCCTGCATTGCTGGCAGATTCTTTACCAACTAGCTATCAGAGAAGCCCCAGGTCGGTAGGTGCCCAATATGCTACTGGTGATCAGTGGAGAAATGACTCCAGAAAGAATGAAGAGACAGAGCTAAAGTAAAAACAACCCAGTTGTGGATGTGACTGGTGATGGAAGAAAAGTCTGATGCTGTAAAGAACAATATTTCATAGGAACCTGGAATGTTAGGTCCATGAATCAAGGCAAATTGGAAGTGGTCAAAGAGGAGATGGCAAGTGTGAACATCAACATTTTAGGAATTAGTGAACTAAAATGGACTGGAATGGGTGAATTTAACTCAGATGACCATTATATCTACAACTGTGGACAAGAATCCCTTAGAAGAAATGGAGTAGCCATCATAGTCAATAAAAGAATCGAAAATGCATTACTAGGGTGCAATCTCATAAATGACCAAATGATCTCTGTTTGTTTCCAAGGCAAACCTTTCAATATCACAGTAATCCAAGTCTATGCCCCAACCAGTAATGCCAAAGAAGCTGAAGTTGAACACTTCTGTGAAGACCTAAAAGACCTTCTAGAACTAACATGCAAAAAAGATGTCATTTTCATTATAGGGGACTGGAATGCAAAAGTAGGAAGTCAAGAGATACCTGGAGTAACAGGTAAATTTGGCCTTGGAATACAGAATGAAGCAGCTCAAAGGCCAACAGAGTTTTGTCAAGAGAACGCACAGGTCATAGCAAACACCCTCTTCCAACAACACAAAAGAAGACTCAACACATGTACATCACCAGATGATCAATACCAAAATCAGATTTATTATATTCTTTTCAGCCAAAGATGGAGAAGTCCTATACAGTCAGGAAAAACAAGACCAGGAACTGACTGTGGCTCCTTATTGCCAAATTCAGACTTAAATTGAAGAAAAGTAGGGAAAACCAGTAGAAGGTGTTACCTAAATCAAATCCCTTACTATTATACAGAAAACATTATAGGCAGATCTTATATAAGGTTATCCCTACATGAAAACTGGTGGGAAATAAAAGAATACTGGGGGTGATTAAAAAAATATATTAAGAATGAATACAATTGTCCAAGTAAAGGTTAAATTGTCCAATTTAGCAAACTATTATTTTCCAGTGAAAAGTGCTGTGGTCTCTTTAATAGTCACAAATAAGAACCTAATATTTTAGTCTCATCAATGTATACTTCCCCACTGGCAGATCTCTACAAGGACAGAGAAAAGGGCTGTCTTTTGAACTGACACATGAGCAAAATGCTAAATCCCTGGTGAGTTCCTATTTACTTACCTAAAACAGTAAAACACCCAAATAAAACTATCCAGCATCGTTAGTTATAGAAGCAGTATAATATTTACTAAATCTTATTCACAGAGAAGAATACAGAGCTAAACATACAAACATTATTATAATGTAAACACAAGTACATAAAAGATCAGAGGATGAACAGTCAAGATGTACATATAATCTTACCATCAAAATTCAAACTTTATTTTGTATAACAAAACATAATCTAAATGAGTTAATCAATGTCTACTTCTTTCTATACTTGTTTCTCAATTTTTTGAAGACAGAATTGCCTTATTGGGATCGGAATTATCTATTCTTAAGGCTTTTTAAAAATTAGAAATGATATTTTAAAATATTTTGTTCTTTCTTCAAAGAGATGAAATTCATTTTGTTTTAAACAAAGAAAAAAATCTATTGCATAGTATGTTCTTAGCATCTGACATTTAGAGGCATGAATGATTGATAACTCCACTTTACTTAGCAGGAAGATTAATCTTTATGTAGATTCAAAAGTAGGAAGAAAGAGACATTCACATTGCTTGGTTTTTATGCCAGGACTGCTGTAAATTAGAAGTGTCAAAAAGTAATTTGTCAATTTATATGCATGGAAATAACTCTATTTTTGTTTAAATGTATTAACATTAAAGTTTCCTATATGAGGTAACCACTGCATATTTTAACTATCATAAATTTATAATTTATGTCTATGAAGTTATACTTCTACCCTTTTATTGGTGATTTGCTGAGCAATTTAGAATGCTATTCAGGAACCACTGGACATTAGTTTCAAAAATGAGTCATGGATAATGGAAATGCTATGCTTGCATCTATAAACTGTAAGTATGAAATTACCACACCTTCATGGTGATTATTCATTATAAACTGAGTTTATCACATGGTTGAAGAATATTTTACATTTTCTTTTCATATTCAGAGCAATATGATTATTAAAATTATTTTAATAACTCTTTTGTCAAAATTTAAACCTGACTGTATCTGTATAATATCTATTATATATAATAAGTATACATATATTTTCCATAAATCTATTTTTACAATAAATAGTCAATTATCTCGTCGAATTTGAATGAGTACAGAATTAATTAATAAGGTACATCTATTATTCTAGTGATACATTGAATAGAACTGTTTTAAGGGCTTTAGTTATTGGGAAAGAACAAGGAGAAAAAGGAAACTCTGGATACATGAATAAGAGTTCTGCATTTATTCTATATCTAAATTAGAGTTACCTATTTCTTCTCCTATGTTTTACTTTAAAATAAGGTTATATGGTTTGAAGGTCCAAAACTTCTTGTTATACTATAAATACTCACATGGACAGACAGTCTTAAAAATAGTATAATAAATGGTACCATAAATCACAATTATGTTATTCAAGGTGGTGGTCATTGGTTGCTGCCCTACTGGATTCATTGTATCTGACTAGCGCATTATTTTCAACTTCTTGTCAGTGATGGCTACTATTAGCCTTCAGCTTGAGCTTAAACATCGTTAAAATTAAATGCAAAATGAAGACTGGACTTGAGAATTCCCTAAGCAGATAAAACCATTTAAGTCACATAAGCAAAACTAAATCTCTTATTTCATAAACATAAGTGAAACCTCACTTAGGTTATTTCTTGTATATGCTTCTGACAATGATAATAGAAGCTTAAGTCAACTTCAAAAAATGGAATGAGATAATCGCTTTTAACCAATCCCCTGCCATCTGGGAACCTCCAATGTAAGTGATTACCATAAAGGGTAAATAATGTCCTGATTCTTATGTTATAAGCCATCCAGTAATTCATGCCCTGGAGCTTCAAGTCTGTGAACTTAACGGCTCCCACTTTGTAAATTGCTCTTATATGCACATTAATCTCATTCTAAATATGATTCATTGATTTGGTGGTTTTAATTTTGCTATTTCTAGACATTTTGGTGGCATCATAGACATTGAAATTCTCACTGTTTTTGAACCTGACAAGCTTTTCTAAACCTCTTCACCCACATACTTGTCAGTGCTTCATCATCTTTCACCAGATAAATTCTAACTCAGCTTTTAAGGGTCACTTGAAAAACACTTCATCTTTGCATTTCCGTTACAGAATTAGTTATGTTCTATAATTCGTCTGTTTACACGTTCCACTTCCATTCCTCTTTTTACCTAGAAATGTGTTCATGCTTTGATTGCTTCTGTGTTTCTGGAGGGTACAGTCATTTATATCCATGGAAAATATGCATCTGCTTTTGTAGTATACCCTATCAGGTGAAATAACACTGTGTGCTGTTTCTTAGCAGCACTGTTCTCTGTGCAGCCGACCGCCTTCCCTGGGAAATTTATAAAAGCTGTGCCTTTCTTGTTAGCTCTGGCATAAAAATACGAAATAGAAATATGGTAGGGTTTATTTTGTTTAAACTTTCAATGGTGAATTCAATAAATAAAAGGAATTTTTAAACTCGAGATAATGCTTTTATAATCACAAAAGCTAAATGCACTCTCCTAAATAAAGTTTTCAAAGATATTGAGAGGAGAAACATCTGTTTACTAAGACAGGAGGACTGACTCAACTATATGTACTAAGAGGTATATCATATCACATTGTTTATATTTTTAACATTTAGTATCAAGGCTCTAGCTATAACCTTTTCTCACAAAAGAATGCTTTATCTGCCTCATTATAATAACTAAATTAATTTACATTATGAATGATATAGCATTGATACCTAGAATGTACATTCTGTAGTTTGGGGGGTTTTGAATGTATGAGCAAAAAAAAAAATGATTGCATAAAAAATACTGTATTTCCATCAACTAAAAATATTTTTATTGCTAATATTTATTATTTGGTATGAATAAATTTATAATAAAATAGTAGAACAGGGAATTGGCCAATAGGATCTTTGGCTGGCAAAACAGGTAGATGCTACTATTTGGGGTTTTTATACTGTTTGAATTAATGTTAAATTTTACAAACATAGGTAGAAATAGAACTGTCAGACTTATGTTTCAAACCCAGGAATGTGGAACCTAGAATATTCCACAGAGATTAATTTACAAATATATGAATCTATTCTTTCCAACACTGACTTCTACTTTCAAAGCCGAAAGAGGATGTTCAACACATAAGAAAGGAACTCTACGTGTGGTGTTATCACTGCAGGCCCCTACCTCCCAGTAAAATGCTATTTGTTACACTTTTTTCCTGAGATATAAAGTGAGCAGAGGGATGATTGAAAAGAATTAAGTCTGACAGCAGGGCAGGCAGAGAGTGCCAGGAGGATCAGAAATAAATACACATTATTTTCTGACCTTGAATTTGGCTTACCTCAATCACACAAGAGTGCTGCAAGGACTTCCTCAGAGTCATTACAATCTATTAATTTATAGTCCCCAAAATACCTTTCACCATAATTTATGAACCCACAGCAGGACTTAAAAGTTAAGATGGCAACTCCTTCTAGTTCAGTATTATACAATGTGAAATAATGCATTCCTCTTGACAAAAATAGACTTTCACTATATTTTAGGTACACATTACAATTGTTTGAATCCATGCCTTTACTTTCATTTAAGATCAGTTTTAAAACATAATGAAACAAGTGCAGGTACAAGAAGCAAGAAAACCATTTCTTGGTTTCCTTGGTTGTTTTTGTTTATTTGTTTATCCTAGGACCTACAGAATTTCACACTCAGGCTACAATGAAAGGGTAGGGTATTTTGCCAGGTTCATATCTATTATATTTAGTATAGAAGGTTATGCATTTTGGTAGAACTAGCACTGATTTTGGATTCTAGTTCTGGTTCTACCTCAACTTTCTGTCTGTATTGACTCAGTCATTTTACTTCTTGGAACTTCTTTTTCTCTTTCTATTAAATGAAGACTAGAATAGATACTCCCTCAGATATCTTCCAAGTAAAAACATTTTCATTACCAGAGAATCTGTCCAAAGCCAGTAAAAATAACACTGTGCATTGTGTCAAAATATTGCCCAATACTTAGAATGAGACAAGAGAGATGACTGGATATTCTTACAATGCAGCCCCAGGCTTATTTCCCCTCCCACCCCAACACACACACACACACACACACACACACACCCCCACACACACACACGGGACAATTCCTGACTATTGACTTGTAGCTATTTGTTTTGTTTCTTTTTTAAACCTATGAGAAATACATTTAATCTCTGTCCTGTGAAACAGATAACCCTAGAGACTGTGGTCTGTAAAACATTAACAAGAGCCAACTCATTGGAAACGACCCTGATACTGGGGAAAATTAGGGCAGGAAGAGAAGGGGAAGAAAGAGGATAAGATGGTTGATTGGCATCACTGACTCAATGGACATGAGTTTGAGCAAACTCCAGGAGACAGTGAAGGACAGGGAGGCTTGGCCTGCTGCAGTTCCTGGAGTCAGACATGACTCAGCAATTGAATAGCAACTAGTTTTCTAATCCAACAGTTTTATCCCCAGTATTTATTAGTTAGATTGACTATATACCTCATTTGCCAATTGTTCCTTGAGCTGATTTTAACATCTAAGTGATTTCCTCATCAATTGATCAGTTAAATAAAATCTTTCACACATGTTCATTTACAATTGCTTTAGAGCCATGCGTGAGTGCGTGCTAAGTCGCTTCAGTCATGTCCAACTCTTTGGGACCCCATGGACTGTAGCCCACCAGGCTGCTCTGTCCATAGCATTCTCCAGGCAAGAATACTGGAGTGGGTTGCCACGCCCTCCTCCAGGGGATCTTCCCAATCCAGGGATCGAAACTGTGTCTTCTGAGGCTCCTGCATTGCAGGCAGATTCTTAGCCACTGGGCCCCTGGGGAAGCCCGTCTTAGAGCCATATTGTACTTCAGTTTCTAAAAACTTCACCTGACTCCTCCAAATGTCCTAGTTGGAACCATGACACTACCTGCTTCTTCTGGAACATGCCATTTAATTCCTCTAACCTCAGCTGATTTAGCTGTAACATATTTATAATAATATGATAATTTAGAATAATTACAAAGTTATTTGAAAGCCAAATGATTTAACATAATTTAAATAACTTACTAACTATAGTATATTATTTCCAATGTTTGTTTGTAGCATCTTAGGAAATAAATAAAATTATAAAACTTTGTATTAATGTCAGGAATGAAAGTGTAGGGTTTTTTAAATAAGCCAATAAACTCAACGTCACTTATAGAGGAATAATGATTTCATTTTAATTTATATATGTGAAAAAATCTAGGAATCTTCTCGCTGTGTCTTCACAAAGTGGAAGGGGTAAGCAAGTTCTCTGGGGTCTCTTTTGTAAGAGCATCAGTCCCATTCATGCGGGCTTCACTCTCATGACTGTGTCACCTCCCAAGAGCCCCACCTCCAAATACCTTGGGGATTATGTTTCAACATATGAATTTTGGAGGAACACAAATAGTCAGTTTATAGTAGCATCTTTAAAAGTATTACAACATAGGCTAATTAAAGAGATTTCTTCCCAAATTCTCATGATCTACTAAGGAAAAGTAAATAAGAAATTTGGGAAAGTCTATTTTAGAAAAGCTATTTTGGAAACAGCAGCTTACTGATAGATTATTAGAACTCATTCTTTGTCTCAAATAAGGAATCCCATATGAGATTGTTTTATAAAAGATTGATTTTTTTGTTAATTTTTGTTTTTTACCCAGTTTTTCTGAAAGAAAAACAGAATATTGATTCCATATATTCAAACCTAAGAATAATAATTATATAATTTAAAGTTTATAGTGGGAACTCTCAAAAAAATTGAAAATAGGAAAATTATAAAATTCCTATTTCTTTAAGAATGAGTTATTACACTCTATTAAGTGCCAAGTTAAGTATGTAGCCGAAATTAATATTTTACTTTAGCATGTTTTGAAAACTATTTGTTTTTGGGAAATTCATTCTTGCAACATTGTGCAATATAAGTGAGAAGAATCACAGATTATGAAAAGTACTGCTAAGCAAGACAAGTATGTAATCTCTTCAGTTATGTATATGCTAGCACCTAATAACATTTCAAATTAAGTTAGAGAAATGTCAGATTTATGATCTCCCGGTGAAGGAAATGGCAACCCAATCCAGTATTCTTGCTGGAAAATCCCATGGACAGGAGCCTGGCAGACTACAGTCCATGGAGTCACAAAAAGTTGGACGTGACTTAGCGACTAAATCACCACCCAAACAAGATGTGTGCATAATCTCTTTGGTTACGTCTATGCTAACTTCTAATACCAACCTAGATAAACATATTAAAAAGCAGAGACATTATTTTGCAAACAAAGGTACGTCTAGTCAAGGCTATAGTTTTTCCAGTGGTGATGTATGGATGTGAGAGTTGGACTGTGAAGAAAGCTGAACACCAAAGAATTGATGCTTTTGAACTGTGGTGTTGGAGAAGACTCTTTGAGATCAGTCCTGGGTGTTCATTGGAAGGACTGATGAAGCTGAAACTCCGATACTTTGGCCACCTCATGCGAAGAGTTGACTCATTGGAAAAGACCCTGATGCTGGGAGGGATTGGGGGCAGGAGGAGAAGGGGACAACAGAGGATGAGATGACTGGATGGCATCATCGACTCGATGGACTTGAGTTTGGGTAAACTCCGGGAGTTGGTGATGGACAGGGAGGCCTGGAGTGCTGCAGTCCATGGGGTCCCAAAGAGTCGGACATGACTGAGAGACTGAACTGAACTGAACTTCTAATAACATTTCAAATTAAGTTTGAGAAATGTCAGATTTATAAATGGCCAGCAAATGGTGGTTATTCAATGAACTTTTCCAGTATTATCTACATTAACTACTTCTGGCAGAATCTCCTTTCAGTCCAAAATCTCTAACCATTATAAAGTGTCTGCAGTATCTGTGAATAGTGCAGTGTTAGCATGAAACATCACTAGCTGGATAATCTCAGTGTTCATTAAAGGTGAAGATTAATGTGCCATACCTCAGGTACACTGAAGCAGAATATTCAGTGACATAGCTAGACTTGACATTTTAAGCAACTCAGGTATATGTGAGCATAATGAAGTTTGAAAACTCCAGGAGTAATAATGAAGAAAACAGAGCCAGATATCATCAATACATGAGTAAATCTGGAATTTTACCAAATAAAAAAAAAATGAAAATAAGTATGAGGATTTAAATCAGTGACATATTACTTCTGAAAAATAAATATATAATCAAGGTGAGTGTTTCATTAATAATTAGAGATATATGAACTAAGAAACACGGCATGAAGCAGAAAACACCAATGGACTCAAATTTATGATTATTCTGATCCATGCATGAATTAGTTTATAATGAAAATATTCTATTGTACTTCCAATGCTGAAAAAAAAAAAAGTTAAGACATGACAAAATTCCAGATTTCAGGTTTCTAACAAGCTGAAAGCTGCCTGGATGAAAGGTGAATAAATAGAATTTACAAATGACAGTCTTTAATCCTATAAAACACAACAGCACCAGATCAGAGGAGTTCAGTAAACAGAGTATTCCTGCTCTTTAAAGTAGAATACTATATGTATAAAGGCTTCAATTATATGCTAATTTGAAATAGAGGTAAAGATACATATATATGTGATAAGGACATAGCATGAAATGAACCAGCTGAATGATGGGCTATAAAATTCTCAGAAATATCACTGCTTTTCATGATCTGGTAGTGCATATAAATGAAATCATGTGCTAGTGTATGTGCGTGTGTGTGTGCAGTATAAAATATTTCAAGGTTTAAAAAGTAGGAATACACTAAATGATACAAAATGAACCAAATTATAACATTACCTGAAGGCAAACATTGTAGAAGAACAAAATGAAATTTAAAATAATGGACATTGGGGGAATAATTTCATTATTTTGAAAGTAGCTAGTTAACAAATAAATATTGAGAGTTACTGATGAAGTAAAATGAAGTTTGACATTTTATTTATTAATCTAAGAAACAAAACCTAATATGTAAGTGTACATTGAGTGCAATTTTTAGCATTGTGGTCAGCAATTAAATCTAAATACTCCTGAGAGTCCCTTGTACTGCAAAGAGACCAAACTAGTCAATCCTAAAGGAAATCAACTCTGAATATTCATTGGAAGGACTGATGCTACTGCTGAAGCTCCAATACTTTGGCCACCTGATGTGAAGAACCTACTCACTAGAAAAGATCCTGATGCTGGAAAAGACTGAAGACAAAAGGAGAAGTGGGCAGCAGAGGATGAGATGGTTAGATAGCATCACCAACTCAACGGACATGAATGTGAGCAAACTCTGGGAGATAGTGAAGGACAGGGAAGCTGGTGTGCTGCATGCAGTTCATGGGGTTGCAAAGAGTCAGACCTGACTTAGCGACTGAACAACAACAACAAAAACTCTTCTACAAGACACACAGATGTGGGAGAAAATATAAAAACACATCTTTAAATGAACAGGGAACATTGCAATAAACTATGAGAAATTACTCAAGTTCAAAAACAATGAGTCAAAAACCACATTATAGAGAGTTTTCACTCTCCAGCTACTTTTTGGAATTTCTCGATCTCTGTAACTTACAATCTGAGGTTTTAATATCTGTCAGAAGACAGGAGGCAAGGCTTCAGGTCCCCACAATATAGTACAATCAATGCTCAAAATAAGTCAAAAATCTTCGAGATCCCCCTTTTCAGGGAAAGGACTATGTATAATCAGCAAAAAGGAAATAGCTCTAATGAAGTCTGTGCTCTAATGTGAAGGAAAAAAATAAAATTGAGATCTGCCCTCGAGCACCTGAGTTTTAAAAATAAAGACCAGAAGCATGTACACACTCACAGGAGGGGCTGGTCAGGAAACTCAAAGCTGAATGCATGTATTTATTATCTATTACATAGATTGATGGATGAATAGGTAGGTAAATAGCCACATAGACAGATAGATAGATAGATATTGTTTTGGAAGGATGCACTCTTAAAAAATGTCTCAGAATATTCCCACAAATAGTCAATTCAATAATTTTACCACTTAATAAACTCAGCAATCATAAAACTAAAGTGATATTCTGTGACAAAATATTATTGAAATACCACCTAAGATGTATCTTTAGAAAAGAGAGCAACAGAAATGGCACTAAAATCATTATTAGGAAGAAAACAGTTACAGGTTCAACTATAATGAAAATGAAAATAATAATAATAATGTGATCAAATTTATGTAAATTTTAACCTACCAGGATTAAAGCAAACATGAATATATATTAGGTCTGTATAATTATAAAATTGTACTAAATATCCCAGGAAGAAATAAATCCAAGCTATTACAGATTCTACAGGTGAATATAAAGACAGAACACTTCCCAACTTATTCTCTATGTCTCATATAATATTAATGTGAAAACCATACAAGGAAATTAATATAATAAAATTGTAGGCTAATTCCAATCAGTAACTCAGGGGCAATAATTCTAAAAACAAATTTAGTAAAATAAACATTATAAATTGCATTTAAAAATCTATAAGAATAGAAATGGAAAAAAACCACATAAAATAGAAATGGCTGATTAATAGGAAATCTAGTAATGTTTAGCACAGTAACAAGGTAGCAGAGAAAAAATTCCTGAGACCACAATAACAAATGCAGGGAAAATAAGAGAATAAAATTCCATTCAAAGTCATGATGAAAAAAAGAAAAGTAAATCATTCTTAGCAAACTAATATAGGGAAATTATTTAATTGATACAGAGAACCTACCAAAGCATATAAGAATATTGAACTTAATTGCATTGTATGGTAGCTTATTATATTGTGTTAGAAGCTGACATAAAAGTCAATAATCACACCTGAATATGTAATATCACAATTACTCTGCAAAAGTGTCACAAGAAGGGCAGTGAGAATAAACAAATGCTAGAATGTCAAGCAAAAAATTACAAACAAGCAATAATATCACATAAAATGCAAAAATTAAAAGAAAACACAGAGAATATACAAATATGTGAAAATATCAGAATACTACAGCAAAGATTCTTAAAAACTGCATAAATGAATATAAAGAGTGCAACTAATAAAAATTGATAAAGTTTAAATGAAAAACTACAAGTCAAAAGTGTACAGAAAAAGATATAAAGCTACTAAAACAAATGTTTCAAATGTATTTGGATAAAAGCAAATTGGGAAAGGAATGTGTCAATGCTGTATATTGCCACCCTGCTTATTTAACTTATATGCAGAGTACATCATGAAATGCTGGACTGGATGAAGCACAAGCTGGAATCAAGATTGCCAAGAGAAATATCAATAACCTCAGATATGCAGATGACACCACCGTTATGGCAGAAAGTGAAGAGGAAATAAAGAGCCTCCTGATGAAAGTGGAAGAGGAGAGTGAAAATGTTGGCTTAAAACTCAACATTCAGAAAACTAAGATCATGGCATTTGGTCCCATCACTTCATGGCAGATAGATGGGAAAACAATGAAAACAGTGACAGACTTTATTTTCTTTATTTCCAAAATCACTGTAGATGGTGACTTCAGTCATGAAATCAAAAGACGCTTGCTCCTTGGAAGAAAAGTTATGGCCAACCTAGACAGCATATTAAAAAGCAGCGACATTATTTTGCCAACAAAGTTCTGTCAAATCAAAGCTATGGTGTTTCCAGTAGTCATGTATGGATGTGGGAGTTGGACTATAAAGAAAACTGAGTGCCGAAGAATTGATGCTTTTGAACTGTGGTGTTGGAGAAGACTCTTGAGAGTCCCTTGGACTGCAAGGAGATCCAACCAGTCCATCCTAAAGGAAATCAGTCCTGAATATTCATTGGGAATACTGATGCTGAAACTGAAACTCCAATACTTTGGCCATCTGATGCGAAGAACTGACTGATTGGAAAAGTCCCTGATGCTAGGAATTATTGAAGACTGGAGGAGAAGGGGACGACAGAGGATGAGATGGTTGGATGGCATCACCGACTAGATGGACATGAGTTTGAGTAAGCTCCGGGGGCATGGTGATGGGCAGGGAAGTCTGGCATGCTGCAGTCCATGGGTCTCAAAGGGTTGGACACGACTGAGCAACTGAGCTGAAATGAACTGAATAAATGCAGAGGAAAACTTAGCACAAGCACAAAAAATTCATTGCTTCTGTTAATAAAATTAATAAAATTTTAATCAAAACCCTATTAGAGAGTATTGTTTAGTTTTGTTTAGGTGGAATTCTTTAAACTGATTTTTAAATCATCTCTTGTGTGATGTCTTTTGTGAATGTGTGTTCAGTTGCGTCTGACTCTTTGCGACCTCATGGACTGTAGCCCACCAGGTTCCTCTGTCCATGGGATTCTCCAAGCAAGAATACTGGAGTGGGCTGCCATTTCCTCCTTCTGGGGTTCATCCCAAAATAGCTCATAACACCGAAGACAGTTTTGAGGAGACTTTAAGGCTAAATGACTCATCCTTTCAGATACTAAGACTAATTGTGAAACTATGCTAATGAAAACATTGAATGGTGCAAGTATAAGTAGAAACAATAAAAAATCAAGATAGACCATCATATACATGTATAGATATTTGAAATATGAAAGACAGAGGCATTGCAGATGAGTGAACAAATAATCCATGGGTGGTTTGCTATCCACGTGGACAAACATCGGATTATTATCTCATTCCACACAGAAAATCAATTTCAATTACATTCTTGTATGTTTGTCTCTAGGCCACAAGATAGAGAAGAGTTCTTTAGTGAGAACATGCAAAATAAAGAAAAAGTTATTAAACTTAGTGTTGTTATATTAAGAGAGGGGCTTCCCTTATGGCTCGTCAGTGAAGAATCCACCTGCAGTGCAAGAGGAGCAGGTTTTATCCCTGGATGGGGAAGATCCCCTGAGGGAGGAAATGGCAACCCACTCCAGTATTCTTGCCTGGAGAATACCTCGGATAGAGGAGCCTGGTGGGCTACAGTCCACAGGGTCGCAAAGAGTCAGTCATGACTAAGCAACTGAGCAGCAGCATTTAAAGAAAACTTTGGTTCAATTCACAAAAACCTTTTTTAAAGGGCAGATCTCCTAAATCAGGCTGAGGAGGAACCAGCCAGCTCTTCCCTCCTGGTTGTTTTTCTTTCCCACCCGTTTATTTTGTGTTTCCCTGCTCCTCCCCCTCTGAAGCCATTTTATCAACTTTCATGTGCCATCTGAGCCCCCAGTAAAAACAAAAATGGGCTTTTCTGTTAAAAAAAAAAAAGGCAAATCTCAAACTAGATGATAATTGAAATACTAGAGTAAAACATTGCTGGTCAAAAATATAAGGAACTTCTCTAGGCTAATATACAAGATTTATAATCCGATATAGGATTAAAGCCAACATATAGATATGCCATGTATAAAGAACAGATGCCAGTAAATATGAAAAAATACTTAGGATAATGAGAATTAAAATCACAGATCCCGTTGCTAATTGTGTCCTAGAGAAACTCTTGGGAATGTGATTGAGATGAGCAAGAATGCTAATAGCACTGTTGTAAGAGGGGAAACTCAATAATCATTAGTACTTAGTTATGAAATTAGATATGGTTTACTAAAGGCATCAGATAGAACTCTAAGCTGCAGTGAGAGCAAATGGTCTAGAAATTCAACAATCAATATGTATGATTCTTTGAAAAACTTGAGCAAGGAATAAAAGCAAATTGAAGTATACATTAAAGAATCTAAAAGCATGCAAAATAATAGAAGTAGTCTAGAGATTTAAAAAAAGTCATGAAATTTTAAGACTTGCATGGGAAGGAAATATACCAAATTCAGAGTGCTCACTTTTTCAGGGTTAAAGAAAGTTTGTAGTAGAAAGGGGTACATGCAGGGCTCCTATTCCATTTTTAATTTTTGTTTCCTAAGCTGGGAGTTAAATGTATGGGTATTTATTGTGTTATTCATCATGCCTCTTATGTCTGAAATATTTCATAATAAAAAGAACAGGTTAAAATTCTTAACCACAGCTTTTTAAAATCCTGTGTGGTTTCATAAATATTTAAGAGTTATTTTTCAAAATAGATTGTAAAGTGTCTTATAACTCAAATAGATCCATTTGGAAATAATCCTAGCACTTTGTCACTGTCGTAAAAGGGCCAAAAAATGTATACACCCCTGGACACATACATATGCCTACAAACCTAGTCTTTCTTGAGCTAAGACACATATGATTGTAAAGTTCCAGTGTATATAATGTAAAAGGAAATTGGCAGCATAGTCTTATGATGAAATATTCAATATGCACTATTACCATTTTAATTATATTTTGATGAAGAATAAGTTTTTTTACTTTAAAATGATTATAAACCTATCAAATCCTATATTAATGATGACTTTATCATACCTGGCATGCATCCTCTATTTAGCTGTAAAAGAACAAACAAATACATAAATTTATTATTAAAGGCAAGGTTTATAATTTCAAGTTTGCTTAAAATTATTTAGTTTCTGAATCACAGTCAGTTCAGTTCAGTTCAATTCAATCGCTCAGTCATGTCTGACTCTTTGCGACCCCATGAATTGCAGCATGCCAGGCCTCCCTGTCCATCATCAACTCCCAGAGTTGACTCAAACTCATGCCCATCGAGTCGGTGATGCCATCCAGCCATCTCATCCTCTGTCGTCCCCTCCTCCTCCTGCCCCCAATCCCTTCCAGCATCAGGGTCTTTTCCAATGAGTCAACTCTTCCCATGAGGTGGCCAAAGTACTGGAGTTTCAGCTTCAGCATCAGTCCTTCCAATGAACACCCAGGACTGATCTCCTTTAGGATGGACTGGTTGGACCTCCCTGCAGTCCAAGGAACTCTCAAGAGTCTTCTCCAACACCACAGTTCAAAAGCATCAATTTTTCAGCGCTCAGCTTTCTTCACAGTCCAACTCTCACATCCATACATGACCATGGGAAAAATCATAGCCTTGACTAGACAGACCTTTGTTGGCAAAGTAATGTCTCTGCTTTTAAATATGCTGTCTAGGTTGGTCATAACTTTCCTTCCAAGGAGTAAGCATCTTTTAATTTCAAGGCTGCAATCACCATCTGCAGTGATTTTGGAGCCCAAAAAAATAAAGTCTGACACTGTTTCCACTGTTTCCCCATCTATTTCCCATGAGGTGATGGGACCAGATGCCATGATCTTAGTTTTCTGAATGTTAAGCTTTAAGCCAACTTTTTCACTCTCCTCTTTCACTTTCATCAAGAGGCTTTTTAGTTCCTCTTCACTCTCTGTCATAAGGGTGGTGTCATCTGCATATCTGAGGTTATTGATATTTCTCCCAGCAATCTTGATTCCAGCTTGTGCTTCTTCCAGCCCAGCGTTTCTCATGATGTACTCTGCATGTAAGTTAAATAAGCAGGGTGACAATATAGAGCCTTGATGTACTCCTTTTCCTATTTGGAACCAGTCTGTTGTTCCATGTCCGGTTCTAACTGTTGCTTCCTGACCTGCATACAGGTTTCTCTAGAGGCAGGTCAGGTGTTCTGGTATGCCCATCTATTTCTGAATCACAAGGTAACCCAAATGTACTAGTCACCTATGCATGTATTCAATTATTTATTGAATTCTTACTGTATGATAAGCTCTTATGCTTCTAGGTGATTATATCAGTCAGAAAATGTCAATGACCATACTTATTCTTCAATTGGAATTGGTAGTCAATAGACATATAAATGGGTTCCCCAGATGATTCAGTGGTAAAGAATCTGCCTGCAGTGCAGGAGACACATGTTCAATTCCTGAGTCAGGAAGATCCCCTGGAGAAGAAAATGGCAACGTACTCCTGTATTCTTGCCTAGGAAATCTCATGGACAGAGGAGCCTGGTGGGCTACAGTCCATGGGGTTGCAAGAGTCAGAAAACACGACTTAGTGACTCAACAACAAAAATAAAGACATATAAATAATATTATTTTAGTCATGATAAACTCTATAAAGAAAAAATGGGGTCAAAGGAAAGAGGATTAAAGGTTGTATGGGTAAAATTCATTTCTCTGTGTTAGGGAAGGCATCATGGGAAGACATCATTTCGTTTGTGACTTAAATAATGAAAACAAGCCACGTATGAGATCTGTGGTGAAGGTTTCCCAAAAGGCAGAATCAGTCTCTGCAAACCTCTGAGAACTGGACAAGCGTGGCATGTGGAAAGGAGAGGAAGACTCCCATTATAGAAGACCACAGAAAGGTGAGCATGAACCAACTCACCGATCATGAGATGACATTGCAATAGGAAGTCACCTGAGGATTTTAAGATGGTACTACTGTGATCCAATAGACATCACAAAGGTGTTACCTGGTTTCTAGAGGCAGTGAGTGCTGCTCAGAAGTATTCTGGAGTTGTCTGTGTTGGAGATGGGGTGGGGTCTAGTACAGTGTGAGTAAAGATAGAAGAATCTGTAAAGTTTCCAGGACTTGCCACTGAATTGAAACCTGACTATTAGTAAAACATGAAGGAGTTCAAGGTTTTATTTTGGTTCTGCTGAGTTAAGAATGTGGAATTGAAGTGACTTATTTCAAGTGGTCATGAAACAGGTAGTTACATACAGGTAAGCAGAATGGTAGTGTAACACAAGGTGTGTGTGCGTTAGGTCATTTTAGCCATGTCTGACTCCTTGTGACCCCATGGACTGTAGTCCACCAGGCTTCTCTGTCCATGAGATTTCCCAGCCAGGAATACCGGAACAGGTTGCCATTTCCTTCTCCAGGGGAATCTTCCCAACCTAGGGATTGAACCCGAATCTCTTATGTCTCCTGCATTGGCAGGTAGGTTCTTTACGACTAGTGCCACCTGGGAAGCCCAACATAAGGTGAAAAAAGTGAAGTCACTCAGTTGTGTCTGACTCTTTGCGACCCTGTGGGCTGTAGCCCACCAGGTTCCTCTGTCCATGGGATTTTCCAGGCAAGAGTACTGGAGTGGGTTGCCATTGCCTTCTCCTATGGAGGAGGGTAAACCACCATAAGGTTTCACATTACATTCTGTAAAATTATGCAATTAGAAACATTAACTTAAGCTATATAATGAGTAGATGAGGGCTATGAACTTAGTTTGCTTTCTTACATCTCCAGACAAATTCCAAATGTTTTGCAGTTACCAAAAATATACCCTAAAACAATTAACTTTTCTCACACATACTGATTAGGACAGAAGAAGATTAACAAATAATGAAGACCAATAACAGAAGAGAATATGGATATTTTCAGGACAGAAATAATACTCAGCCACATAGAGTCAACTATGTCATTCATTCCTTTGGGAGATGAGATTGGAGATATCAAGTGTGTTATTATATATGTCATTCATGGTTCACTGTTTCCTATTTGTGCATATTAATAAACTTCCTAAAATATTTTTATCCCCTAAGGAGTTCAATTATTCTCAAATCAGGGTTATCATTCAAATATTCAGAATTTGGAGAACAACAAAAATAACAGAGGTTTCAGTTCAGTTCAGTTCAGTCGCTCAGTCATGTCCAACTCTTTGTGACCCTATGAATCAGCACACCAGGCCTCCCTGCCCAACTACAACTCCCGGAGTTTACTCAAACCCATGTCCATAGAGTCAGGGATGCCATCCAACCATCTCATCCTCTGTTGTCCCCTTCTCCTCCTGCCCCCAATCCCTCCCAGCATCAGGGTCTTTTCCAGTGAGTCAACTCTTTGCATGAGGTGGCCAAAGTACTGGAGTTTCAGCTTCAGCATCAGTCCTTCCAATGAACACCCAGGACTGATCTCCTTTAGGATGGACTGATTGGATCTCCTTGCAGTCCAAGGGATTCTCAAGAGTCTTCTCCAACACCACAGTTCAAAAGCATCAATTTTTCAGCGCTCAGCTTTCTTCACAGTCCAACTCTCACATCCATACATGACTACTGGAAAAACCATAGCCTTGACCAGACAAACCTTTGTTGACAAAGTAATGTCGCTGCTTTTTAATATGCTGTCTAGGTTGGTCATAACTTTCCTTCCAAGGAGTAAGCGTCTTTTAATTCCATGGCTGCAATCACCATCTGCAGTGATTTTGGAGCCCCCAAAATTAAAGTCTGACACTATTTCCACTGTCTCCCCATCTATCTCCCATGAAGTGATGGGACCAGATGCCATGATCTTAGTTTTCTGAATGTTAAGCTTTAAGCCAACTTAGGTAGCAGTATATAATTATTTTTGTCTGATTTATATGGACCCAAACTGATATCTACAGGGAAAATGATGCACAGTGAGTGGACAAGCGCAATGCCAGTATCTCTTACTGAATGATGACTTAGTGACTGTTCTCCTCCTCCACAATCTTTGAAGAGAATAGCAATAAGCTGTCCTCTCCATAACAAATCCTACCACAATTCTAGTAACCTTTAACAGGGCTCATAGTTGACCATTTATATCCAGGTCTTTTTTTCTCCTGTTTTTCTAACTGTTGTCTTTCCCAACAACTCATTTTGGTGAATCTCCTTCATGACCATACATCAAATTTGATCTAAATGTGAAATAATCAACTTAATATCATCACCTTGTTTGAAAGTTTTACATACAATGAAAGATAAATAGATTTCGGCCACTTATTGTGTGTGTGTGCACAGTCATATCTGACTGTTTGTGACCTCATGGACTGTAGCCTGCAGGCTTCTCTGTCCATGGAGTTTTCCAGGCAAGAATACTGGAGTGGGTTGCCATTTCTTTCTCCAAGGGATCTTCCTGACTCAGGGATCGAACTGAAGTCCCTTGCATCTCCCACCTTGGCAGGCATGTTCTTTACCACTAGCACCACCCGGGAAGCCCAGCCACTTATTATTTAACATTATTATTGCTACTGTTATTTTGTTATTCTTCCCATTATTCTATTCTTCCTGCTTGCTTGTATGACTACACTGTTCTTCAGTCTGATCAGGAAAGGTAATCCACTGAGCCTCTCAAAAAATATTTCTCCATTAGCTCCTTCTAGTCTTTTACCTTTCCCATTGCAGTCTGGATGCATAAACACCATAAATCTAGATCACATGGTCCATGCATTAAACTGCTATTCTGCCTAAAGTCTTAATTTCCTGGTCCCATTTTCTTTCTCATTTACCATGGGGATGGAAAATAAGATGATTTCAAATTACTGCTCTCTTCATTCCTTTTTCTCCACTGCTCCTTAGAAAAAAAAAAGTAAATCATAATGTAAATTGATGATCACCAAACTTCCAGTATGAGGTAAATGTGTACTTAAGAAGTTCATGTTCCAATTTCCATCATTTTCACTCTTTTTAAAATTCAGCCTTCATATCATACTGTCAGTAAATGGACTCATCGACTTTATAAGGTGAAAGAAATTATCATAAAGAAATATTTGTCCCATAAATCTTCAAACCTACAAACATAAGACCACTTGAGTCTTCAAGAAGTTAATGACATGAAAAATAAAGGGTGGGGACTACTCTAGACTGAAGGAGGTTTAAGAGACATAAAAATGCAGGGTTTACATCTTTTTCATGTTGATTTGAACAAGTTAAGTGTAAAAATACCTCTTTTAAGACAAACATGGACATTTCCATAAGAATGAAGTATTTGATGATATTAAGGAATTGCAATTTTTAGATGCAATAATGTTCTTTTGGTTATGTCAGAAAATGTTCTAATTTTATAAGTCTAAAACTAAACTATATAGGGATAAAATAATCAGGGATAAAGGAAAAACACAGATAAAGCAAATACAGCCAAGTGTTGAATACTATGGGCTTCTCAGGTGGCTCAATGGTAAAGAATATGCCTGCAATGCAGGAGATACAGGTTCGACTCCTGGGTTGGGAAATCCCCTGGTGAAGAAAACGGCAACCCACTCCAGTATTCTTGCCTTGGAAATCCCATGGATAGAGAAGACTGGTGGCTACAGTCCATGGGATTAAAAAGAGAAGGACATGAATTAGCAACTAAAACAGCAACAAAAAAAATTGAATATTATATCATTTCATATTATAATTCTCACTAAAAAATAAAAGCTTCCTCAAAACTCCAAGAGTACTTAAATTCATTTCAAAATGACTATTTATTTACTAGACAATCTGCTTTCCCTGTAAAAACATCATGACTAAAATAAGAAACTTTGAGAACTAAAATGAGTGTTGATTTTAGTGGTATAGACAAAAAAAAAAAAATTCCTGGATTTCCTTTTAAAGTTATATACCATATGTACAATAGTATATTTAATATATCATGTAATAAAATAGCACAAAATAAGGTTTACCAACAACCACAACTTTAAATCAAAAGTAAACTCTTAACCCCTAGCCAAAATGTCTCTTTTGAAAATTAGTTGAAATGCAACAGAGTGGAGAAGAACCATATTTGACTTGATCCAAGTTGGTTCACGGCTGCTGCTAGGCGAGTCCAATCTTTTGCGACCCCATGGACTGTACCCCACCAGGCTCCTCTGTCCTTGGGATTTTTCAGGTAAGAATAGGGGCTTGGGTTGCCATTTCCTCCTCCAGGGAATCCTTCAGACCCAGGGATCAAACTGGAGTCTACTGTGTTTCCTGCATTGCAGGCAGATTCTTTACCAGCTGAGCCATCAAGGAAGTTCTGATACAATTTATGACCTAATCTAATAAAGAAACAATTGATGACCTAACCTGGGCTTCCCTGGTGGCTTAGGCAGTAAAGGATCTGCCTGCAATGTGGGAGACCCAGGTTTGATCCCCAGCTCAGGAAGATCCCCTGGAGAAGGAAATGGCTAACCCACTCCAGTATTCTTGACTAGAGAATCCCATGGACAGAGGAGCCTGGCAGGCTATAGTCCATGGAGTCGCAAAGATTCGGACATGACTGGGTGACTAACATGACCTAAACTAATAAAGACAGATGATATGAACCATATTTTGCTGATGAATAATGCTAATTGTAAGCTCTTTAATATATAATGGAAGAAAAGATGTGAGGTTATTAAAGAATATAGTAATTAGCCTCCAATTAAAATAAATAAATTTATATTTAAAAAAAAGAAAGAATGATGATTAAATTTCTCAAAAGTGTATCATATAATCCAGATGCATAATGGGCTTAAATCTTCAGTTTTTCTGAAATAATATTCAATTAGAACATTTTGAAATTTTGGAAAACATCATTGATAAATCATCAACTAAACCTAGGGTTTATTAAATAAAACTTTCACAATTTTATGCATAATTCACAAATAAAATCAACATACATATAATGACAATATGCAAAGTGTTCAGGTTAGGATAATATGTTTGATTTTTTTCATTGTTTCATGTCTTTTGTGATTACTCAGTGGACTTAGCCTTTTTTCAGGTCTTTCTGAAATATATCTTATATGCCTAATCAACATAAAACTTTAATGACTTTTCTAACACCAAAGTACCCTCCCCAAGGATTCCTCCTCATTATAAAACTAGTCCTAACTCAGAGCCTTCAGGAGGTGTTAGTCCTGCCAAACTCTAAATCTATTATAAAACTTATTTGCCTTGTTTTTATTTCTTCCATGCCCAGGAGCTCTGTAAATAATATGAAAATAATATTGCTGAAAATTCTCTCAGGTAACTTGTATCTAATTCAATTGAGACTTCACAAATTTCATATTTATTTTTCCTAAATGATTAAAGATTTAAAGGAAACTCAGGCATAAAACGAGGTGGTGCAGTGGTAAAGAATCTGCCTGCCAGTGCAGGAGATGCAAGAGATGCGTGTTCAATCCCTGGGTTGGGATGATCCCCTGGAGAAGGAAATGGCAATCCACTCCAGTATTCTTGCCTGGGAAATCCCAAAAACAGAGCCTGGCAGGCTACAGCCTATGGGGTCACAGAGAGTCAGACATGACTAAGCACATATGCAGGCATAAAAAGGTATCCAGGAAGGTTATCTTTAGATAGCCTTAATTTTATGTCAATATGTAAACTTTGGGTTTCCACTTCTGTCCTTAGGTCTAGTCCTACACAGAATATGGGAGTCTTATATAATTATGCGTGTCATCACTGATACATACGGTGCTCTGGAAATCAGTCAGGAGAAATAGTCAATAGGCAATTCTCCTGCTAAAAATAATTTGATGTATTTATTATCCAATAAACCTCACTGAGCTGGGTTCTTAGCTACATAATCAATAGACATTAGGTGTATTAATAGGTTTTGGGAGACTTGCAAGTGTTTTAAGCACAGCTAGTATACATTTTATGATTCCTTTCAGGTTTCTATGCTTCAGATATCAATCATATTTCTGAAATAAGATCAAAAAATATGTTGCTGAAATTCACCCTCTTTGTCATCTTATAAGGTTCAGCTTTATTTGTATAAATTTACATATAATTTAAAGGTGCTTGGCACAACAGGTAATATTTAGGCCTTATTTTTATAAATAAAATTGTGTCTGCAAGTAAAATTAATCAATGTTTTATTGCTTATAATCACCTAACCTGAGTTTTGATGAACTGTTAGTGTGAAATAGAGTTGAAATTGAACAGATGATGAAAAACAAGCCCGTATATCCCAGGGTTCCTCCTTCATTAAACTGCCTCAATGTTTCTATATGTCTCTTTCAGCCACCCTCCATTCTAGCTGTCCTGTGTGGTAATTAACTGTGGAATGTTGGTGAGGTCTTCAACAGGGCTGTGGGGGGAAGGGCACCTTCCCCTTGAAAACTTGGAGCAGTGGTCAAGTTGCCTGAAAATACAGCAGCATTTTCCCAATGTCGATACTGGTCTGATTGGCACAAACTTGGAAGTCCTTATCAGCGCTTGCCACTCCTCAATTCTCGTTGTTAGTTTTGGATCTTACCTTCCACGTGCTGGGCTTCCCTGGTAGCTCAGATGGTAAAGAAGCTGCCTGTACTGCAGGAGACCCAGATTAGATCCTTGGATCAGGAAGATCCCCCCTGGGAGAAGGGAATGGCAATCCACTCCAGTATTCTTGCCTAGAAAATTCCATGGACAGAGGAGCCTCGTGGGCTACAGTCCCTGGGGTCACAAAGAGTCGGACACGACTGAGCCACCAGCACAGATTCCACATACTAGACTATTCTTACTGTATGCATTCATCTATATAAAATTTGATTAAATTCAGTAAATACATTCAGATTCCAAAATAGTTTGAAACTAGATTTTGTGCTAAGCTCTGATCACTGATGTGGTTGCTGGTTATTAATATTTAGCATTAAACTTCCTGGTGGCTCAAATGGTAAAGAATCTTCTTGCAATGCAAGAGGCCTGGGTTCAGTCCCTGGGTTGGGAAGATCCCCTGGAGAAGGGAATGGCAACCCACTCCAATATTCTTGTTTGGAAAATTCCATGGACAGAGGAGTCTGGCGGGCTGCAGTCCTTGGGGTTGCAACGAACTGGACACAACTGAGTGTCTAACACACACACACATTAAACATGTAAATTAATCCATCAATTGTAGTAAGATTTTGACAGGGATAGCAACTAAATACAAATGATGTAATGTTAAAACCATGCAGGAAAATATGTGCAGAATTAACTGCATTTGGTTTAGTGACCATGTCCTGTATGTGTACTATGTAACAGTAGGTTGGTATGGACACCTTCATATGGTTACCTCTCCTATTTTCTTTCATAAAAGAAGCATGTTCAAAACAACTTAATTAGCAATTTGTACATACTCAAATATGTAATTTGCTAAGAATTGATATCTGTCACAACTTTATAACCTTGTTATTATCTGTACTACTATAATTCACACCAACCATCATCCAGTTCAAAGTTTTTCAGAATAACATGTGCTTCCACTATTCAGATACAGAAGGAGCGGGGGAGGAGGGATTAAGTTACATTGAGACAAATGAGACAGTTAGATATGTGTCCATAAAAGATGTCCAGCTGTTACTCTTTTGGGGACTTTATCTATAGTCCATTTTATATGATCCTGCTGAGTGCTACTTTTTCAAGAATTATCTTCTATCCTTTTGAAAGACACTGCATAAGCAGGACTGAGAACAGCCTTACCAATCAGGGTACCATATTAATTTAAGCCTTTTTAGCCTCTGCCTGTTATCTCTACTGCTGAGAAAAATCACTTGCATTTCAAAGAGAAAAATAAATTTAGTGATTAAACATCACTGGGAAACGCATATTAATCTATCTAATACTGGTAGAAGAATCAACTGAGAAAAGTCTGTGGGGGCAAGGGAAGTGTTAGTTGGTTGTGTTATGGAAAATAACAAATTCAGAAACAGCCTTCCCTGTCCACTAGTGAAGGGCTGACTCAGCGACAGCTAGGAGGGAACTTATTTTACCCTTGTGATGGGACATAACAGTACATGTGATTTTTACTCCTCTGGTTAAGATCAAAATGCAGTGCCTGTTTTGAGTCTTGTATTCTATGTTGTGCCTAGGTAAAAATTTGTTTTTACTTATCTTGCCAAGGGCTTGTAGATTTTTGTGAATATGTAAATTAACATCTTTCACGAGTTTTAGCGAATTGTTAGTTTTTATCTTTTCAAATAACTCCACTTCTTCCTCCACTTTCTCTCTGTCCGAAAATCCAACCACATGTGTGTTAGACCTTCTCAGTAGTTGCTCATCTGTTATCACCAAACCAAGATTTTCCTCGAGTTGGAAAGCTACACAGACAACATAGGCAAATAGACCTTTAGGAGAGAAGTACTAAAAGGTCTTCAGTACAAAGAAGATTGCCTCAGGTGAAAGCTAGGAGATAAAAAAGAAATGAATAGCGATGAAGTGATGGGGAATTCTGTGGGCAAATGCAAATAAATATGGATGTCCATCGTCTGAGAAAAACCCTTGGTGGAGTTGGTTTCAGACTGGAAATAGAGGTGCCTTGAGGCAGAGAGGAATTTTGATTTGGTGTTTCCAGTTGCTGAGGGCTCTAACAATATGGCACCATTTTAAAACAAGTTCATAACTTGAGATTGAGTCAATTGTCTATTGCTAATTTGTTAAACTTCTCAAGATATGAATAGTCTTGTTTTGCTTCCAGAGCTTTTCTTTTTCAAATTAACACACTGTCCAACTGCAACAGTAAATAGATTTTAACCCAGGTTTTCAAGCAATAATTTCCAACAATCAGTGCTATCTTCTTTCCAAGCTACCAGTTAACTCCAATATTATAAAATTATGTGTAAAATTATGAAGAAAAATTAAAATATTATCAATATTTAATGATATAAGGCATTTTCTCACAAAGAAAAAATACGTAATAATAATTGTTATGATATAAAAACCATTCTAACCATCTTACTTGGATGCAAGGTTTCATATTCTGTAAAAAGAACCATCAATCATAACAACACATTTTTAAGAAAATCATGAAGTATAATTATATAAAGTCCTGTGCACAAGAGTAGAACAGCTGTGACTCTATATAGTATGTGTAATTTTCACAATTATTAAATGGACAAAAAAATTAAATAAATACAGATTATGACTATACAATTAAAATTATTAAAAGCCATTGACTTCAGATTTTTAAATAAGAGTACCACTTTGTATGAGTAGAAAAACAAACACACAAAATAAAAATCTTTCAACAAAGATAGAGATTTTTAAGGAGCTGATGGGAGGGAAGAAATGAAGCCTAGGAAAAGAACAAAAATACATAACTTTATAATTTAAGAGAAGCTCCCTTTAAGGGTCTTTTACATTATGTCAAGTATTTCATTTTCAAAAAACTCTGTGTCATTACATGTACATGATATTGACTGCTTGAAAATATCATGCACTCTAGGCAGAATTAATGTTTTCCTCTGCTCCTCTTGACTGTAAACACTGATACCTTCCATCTGAAAGCCATAATTTGTCATGTTGCTAAAAGCGTTAGTCTCTCAGTTGTGTTGACTCTTTGCAACCCCATGGACTGTAGCCTGCAAGGCTACTCTGTCCATGGGATTCTCCAGGCAAGAATACTGGAGTGGGTTGCCATTTCCTTGGGATTTTCCCAACCCAGGGATTGAACCCAGGTCTCCTGCATTGCAGGCAGATTCTTTACCATCTGAACCACCAGGGAAGCCCCAAGCCATTCCTATTTGAAGCCATCAATATACAGAATAGAAGGTTAAGCCCTTTTAATTAGAGACTTTCATGCTCGTACCGAGGATACCAAATTTGAATTATTTTCTACTAACTATTAAGTCTATCTTTAAATCCTTGTCAAATCCACATAATTCAATCTCTGCTTTAGTTTTTAATAAATATTCAGTTTTCTGGATTGGCAAAATCTATACATATTGCTAAACCAGCCCACTTAGTTCTAAAGAACCATTCTCCCTGATGATTTGGTAAGGTACTTTTTATTTTTGACTATTTTTATCATACTTAGTGAACCTCTTAGATATATTTAATGCTCGCACATCTGAGTTGGGGATTATCATTTTTCAGAGACTTCTACAAAACCCCAACTACTAGAAGTTATTGGATCATGACACTGATCTAGATAAAAGCTTGGGTCCATTCAGATGCTGTGACTTAGACTGAGGGTTACCAATCTGTGTAAGGAACACACTTTTATCAGGACTGGTTACTTTAGTTCTGATTTATTTCCTCTACCCTCCAAAGTACTGAAGTCCAAAGATGCCTGCTGACCAAGCCCATATGCACTATGACATGCGATCAGTGATGGCATAAGCATACACATCTTACAGGTTGTTTTGACAATCAATGAGATCATGTCTCTAGTGAGTATTTATATTTGTGTGTCAAAGGGATATAATACGTATTTAAGTTTGTTGTTTTTATTGACACTTCTGAGTTGAAAATGTATAGAAGGAAAAGCAATACCATAGGAAGGCTGTCAGAAACACGAGTGAGCTCCAAGACATTGAAATTGCCAGAATGGCACATGCCCACGAAACAGCGGTATACCACACCCCCACAGCCACCACGCACATGGCTCCTCTCCAAGGTAAGTGGGCAAGGCCAGGTGGTGAGTGCATAGGACTGCAGCATCTCTTCCCTCAGTTGGAACGCAACTTAATGGAGCTTCTTTTACGATATAAGAGATCATTTACTTTGATTGACTCCCATTTATTTATTTATTTTCTTGAAAAAGTTGACTGCTTATGGGTTTTTTATGATTTTAAACAGCTTACAAGGTGATGTGAAAAGACTCAGAATAGCCATGAATATGTATCACTGCGGCATTCACTCCTTTGACAAAGAGCCTCACGCCTCTAGGCAAGCATGTGCCATCTGGAGCTGTATAATTGCCAAAAACTCAGAATTGCAGGGAAAATAGTCCAAAGATTCCAGCCACCACCACAGAACTGTACTCAAAGCCTTCCAATAAAGGTTCTGCAAGAGTTCCCAAGTCATTGTGAATCTGAGGGTGAGGAGGAAAAACATCACAAAGCTACTTCTCTATGGCTTTCTAACTCTCCTAATTAGAAATCCGGAGCATGTGTTTCTCTCTTAAGGACCATCCAGGCTTGACTGTGGCTGAAGTTGCAGATGTGGGCTAGGAGACCACTGCTCCTTGAGCAGAAATACAACTAGGTTTACAACCTCCCCGCTGGGCTTCTACATTCTGTTAACTTAAACATACCATGTATATGTTTAACCTTAAGAAATTAAACAGACTGCTGAATGAGGCTGAATTTTGTAAAACCTGACTATGATAAAAATAGCATATTTTATAAATGACGATGTGAAAAATAGCCTGAAAAATTAATAAATCTTCATCCGACTCTGGAAACAAGACTAGCTCTTGGATGTTTGTGACATTTTGGACATCAGAGAATTGCTCTCAGAAGGACCATGCCTCTGTGACAGGATCCTTTTTGCCAACCTCTTCACACTTTTGCTTTCTCACCTCAATGCTCCCCAATTTTCACATCATTGCAAACATGATTAACATTTCTTTCCTTTCTGAGGGAGGAGATCTTATTACCCAGTGTGGCTCAGAACCTTGATTAGCAGGGGTTGCCATATGGCATTTTCAAAATTGTTTTTGATCTGCATAATGCCATTGGACCTTTTCATTAAACACCAAACTGCAAGAAAAATTAGAGATGGCTTGGCATGCCTGCTGAGTCTTATTGGATTTAAGCTGTGCTCACAGGAGTTAAGAAAATCAGAAATCAAATTCAAATCTTCTGGATACACACACACACACACACACACACGTACACACATTCAAATTGTAAACTTGCAAGAAATGAGAGAAATTTTGATGAGTGAAATTACCTTCTCTTTACCCATAAGAATAAAACCATAACTGGAGAAATTTCTATAATGAAATTTTTCTATAATGAAAGAGGGCAAATCTACTTACTTTCTCAGAAATTTCACACTCACACACTAGTTAATGTGAAATTGGGGAGTATATGGCAACTTACTATACTTGATCAATTGACATAGCTAAAATAATGCCTCTCACCCATTCATTTAGCCCTTAGTGGATCATATATGTCATTTTTTCCCTTGATGGGTTTACTTTTCATCTTCAATCAAGGAATACAAATAGATGATATCCATATGGCCAGCCCCTCCCAGCTTGCTACCCCCTACCCCCAACTCCCTACAGTTTCTTAGGCTTCCATAGCAAAATGCCACTGGTTTTCTCAGCACCATTTCCTGCTGAATGTACCATAAAGTCCTTCCTAGCACCATCTTTCAGAACAACTAGCTACTTTCATCAAACGGAATTGGCCCAAGAGACACAATTCAGTTTGTATCTTCATTAAATCATCCAGATTATCTCTCACCTCTAAGGTGCTACCCCTACCATCTTTATCCTTTAAGAAAATCACAGGGGTCATTTCTTAATTTATCCCCATACATTTCATACAATTGAGTCATATTGTATTATACTTGGAAGAAAAAGAACTATTCCTCTGATGCAATATTAATTTTATAGAAGAGGAAATGAAAACCTAGAATCAACCAACTTGTACATTTTTTTCACAACAACTTAGCTTCGAGGTCCATGGTAAAATATAGGCATCTGAACTCTAAATCTGGGTATCATTCCCCTGCAGTATATTGCATCCCACATCATTTTAATAAACAGATAAAAGTTTTCTATATTTTAGTGTTCAGAAAATCCTATAGAGATAACATTATTTATTCACTGTTAGTGCATTTTATTCAAAAGTTTAAATGTGAGTAGTTATTCAACATTTGTTGAATCCTTATTATAATTGAAGTATTGATACTTTGTTCATCATTTCATGTATAAATAACACATATTTTCAATGCTCAATGACAGGCGCCCATTCACACCCAAGTTTATCTAATTCAAGGTGACCTTCCCACTAAATTTTGACTCTCTTCTGTTTTATTCTTCAGGTTTTATTTTTGATGGGTGTGCTCAGTCATGTCCAACTCTTTGAGACCCCATGGACTGTAGCCACCAGGTTTTATTTTAATTGAGGTAAAATTCACATAACATAAAAACAGCCATTTGAAAATGTACGACTCAGTGGCGTTTAGTGCATTCACAATATTGTGCAATCATCACATTTATCTAGTTCCAAATCCTTTCCATCAGCCCCAAACCCATTAAGCAGTCATTTCCCTTTTCTTCCTCTTCCCAGTCCCTGGCAAACACTAATCTGATTTCTACCTCTATGGATTTACCTATGCTGGACATTTCACATAAAGAGGATCATACAAGTTGTAATCTTTGGTGTCTGGCACTTTACACCAGACACCAAAGATTACAACTTTATTTTTGCTCTCCAAAATCACAGCAGATGGCGACTGCAACCGTGAAATTAAAAGACGCTCACTCCCTGGAAGAAAAGCTAGACAGTATGTTAAAAAGCAGAGACATTACTTTGCCAACAAAAGTCCCTCTAGTCAAAGATATGGCTTTTCCAGTAGTCATGTATGGATGTGAGAATTGGACCATAAAGAAAGCTGATCACTGAAGAATTGATGCTTTTGAACTATGGTGTTGGAGAAGACTCTTAAGAGTCCCTTGGACTGCAAGGAGATCCAACCTGTCCATCCTAAAGGAAATCAGTCCTGAATATTCATTGGAAGGACTGATGCTGAAGCTGAAACTCCAACACTTTGGCCACCTGATTGGAAGAACTGACTCATTGGAAAAGACTCTGATGCTGGGGAAGATTGAAGACAGGAGGAGAAGGGGACGACAGAGGATGAGATGGTTGGAAGGTACCACTGACTCGATGGACTTGAGTTTGAGTAAACTTTGTGAGTTGGTGATGGACAGGGAGGCCTGGCGTGCTGCAGTCCGTGGGGTCAGAAAGAGTCAGACACAACTGAGCGACTGAACTAAACTGACTTTTCACTTAGCCTAATGTTTCCAGGTCCGTCCACGCTGAAGCATGTGTTAGTCTTTCTTCGCTAGAATCACAATCTCTTCCATTGGTTTATATATTTATATAGGACATGATCTCTACATTTTGTATATTTTAAAATGACTTTGGTTCAAATGCACACACATACACACACACAACACCCCTTGCAATGAAGCACAGTAAAAGGAAGAAAGGAAGTTTACTTTCACACGTATTATCTTCTAAACTTCTTATCCACCAAAGGGAAAGAATGCCTTTGTAGTCACCTCCCCTTTGCATAGTCAGGTGCATTTTCAGGATCTTGAAATTCTTCCAGTGAGCTGAGAATCCAGCACAGGCCTCAGTCCAGCACATTCTCTTTTATAGAAGAAATGCCTTTCACACCAGGTTTTATTATCACTGAGACATGTGCTAAGTAAGAGTTCCTACTTCCATAGTGATAATGAGCATCCTTTCCCAGTTAATACATTATCAGTGTCTCCACCTAACCTGGTAAAAATGGAGGACTGGGAAGAATCACATCAGAGTTCCTTCACAGACAGTTCTGTAGGGCTTCCTCATGAGTATTTATAAGCACATGCCAGCCAAGAAGTAGCTCTCAAAGCCCCAGGCTTTCCACTGAAATCATGTAAATCTACTCCAAGTAATTTGTCACCACTGCCCCCCTGGACTGGGTTAATTGTACTTATCCTTGGTTTAGGATTCACCCAGAAGACACCCTCAAGTTTATTGAATCCTCACTGTTTGACCACTTGCTGGCCAAGCTCTGTAGTCATCATGTTTGTTGGGAAACAGAAATCATTAACAAACCTTTCATGTCCAAAAGCATACTGATCTCAGAAGAGGTAATTTAGTTAATTTGCAGAAAATATCCAAAATTTAAGTTTTAATTCCAAAATCAAATATTAAATTCTAGATATTTCATGAAAATAATTTATGGATCACTCCATTAATGTTGATAATTTGGGTGACTATACAAGGATATAGTATTCTCTACATTTTGTGTAGATGTATGGCTGCTCTTGGCACTGTGTTTCTGTGGAGGGTTGCTGTGTGTGAGTGCTAAGTCACTTCAGTTGTGTCTGACTCTTTGCAACCCCATGGACTGTAGCCCACCAGGCTCTTCTGTTCATGGAATTTTCCAGGCAAGAATACTGGAGTGGGGTGCCATGCCCTCCTCCAGGGGATCTTCCTGACTCGGGAATGGAACCCCCATCTCCTGCGTCTCCTGCACTCCAAGTAGATTCTTTACTGCTGAGCCACCAAGGAAGCCCGAAGCGGTTGATAGGGATAGGAAAGTGTTTTGGAGCCTTTCTGTTAAATTCTGCAATGCAAATGAATCTCTTAATGAAGGATATAAGTTTTATGAAGTATGCAAGCTAGCCAGAATTACTATTAACATCACAGTCAATTTAACATGGGGGAACTAGGGGCCCAAGGAAAGATTCTGAGTGGATGCTAGTTAAGGAAAGCAAACTTGCTAAAGAAGGATGCAACTTCTTAACAACTGCATCTCCTAGATACTAAAAGTTTCAACCCATTGGCACTGATTTCACCAGCAAATCTTAAATGGAAGGAGTTTTGTGGTAGAAGTGAGCTTTATGGATATATGCATATCAAACAGGTAGAATATTTGAAATTTCTCTCCTAAGACTTCCATCTTTAAATTGGCCTGCATGGTCTGAAAGCAGTGACATGTACATGTTGACCAGCACAATTCCTGGTAATGGATGCTGCTGGCACCCCATCTTCTAGCTCACTGGAAGACTTTTACTCAAATATCTGCAACCGTCTACATGAAGGCATTCTCTGGCCATGACAGTGTGCTCCATCCAGCCCTAATGGGACCCTGGAGCTGGTAGATAAGGCTCATGGTTCTTCTCCCGAGGTCTGGACACTTCTAAGGCATACACTGTGTGGTGGTGTACAAGCCCTAGTGAGAGAGCTGCAGGTGACCAGGCTTAACCTGCCCATCAGGACAGGGTGCTTGTGCTGGCTTCCCTTCCAGTCTCACTTTCTTGCTGTCACACCTTTGGTCTCTGGGATCCACCCCAGTTAGGGTCATCCCCAGAGGCAGGTGGACTCCCATCGAAAGTTTGGTTCAGTTCAGTTCAGTTCAGTCTCTCAGTCCTGTCCAACTCTTTGTGACCCCATGGACTGCAGCACAGCAGGCCTCCCTGTCCATCACCAACTCCTGGAGCTTGTTCAAACTCATGTCCACAGAGTCAGTGATGCCATCCAACCATCTCATCCTCTGTCGTCCCCTTCTCCTCCCACCTTCAATCTTTCCCAGCATCAGGGTCTTTTCAAATGAGGCAGTTCTTTGCATCAGGTGGCCAAAGTATTGGAGCTTCAGCATCAGTCCTTCCAATGAATATTCAGGACTGATTTTCTTTAGGATTGACTGGTTGGACCTCCTTGCAGTCCAAGGGACTCTCAAGAGTCTTTTCCAACACCCCAGTCAAAAACATCAATTCTTCAGTGCTCAGCTTCCTTTATGGTCCAGCTCTCACATCCATACATGACTACTGGAAAAACCAAAGCTTCGACTGTACAGACCTTTGTTGGCAAAGTAATGTCTCTGCTTTTTAACATGCTGTCTAGGTTGGTTATAGCTTTTCTTCCAAGGAGTAAATGTCTTTTAATTTCATGGCTGCAGTCACCATTTGTAGTGATTTTGGAGCCCAAGACAAAAAGTCTGTCACTATTTCCATTGTTTCCCCATCTATTTACCAAGAAGTGATGGAACTGGATGCTATGATCTTAGTTTATTCAATGTTGAGTTTTAAGCCAACTTTTTCACTCTCCTCTTTCACTTTCATCAAGAGGCTCTTTAGTTCTTCTTCACTTTCTGCCATAAGGGTGGTGTCATCTGCATATCTGTGGTTATTGATATTTCTCCTGGCAATCTTGATTCCAGCTTGTGCTTCATTCCAGTCTGGCATTTCTCATGATGTACTCTGCATATAAGTTAAATGAGCAGGGTGACAATATACAACCTTGATGTACTCCTTTTCCAATTTAGAACCAGTCTGTTGTTCCATGTCCATTTCTAACTACTGCTTCCTGACCTGCACACAGATTTCTCAGGAGGCAGATAAGGTGGTCTGGTATTCCCATCTCTTGAAGAATTTTCTAGTTTGTTGTGATCCACACAGTCTAAGCCTTTGGCATAATCAATAAAGTGGAAGTTGATGTTTTGCTAGAACTCTCTTGCTTTTTCTATGATCCAACAGATGTTGGCAATTTGATCTCTGGTTCCTCTGCCTTTTCTAAATCCAGCTTGAACATCTGGAAGTTCTCAGTTCACGTACTGTTGAAGCCTGACCTGGAGAATTTTGAGCATTACTTTGCTAGAATGTGAGCTGAGAGCAATTTTGCAGTAGTCTGAACATTCTTTGGCATTGTCTTTCTTTCAGGGGTCAATGCAAATGATGCCTCACACACATCAAGAGGGTAAGAAGAGGTTAATATTCACATTATTGAGCCCTGGAGGGGAGAGCAGGGCAGGCCTCTCAAACAGGTCTGAGATTGCTTTCAAAAGTGACAAAAAGAAAGTGGCCTGGACTTGAATTGTGTTTAAGGGCTGGGCCAAAGTGAGGAGTCTCACCCAGTACAGGCTTGCAGCACTTTCCTGCTCCATGAGTGCCAAAGAGGAGCACCCAGTCTTTCTCAGTGTGAAGTGGATGGATATGAACAAGGGATGAGGCATAAAAGTCATCATCATTCCACCTTCAAACATGGGGTCAGACTCGCTTACAATTCACATCAATGTCTGACCAAGTGACTGAATTGTGACGTGTTTTATATTGCATTCGAGTTTATTGATGTGTGTCTTGACAGCGCTCTGTGACTGAGGCCTGAGCCAGTCAAGGCAGTGAGGGTTCTCCTGCGAGCGTGCCTTCTCTCGAGCATGATCACTGCATGGGTGCTGAGCTGGTCAGTACCTCTTTCTGGTTGGTATCGGGAATGAAGTCATCTCCAACTAACCAAAACGTTTTCAGGAATTTAACTGAGTTGGTGGAGGGTGTGCTTGCACTCTTTGTGGGACCCTGGTTTATCCCTTTTTGGAGCCTCTTTTGTGCATATCTGCATGTCCTTGCTTAGGGACATACGCATGAATCGCCTTAGAGGAGCACATTATCAGTGGCCAAGTCATTCCTGAGCTCCTGGAGAAAGATCAATGCAGTTAACTTTTTTTTCCTGTAGAGTCTGTGCATGATGGCAAGGCTGGATTCACCCGACTGGTAGTCTAATAAATGTGCATTATTTCCTTTTGCAGCTTAGAGGCTACTGAAACAGACGCTGAGGAGAATATATTAGTCAGGTATATAATAACAAGAAGATTTACTAGCTGCTAATTGGAAGGCATCAATAATTTAAATAATACTGAGTATGGCAACCTTATCTATATCCACCAGTTTGAAGTTGAAGCAATCTAACTTAACGTGTCATTTATTTTTTTCCAAGTTTAAAAAATAGGCTAAGGTGGGCTGTAAAGAAGCAGTGGAGGTATTCACTTCTTCACCAACTAGGTCTTATATCAGTTCAGTTCAGTCGCTCAGTCGTGTCCGACTCTTTGCGACCCCATGAATCTCAGCATGCCAGGCCTCACTGTCCATCACCAACTCCCGGAGTTTGCTCAAACTCATGCCCATCGAGTCAGTGATGCCATCCAGCCATCTCATCCTCTGTTGTCCCCTTCTCCTCCTGCCCCCAATCCTTCCTAGCATCAGGATCTTTTCCAACGAGTCAACTCTTCGCATGAGGTGGCCAAAGTATTGGAGTTTCAGATTCAGCATCAGTCCTTCCAATGAACAGCCAGGACTGATCTCCTTTAGGATGGACTGGTTGGATCTCCTTGCAGTCCAAGAGATTCTCAAGAGTCTTCTCCAACACCACAGTTCAAAAGCATCAGTTTTTCAGTGCTCAGCTTTCTTCACAGTCCAACTCTCACATCCATACAAGACCACTGGAAAAACCATAGCCTTGACCAGATGGACCTTTGTTGGCAAAGCAATGTCTCTGCTTTTTAATATTCTATCTAGGTTGGTCATAACTTTCCTTCCAAGGAGTAAGTGTCTTAATTATAGTAAGTTTCAAACCTTGAACTCCTGTTTAATTTATACTAGACCATATTAACTATTTTAACTGAGAGGTAAGGTCCATGGGGCCCCATTTTATGAAGACAGTTTGTAAGTGGCAGATATTTAAGTTAATTTTAATTTATTATTCATTAGGTCAGAGCATCCATGCCCTCTATGAGATATTTTAGGGCAGTGGAGGCTAGGACTATGGGAAATGTAAGCAAGGCAATCACTCTGAAGAGACATGTCCACGTGTCCTCTATTTTATATCCACTAACTCCACTAAGTTAATAGAGGCACCATATTTAAATTTAGTGGCATCTCCTGGTCCAAACTTAAGTCCAAGTATTGATTTAAGGACATGAAGCTTTTTAGTTGGTGTACAATACTTTCTATAGATGTTAAACCTAACTCAAAATCTATATTAAAGATGTGTAGAAGCCATTCCCATTCAGCACTCATTTCTTTACATTTTATAATATTTTTAAATTTTGGAATTTTAATTGGCTCAAGCTGTGAACCTTCATTTCAGCTTTGTTGCTTTTTTCACGTCTCCTTCCCCTGGATCTAGGTCTCTTTCTGTTTTTCATTCATTTGTATCTTTTGATATTATTTAAATCACTAGATATATTCCAGGGTGAGCCTCCTTATTCAGTTTGCCTTTATAAAATTTTACCCCCAAGAAGCCATAGGTCATTATTGTCATGTTGCAGGACCTCCCTCAATGGCAATGAGTGCTTGATAGGGTTTAAAGCCCCCTGGTCTAAGCGGATTTGAATCAGCTTCTTTGCTATGCCACACATGTGGCAAGGGTGTATTTCTATAGAACTCTGAAGATCAGGATCCTTTTCAGGATCAGGATCATAACAGGATTACAGGCAACAACAGTAGTAGCAACAGAAATATTTAAGGCTCCTAGTGAACCATATGATTAAGAGCATGGGTCTAACCTCAAGGCTGCTTTTTTCCTCTCTTCTCTCCTCCTCTCTCTCTCCTAAAAGCTATTCCTCGTAAGATGTCACCCTATGGTTTCATATGTCCCATAGGACATTTTTCTCCTCTGAACAGTCTATAGCAGGGGCTGATGGAATTGCACAATCAATCTGTCACCAGGTAAACTTTCCCCCTGAGCCTAGCCTCAGTCACAGCTTTACTCTAAAACATAGAAAGTAGGTTTTGGCTGAGACATATAACCCAGGGAAGGTCATTTTCAGGAAGACTCCAACCCCACACTCCTGAACCCAAATGGCGAGCATGTTAGAATTAGTTTGGTGACGTCTATAACAGGTTTGTTTGGACTCAACAATGCAACAGACACAGCTCAAATCAAAAGCTACTCAGCAGACAGCAATTCAAAGTGCATGTTTGCTATCTAGCAGATTAGCAAAGCCAAGTGAGAGAAGAAAGACCCATGGTGATGTTGGTCATTGTCTTGACATCCTGATCGCAAATCCAACTTATTATGGCCCAATCTGCCTTTGCAGGTGAACATATTTTCCCAAATAAATGACATAATCCTTGGTGAATCCAATGTAAGACATAACACTTTTATTCTAGTAACCAAACTTCCCACCTCATTTGAGCAACTGTTCTTCATTTATTCCATGCATGGTTTCTAACCACGCTCCCAACACTCCCCATTTGCCCACAGGAATGCGTACTCAGGCCACGACTCTCCAAGCTGAGCATCCTAGGTAACTGACCAAAATGATCATTCAAAGGCTGGTATGGAACTCAATCCAGGTCAATACGAAGTTTTTCCCTGGAATTTTATTTTGGATCTGTTTAGTGGGAGAAAGAAGCTCTCTTTACTGAGGCCTGAGAAAAGATAACATAAACCTGACAAATGAAGATGCTTTATCTGCAGAAAGAGAAGATAAAACCATTTTGCAGAAAGGAACAGGCACAGATTCTGGTTTGGGGTGGCAGAGCAAGAATGAAGGCCAAGAGCTAGAGCAGGAGGCAGAAAGAAAAAAAGAATATCATGAACAATATAATAGGAGTTCATGGATACAGCACTGCCCTTCCACGTTATTTAAACACCCACACAATTTGTTTCAACTAGTTCGATTTGGGTTTTCTGATGTGCCAAACATTCCAGATAGTCAATATTATTTATTCATTTAAAAAGTGGTGCAGATCTAGTAAGGAAGGAGACATTTTATTTTTTTCCTTAATAGTATGTCAAGAAGAACGAGTTTGTCTAGTTTATATAATTGCCTATTGCCTTGAAAGAGGTAGTCTATAAGCATTGATATGATGGATAAGTTTAGAAAAAGATTTGCCTTATTTCTGTTCCTTATCTATTTTCAGCTGGCCCTCATCCCTTTATTATATTTATCACTGCACATTTTCTCCTCCTTATGAGACATAAGCAAAGTGAACACAGAATCCACCTCTGATGTGCTCCACACTCAATAAATATGTGTTGAATGAATGGATATAAGGGTAGGGCTGAGATAACCTTTAAAATATGAAAAAGTAATGTGAACTTAGATTCTCTGAAATATCAAAGTGCCCAACCCCAATTCTGAAAGTCCTCACAAGATGAACTATTTGATCCATTCAGAATATTTCAAAGAGTAACCACCTTGCATGGCATAAAAATAAAGATCTTAAGCGCCAAACCTAAAACTTCAAAGGAAAAGTGATGGCAAATATAAACATTGGGTTTTTTTCTATTTCTCTATAAATCATTGACTTTGTCTTTCCTGTATTTCTTTTTAGACACTAGTCTTATGGAAAAAATATTAATGCAAAAGTTGAATCATAAATTTCAGATATAGTGCAACCAGTGATGACAGAAAAATAAATATAAATGTGTATATTCTGGACATCTGATTGCCTCAAGTAATTCTATTATTCAGTCAAACATATATATACACACACACACACACACACATATATATGTATGTATAATTCTAATAGGTTGGATGATCAAAATATTAGAGATTCAATTTTTTAAAAATTCTGATGTAAAGTTACAAAACATCTATTTAAATTTTCTAAATAACTTATACCTACATTTCCTGGTTTATGTTTTCTAAAAGACTGAAGCTGAAGCATGATGATATTGCCACTGTTGCATAGTCTACATTCCTTTATTGTCTATATTCTGCAATGTTTATTCATCACTTTGAATATGGCTCTAAAGTCATGCATAGAAATATATGGTATTAAAAGAGGTTTTATTACAGTCAAAGACATTTTAATCTGAGCTGAACATAAAAAAAAAATCATTTAGCTCTAGCTCTTGACATATGTTTTTAAATGATTTCTTTGTTTTCTGAAAAGCAATTACAGGTGCAAGTAGTACTTTTCTGACACTCAGATCTCAGGATGTAGATTCACAGAACACATGGAAGGAACTTAAACACCATAATGTACTAGGCTGGAATCAAAGTTAAAGTGCTTTCCCTAAATTGGCTCCTAGCAAAAGTCTTTTTTGACATAGAGATGGATGTTGACCATTAATTCCATAATTTTTATAAATACACAGCACTGAAATGTTGGCTCTTATGGGTCTTTGTGCAATACAATGAGGATTCTCAGAGCACTTGAGAAAAAAAGAGACTTATTGAATTTCCAAGATTCCACCCCTGCTGTTTTATGAGTCGTTTCTGTCTCTCTTGCTAAATTCTAAACAATTCAAAGCAAGGATTTCATCTTTTCCTTCTTTATATTCCTCATGAAAGCTTGGAAAATGTTTCACACACAGGAGTCCCTGAAAACACTGATGTGTTATGGAGACAACAGAAATAGCTCTGGAACCTGCCAATGATTCAGAAAGAAATTTCACATATAGATCAATCACCTAAAGCACCACGCAAACAAGTAATAAAATAAAGATAGGCAGAGAGTAGCACTGAAACATACACATTACCATATGTAAAATTAGAGGGTTAGTGGGAATTTGCTGTGACTCAGAGAGCTCAAACCGGTGCTCTGTAACAACCTAGGGAGGTGGGATGGGGGGGAGGCGGGATGGGGGGGAGGCGGGGTGGCGGGGGAGGCGGGATGAGGTGGGAGGCGGGATGGGGTGGGAGGTGGGAGGGAGGTCCAAGAGGGAGGGGAGAGATATATCCCTATGGCTGATTTATGTTGATGTATGGCAGAAACCAACATAATACTGCAATTATCCTCCAATTAAAAATAAATAATTTTTTTTAAAATAAAGGAATCATCACCTCAAGACACCCATTAAAAAGGCGAAACTCCTCAGCCTAATGCCCCAGGTTAGGGTTCCCTGGTGCTCTGAACTTCTCCGCATTCCTCTTCTAGATTTCAGCTGCTCTATATTCCATGTTCTGTGATCCAAAGTGTACACTTTAACCATAACTAGTTTTGTCTAATCAAGCGCAGGGAAAGAGGGGAAAAAAGGGGAGAAATGAAGGAAGGATGGGAGGAAGGAGGGATTTTCCACCTGACTTCTGCCCAATTAAATCAAGACATTTTACTAGTGGATGAGGTTCATGTAGAATATTCTACTAAGGAATAAATTAAGCCTGAGAAACTCTAGCTAATTTTAGGGAAGATCTGTGTTCACCCATAGTAACTTAGTCTGTGCATACCCAACACAAAATGCGGAGACCACTGGTAATTCTGCAGTCATTTTTATCATCAAGCACAAGGAGTTTGGGTGCTTTGCTCCATGACGATACTTCTCTAGTACCCTGTGATCTGAGATGTGTTTTCTTCCTACATAAACCTTTTCCTTCCTGTCTCCATGCTCTGCACATTCTGAATCTCTCCCACATCTAGCTGTTGGTATTTCACATTGTTTTTCAATCTGTGCCCACTTCCAAAACAGTGTCTTTACAAATCTTTAAGAAATCAAGTTTCAAAACATAGTTTCCTTTCTTCTCCTTTATTTTCCTGGAGGTGTCTGAGTCAGGCAAAATAAAAGTAAAATTAAAGTTACTATTGGGAACTTCCCTGGTGGTCCGGTGGTTAAGACTCCATGCTTCCAACGCAAGGGATGCGGATTCGATCCCTGGTCCAGGAACTAAGATCCCACATGTCACACAGCGCAACTTTCTCACCCACCAAAAAAATAAATCAAGCAAAAATTTTTTAAAGTTATTAGTGATCTTATATCACTCTTTAAAATCTAACACATACACACACAAAATAGCTGTATAAATTTTGGACAAACCTGAACCAAATTTCAAGAGGATTCTTCAGTGACGCTCCTATGGAGTTTTCTCTCTGTCTCTCTCCGAGTCTCTGTCTAGCTCTATTTCTCTTTTCACCCCTGCAGTGCTCCTGTTCCCACTGCAGTTGGGTTCTTTTTAAGTTGATGCCTTTCTGTGCTGGTTTCCCCAATAGAACACTCTCTGTTTTGTATATATTCTTAAGTCAGGCTCTGTTTAAAATTCCACTGTTAGCAAAATAAACTAAGCAATTCCCAAATTACAGTCAAAGTTAATATGGATTTCTTGATGTGAGACCTCTCCTAGGATACGCTTAGTTACTAAATAAATGATTAATGTGCACCTGTCAGAGAAATAATTATACTAATCAACAAATGGGAGTAAATATACATAGGCAGTTTTTGTTAATGTGGAAAAAGATTTCACCACATACAACTAATAAATAGAAAGCATTCCACTGGAAAGATTATTTTTAGAATACATGCTGCTTATCCCATCGCATAGACATTCACTTAGAACTTAATGGGTCAGGCCCTGGCTGCTGCTGCTAAGTCGCTTCAGTTGTGTCTGACTCTGTGCAACTGCATAGACGGCAGCCCACCAGGCTCCTCTGTCCATAGGACTCTCTAGGCAAGAATACTGGAGTGGGTTGTCATTCCCTTCTCCTCAGGCCCCGGACTTCGGTCTGAAGATGCCTTATCATTTGTTTTTAAAGGGGGGAAAAAAAAGCAGGTCAATAAATGTGTGCAAGAGGCTTCACCATGATTAATTCCGAGAAAAAAAATTGAGTTTTGAAGCTAGGTGAACATTAGAAGGAAACCTGTGTGTCCCTAGGAAAAGAGAACAGACATTTCAAATTATACTAATTTTAAAGGCTGAAATTTTCTTATGAAAACAAAAGAATAGGAAATTTCCAACAGCAATTTATTGGCATCTATGATTTCCTATAGTTGAAGTAATAGTGCATATTACTTGAGAAAACTATTACATGTAAATCACTTATTTTGCCATTAGAGAATAATTGTTTATTCATAGAGAATCAATGAAGAATATTTCAGAATCATTTGGTGATGAATTTTAACAAGATTTATAATTATAGAGATTCATGTGTTAAGACATTTTGAACTAATCTACAATAAAAATGTGCATAGATTTTCAAAGACATTAAATTACATAAGTCCCATTGCATCTAAATGCCAACTCTTTAACAAACACTACATTAGCATTCATATGCATATCTCCTTTATAATTTACTATCAACAATCTGATTTTTAATTTACATTAAGCAATAACTGATTTATAAATTTGAAAAAGCTATCTTTGAAAGTCAAAATTATAAAGTCTGAGGCTATGAGAAAACTCCTAGAGTTATTCACATCACCCATATCCATAGGAAGTACTACAGAAGAATCTTACTTACTAAATAAATATTCTGAATACACATTATTATTTCATAAGCAATAATTAGTTACAACTAGCCAACCTATCAAAAAGTAGCCATACAAAATGTCCTCTCTCCAGCGAGTCTTGACTTGGGCTAATAACAATGGGATGGCTAGAATATAGGAGAAAAAGAAGGAGAAAATTGTAATGACTAATTTCTAAACACAGGCATCCTTGAGAAAAGATAGGAAGACTGAATCAGTGTGATGATTGTTTTCACCAATTTTCCCTTGGTGATATCACAGGCACTGAGAAATTATTTTGGCTGACTCAGTTCCCAAAGGATTGAGTCATCTCAATATTTGCAATAATAATATTAAAATAATAATTATTATTTTTATTATTGTTTCATGTCTGTAGTTGCCCAGTTAAGATGATAAATGTCACTTACTTATTAATACATATCAAAACCCCAAGTTGCATTTATGTATGGTTTACAATCTGGTTCAAGAAAAGATGATTTATCAGAAATATAATATCTTGCACTAATAAACTGCATGTTGCAGCCAAGAGAAACCTTTTGGAGACTCAAAGGAGGGACCTTTTAAAAGTCAACATTCAGCCTTGAAAAGAAACAGACACCTCTATAAACATTTATATTGTGACATAGAGATGTATATTAAGCACTTGGCAAGGAAAATGGCAGAGACAATGTTGCTTTCACTGAGTTTGATTAACTTTTCTTTGGTATTTGCTTTAACCACAACCTTTGGTATTTACAGATTCTCAAGAAGAGATTGCCTGCCTGTGATAAATTCAATGAGAAAAAGCTAATAGCCAGAAACTTAGTTTAGTAATAAGGAATGTCATCACTACCTGGCATAGAGAGGCAACTTCATCCTGAAGTTGAAAAGTGTTTTCAGCACAGAGAATGCTCCTATTACTACTATTGTTGTTTAGTTGCTAAGTCGTGTCTGACTCTTGCGACCCCATGGACTGCAGCCTGCCAGGCTCCTCTCTGTCCATGGGACTTCCCACACAAAAATAGTGGAGTGGGATGCCATTTCCTTCCCCAGCTGGTATTCCCAATCTAGGGATAGAGCCTGCGTCTCCTTGCATCGGCGGATTCTTTACCACTGAGCCACCGAGGAAACCCTAATGAGCATTTAGTTTTTGTGGTGAGAACATTTAAGATTAGTTTTAAGAACAGAGTGTGAGCACTCAAGATAATATTGTTGCCAAAGCACTGACCTATGAATTACTAAAAATCAAAAGATTGGAGATATATTCTAACTTGTATAATGAGATAAAGTTTGCAGAAAAATTTGACCTAATCCTGGTGGGTGCCCGGAGGGCTGCAAACCCAGAGAAAATCTCAGAAGTGACAGATTTATTCCTCAGCAGATGCTTACAGACAGCTCAAGACTGTTGAGCTTAGAACCAATTCAGAGAAGGGAATGGTGTGGATAAAATCCTAATTGACTGAAATAAACTTTCAGTAACCTTAAAAAAAGAAAAGAAAGGACAAGCAGGAATTGATTGAATTTTACCCTAAAGTCTCTAGATTCATTTTCTGCTTTCTTGGATAAATGAGGCTTTTGAAACAATTAAGGTCTATTAAATAAAGTTTTAATTTAACATTATATATAGTTGAGTTCAAGGACTGTGGAAGTAATTTCACAATTACTATATTTCTAACAAATGCTGGTTTCTCCCTCTGATAGAAGGAAGGAGGTCTGTCACTTAGCAATGCACGGCCAGACTCAGCCTTAGTGCAAGAATGAAGTTCTCCAAAGGGGAAAGAAAAAAAATAAAAATCCAACAACAACAAAATTAAAAAGCAGAAGATTTCCTTAGAGCATTTTTTAGGTCCTTAGAGTAAACTTATTCTTCATGATTATAAAATTAATGTGAACTTCTCACAGGAAATTTAGAAAGTGCAAGACTGGAGACAGAATGAAAATACAGTTACTAAAAGATGACCCCCAACATAAAACAATCTTTCTAAGTGATCATTTCTTAGATTTCTGAAAATTGGTAAAGATTGGTTTTAGGAGAAGGACCACTCCAGGAAAACTCAGAAAGCAATTTGGTGAACACTAACTCCTGTCACAACAAATTGTGGAAAATTCTTAAAGAGATGGAAATACCAGACCACCTGACCTGCCTCCTGAAAAATCTGTATGCAGGTCAAGAAGCAACAGTTAGAACTGGACATGGAACAACAGACTGGTTCTAAATCGGGAAAGGAGTACATCCAGGCTGTATATTGTCACCCTGCTTAACTTATATGCAGAGCACATCATGAGAAACGCTGGGCTGGATGAAGCACAAGCTGGAATCAAGATTTCCGGGAGAAATATCAACAACCTCAGATATGCAGATGACACCACCCTTATGGCAGAAAGTGAAGAAGAACTAAAGAGCCTCTTGATGAAAGTGAAAGAGGAGAGTGAAAAAGTTGTCTTAAAGCTCAACATTCAGAAAACTAAGATCATGGCATCCAGTTCCATCACTTCATGGCAAATAGATGGGGAAAGAGTGGAAACTGTGAGAGACTTTATTTTTGGGGGCTCCAAAATCACTGCAGATGGTGACTGCAGCCATGAAATTAAAAGACACTTGCTCCTTGGAAGAAAAGCTATGACCAACCTAGATAGCATATTAAAAAAGCAGAGACATTACTTTGCCAACAAAGGTCTCTACAGTCAAAGCTTTGGTTTTTCCAGTAGTCATGTATGGATGTGAGAGTTGGACTATAAAGAAAGCTGAGAGCTGAAGAATTGATGCTTTCCAACTGTGGTGTTGGAGAAGACTCTTGAGAGTCCCTTGGACAGCAAGAAGATCCAGCAGTTAATCCTAAAGGAGATCAGTCCTGAATATTCATTGGAAGGAGTGATGCTAAAGCTGAAACTCCAATACTTTGGCCACCTGATCCAAAGAACTAACTCATTTAAAAAGACCCTGATGCTGGGAATAATTGAAGGCGGGAGGAGACAGGGATGACATAGGATGAGATGGTTGGATGGCATCACTGGTTCAATGGACATGAATTTGAGTAAGCTCCGGGAGTTGGTGATGGACAGGGAAACCTGGTGTACTGCAGTCCATGGGGTCACAAAGAGTTGGACACGACTGAGCAACTGAACTGAACTGAACTGCTGACCTCCTTCTCTCAGAGAAGAGCTATTCTTCTAATATGTTTGAAAGTGTAGCAGTGCACAGGCTTTTCCTTTCGTGCATTAATAGATCAAAGGCTCTTGAAAACCCTGTAGTGAAGAAATCTGGTTAATTTACTAAAGTAATCAGTCAGTTTAAAAGTCCTCAATGAAGGTGGGAACATAGCAGAGGTTTAAAAGAGAAGGGGTGTGAGACCAGGCAAGAATACTGGAGTGGGTTGCCATTTCCTCCTCCAAGGGATCTTTCCAACCCAGGGATCAAATCTCATCTCCTGCACTGCAGGCATATTCTTTACCACTGAGCTACCATGGAAAATTGAGTGCTGAAGAATTGATGCTTTTGAACTGTGGTGTTGGAGAAGACTCTTGAGAGTCCCTTGGACTGCAAGGAGATCCAACCAATCAATCCTAAAGGAAATCAGTCCTGAATATTCATTGAAAGGACTGAATATGAAGCTGAAACTCCAATACTTTGGCCACCTGATGGGAAGAACTGACTCATTGGAAAAGACCCTGATGCTGGGAAAGATTGAAAGCGGAAGAAGGGGATGACATAGGATGAGATGGTTGGATGGCATCATTGACTCAATGGACATGAGTTTGAGCAAACTCCGGGAGATAGTGAAGGACAGGAAAGCCTGGCGTGCTGCAGTCCATGGGGTTCATAAGAGTCAGACAGAACTGCCTGATTGACTGAGCAACTACAAGAGTCTAACATATGTAACTGTTCACCCATTAAGAGCCTCACCCTTCAGGACACTTTTTATTTACTTTATTTTTAGCAATCCTTGGAAAAATTACTCTACAATCTTTTTGACAAGCTTTTGCAATGACTGAAAATGTAATGACAAAAGAGCCCTATAAGGCAATCTGATGCATATGCAAAGGACCATCATCAAAGGGCTTTTATCCTGAGAATAGCCTGCTAAAGGTATCATTTACCTGTATTTAATATCCTGTGTCTACCTGTATTTATATGTCTATATTTCCTGTGGTTAATTTTAGATTGAATAGAATGCTATTCTCTTGAAATCTCTTCTGAAACAAAAGATAACAAATTTGAAGCAATTGAGAATAAATTTCCACTCAATACTTTCAAGGGATAATGTCTCATCATGCTTATTTTATAGCAAATATGCAGCAAAAACAATATTTACCTTTTTAAATTGAGTATATGTCTAATTACATGACTCATTAGTGGGATTAAAGCAATTTCTACTTTTCTCATCATTATGATACAAAAACTTGAAACAACACCAAAGATATCACTGAAATAGTATTTCAGAGCTCCAAAGCACTTGTTGGTTTATATGTATTAAAGTACATGCAAACAGGAGGTAAAATATACCAAAGAGAAAACAAAAATTGACAAAATTACAAAGGTGTTTAAAATTAAACCATTCTCTTAACTTCAAGTTTTCTTACTTCCCAGGAGCAATTCACATTGACAGTCAGGAGTAATGTCCTATGAAAAGCAAGGATTTGAGGAAAGCGTAGGGACACTCCAATGAAAAATTATAACATTTCAAGACTGGAAACTAAATTAGAAGGAACACAACAGGCAAACTGACACCACAAGACATGCAGTAAGTAAAACAAAAAGTAAAAGAAAAAACGGGAGACAAAAATAAATGAAAAATAAATCCAAAAGGTTTCAGTGGCCAAATGAATGATGTAGAAGATGGGCAGTGAGCATCATATAAAGATGGGCTGATCATGGGGCCTGGAGAAAATGAAGACACTGGGGCTTTTGTTCAAAATGCAGGAGAAAATTGCTGTTAAAGGTACTGAAATATGTAGCTTCTAAAATTTCTTCTGGAGCCTCTCTCTTCCCCTGTGATTTTTAAATTTGCTGTCCAATGTCACACTCCCTGGGACAGAGGGATGTCCACAAGGTTAGGGCACAACCTCACAAACCCCAGCATCTCATACCACACCCAGCCACGTGTGGTCCACTGAGGCTGCGTCCTCCTCATTCCAGCCGCTGGACCAAAAAGCTGCCTGGCGGCTCAGCCAACTCAAGCCAGGCATCACTTCTTCCCGTGGCCATCTGTTCTGCCTTAGAGCAGGGAGGGGAACCCAAAGGCATCCAGCCTCCATGCCAGACTCATGAGGAAACTGGGAGGGATGAGCAAGAAGCTCGCCCAGTGAGCCAGCCACCTGCCCAGCATGCCATGTGGATTCCAGCCGGAGTGGAAATGGCCTCTGCTCCCCCACACTCCAAGGTGCAGATGTGTGCATGCGCCTGCCTCCCGATTTCCCTGCTCCTGCCCGGGGCCCTGCCAGATGCAGCGACTGGGTGAGTGTGGGAGGGCCAGACTGTGCTGGGAAGTGTCGGGCTAGAGGAAATGGGGTCCAAGAGTCCATCACAAGGAGGCAGGGAGGCTGCCTCCTTCCTTGAGGCTGCATTAGTGGGACTAGTGAACCACAGCTCCTTGCCTCAGAAACCTTCTCCTTTGTCCCTGAGACGAATTTGCTTGTAAATTACAGAGTCAAAGATAAGATAAAAGTATTGAAACATTCAAGACAGTTAACTCCTGAGTACTAGTCTCTGCAATAGTTGCGTTTGGTGGACATCCAGCAAGCCGGCCCCTAGATCTGATATTAATATACTTAGAGTCCTCAAAGCAGAAAACTAAAGAAAAGGAGCAGAATAGACACTCGAGAAAACCATCACCTAAAAATTCCCTGGAAATATAAATTAAGTCTACACATTGGAAGGCACACTGGGTTAATCAGGATCCAACCCATAATACTCAGCAGCAAGACAATCTCCCCAAGTTCATCCGAGGAGCAAGAAAATCAGATTGTCATCAGACTTCTGATGGCAGTAAGTTAAGCCAGAAAGCAAAAGAAATTTGCTTTCCTTGAGCAATTTACAAACTGCTCAAGGAAAGAAAAATGGAAGTGAAGGCTTTCAGGCTCAGCCAGGTTGTCCTTCAACTATAAAGGGCACAGGAAAATCGGTTATAAATATGCAAAACTTCAAGGAGTACTGTACCCATGAGTCTTCCAGAGCAACGGATTAGAAGATGAATTTATGGTAACCAAAAGATGGAGGGAAACTATAGCATGTCTATTTGGTGGTGGATCAAGGAGACCGGAAAGAGCATGATAGAATTTTATTATTTGCCTGGAGCCTGTACAAATCAATCCTCTTCACATTCAATTATCAAGAGCTTTGTCACATGACCTCAATATCCTGCAAGGGGGAGAGGCCTTGCATCCAGCTACGGTTCTGTTACTTTGGGAGAAATGGGAAGAAGCGCTTCATGAATAGCGAAAATGCGGAGCTAAAATTGACAGGATTTGTCCATGTTCCTTGTAGTCTTGTCAATGTTTTCTCTATATATTTTGAGGCTTTGCTACTAGGTGCATACAAGTTTAGAAATGCATTCATATTTTTGAATTAAATATTTTGTGATTTATCATTTATCATGTTATTGGTTTATAGTTTGATAAACTATATCAATCATTAAAATATAAACATTAAAGTAAAACACTTTTGGTAGAATATTTATGAGCCACTAAGAATTCATGCTATGTCACATTCACATTTTCACATAGGATGTGGTGTTACCCTAAAAGAGAGCCTTCTCAGGAACTGAGAAATATTTTTTTTAATGCTGTCTATTGCAGAGACTTTATATTTTATCATATTGTTCAGAAGACACGTAAAAGTGCATACAATTTAAACTCAATTTCGGGAATACAGTTTGTAGGAAAAATATAATGCCAGTTAAACATAGGGTATAGATCAGAACAAATGCTAATAAATTATACTATATCCTTAATATTAAAAGGAATTAATTTTTATGAATTCTATATACTCTTTCAGGACATAGATTTAAAACCTAAAAATGTTCCATAAACATATACTTTTTAACTTTTTTTAGAAAAATATCATTTTGATTATGATTAATTTTCAAATACATGGTTGAAGTTTTTTAAAAGGTTTCAAATCAAGTCAGTTGCTCATTAATTATCCTTTTAATGGTTTTCTCGTGTAATGTCATTTATGGGCTTCCCAGTAGCACAGTGGTAAATAATCAGCCTGCAAGGCAGGGGACACAGGTTCCACCAATCCCTGGGTTGGGAAGATTCCCCAGAGAAGGAAATGGCAACCCACTTGAATATTCTTTCTGGGAAATCCCATGGACAGAGGAGGCTGGTGGGCTACAGCCCATGGGGTTGCCAAAGAGCTGGACACTACTGAGCACACACACAGAAAAACACGCACACTACCAGTGACTAGGGAAGGGGCGAGTTTGCCCCAGCATCTGAGAAAAGTTGTTTTGGAAATCATGTAGGTTTTGAAGACTTCAGTCAAAAAGGCTCAAGTGTGCTTTATGGCTTTAGTCTTAACAAGAAATTGGTGTGCACATTCATTTTAAAAGATGTGGTTTGGCTTTATAAGCTGGGAACAGACTAAGAAAGATGTAGAAAATTCAAGTGTTCCTTCTTTTATTGTTAGCAAACCTGTGAACTACAGAATCCTGAAGTGTGCATACTTTCTTTGTTAATAATTTTTTGAGCTTCAATTTTGATTTGAGCACCAGGTTAGCACTGAGAAGTGAAAAGTATTAGTTGCTCAGTTGTGTCCAATTCTTTTGACCCCATGGACTGTATAGCCTACTAAGCTTCTCTGTCTATTGAATTCTCCAAGAAAGAATACTGGACTGGGTAGCCATTCCCTTCACCAAGGGGATCTTCCCAACCCAGGGATCAAACCCAGGTCTCTTGCATTGCAGGCAGATTCTTTACCATCTGAGCCACCAGGGAAGCCCCACATTAGCACTAGAGATTCAGAAATAAGTCTGCCTATTTCCTGATGGGCATCGAAGTATAATGTGTGATGTATACGCATGGACATATAAGCCTGTAAGTTCTGGTAGATAATATTCTCAAACTAATCACAGAGGAATGGTCCCTGACACACAATAGAATATTACGAGTTTAGGAAGCTTATTTTGCAGATGAGGAAACTGATTTCTGAGGATGTTAGTTTGTAACCATAAAGCTCACAAAACCACTTAGAAAATCTTAAGCCTCAAACATCTTTCTATAATATTACCTTGAAACTCCTATCAAACTTGCACTGGATAAGACATACAAACAACATGCTATCTTAGAAGTGGCAGACACTTTCTTTCAATTAATTAATTAATTTTTTTTCATTTATTTTTATTAGTTGGAGGCTAATTACTTCACAACATTGCAGTGGGTTTTGTCATACATTGACATGAATCAGCCATGGAGTTACATGTATTCCCCATTCTGATCCCCCCTCCCCACCTTTTTAATTGAAGGATAATTGCTTTACAATATTGTTGGTTTCTGCCATGCATCAACACAAATCACAACAGGAATACATATGCCCCCTCCCTCTTGAACTTCCCACTTTCTAAGTGTATTCCATCCAACAGGAGGGAAATTTGCAAATAAAAAAATTTTTTTAAATAATGTATTCTATATTAATGTTTGAATTACATAGCTGTATTCTGTATGATGATATTTTAAAATTACCAGAATAATTAGAATTAAAGGAGATAGCCAGGAAAAGCTAGCAAAATGTATCTAGAAGTGAAGTCATTAACATAGTTATGAAAAACTAAAATGATAAGCAAGGCTGGTGGAAAAGGAGTAAGGGGACACCTAATGAAGAAGAAACAGAGTGTGAGTGCACATATGCATATTCATGGCCGTCTAATGGCCTGGCTGCTCTTCCCCTTAAGCCATCAGAAGCTCTTCCACACCATCACGCTACCCATTTAGCACAGGCAAGGACATTTGGATCAGTTTTCACCTACTTAGCATATGGGCATGGGTAGGAGTAATTAACTTCAATTTGGTTTTTGCCAAGACACCTACTTTAACTTTAAAGCTGCAGCACCTTCAGTATAATTACCTCGTTGATCATCATCCCGTTCCATCCACACAGCGTGTTGGCAATGAATGGACAGCCCTTAAAGCCATTAGGCAAAATGTACTTGAAAAATTGGCCTTATTTAATTTGGACATTATGTACAAATTCTATTAAAGTGTACAAAGTGCCTCAGATAAAGGTCCTCTCTTGGTAGATGTTCAAAATAAATTAAAAAGACAAAAGTCATGTTCTCAGCTTTGCTGGGAATGTTATAAGGGTGACAGGAACTATTGATCACTCCCTAGTAAACAACTGGTAGATCCCCAAATTATCACAGATCTAACCACTGTGCACTAGAAATTTTGAACCCATTTCAAGTCAAGGACAGATGAAGCCAGAACAGTAGACAAGATTTTTTCGCAAATGGGAAAGATGGAGGAATCTGCACTTGTACCACCAAGATCCACAGATATTCAGCCAAGCATTCTGTAAGGTTCAGCATATTCAGTAAGGTTCCGTTAGATGCTAAGAAAGGCTATTAATATTATATGACAAAATCTCAAAAACTTTCTGCATGATAGCAATAATACCTGAATACACTCACATGGTCTTCCCAGGTAGAGCAGTGGTAAAGAATCCACCTGCCAAAGAAGAGATGCAAGAGACAAGGGTTCAGTCCCTGAGTTGGGAAGATCCCCTGGAGGAGGGCATGGCAACCCACTCCAATATTCTTGCCTGGAAAATTCCATGGTCAGAGGAGTCTGGCGGGCTACAGTCCCTGCGGTCACAAAGAGTCAGATATGACTGACCACACACACACGTACATATATTTAAATATATGTGTTTGTGTACTTATGTGTATGTGTGATTAGTCACTCAGTCTTGTCTGAGTTTTTTTGACCCCACGGACTGTATCCCGCCAGGCTCCTCTGTCCATGGGATTCCCCAGGCAAAAATACTGGAGTGGGTTGCCATTTCCTCCTCTAGGGGATCTTCCCAACTCAGGGACTGAACCCAAGTCTCCTGTGTCTCCTGCATTGCAGGCAGATTCTTTACCCTCTGAGCCATCGAGGAAGCATATGTACTTACACATCTGGTGTATATCCCATGGCCCACCCTATCCAAGGCAGTCACATTGGATTTCGTTAGTAGGACCTGTGTTAAACGAGTCCTGAAATAACTGAAGTTACAGGTGTTTCTACTGTGCTCCAAGGGTAGAATATACTTCTTCAGATTGATTCAAACTATACTTACTAACCTTTGGCTAAATTCAGATGCCCCGATACATTTCCTAATAGAAGTCAGAATAAATACCCCATTGACATTACAACCATTTACTTTCCAGTCACTGAGTTTTAAACGTTAGTGCATAGTAATACATTATCAAGACCAACCCAGAATTCCCAAACAAGCAAGTGAGCTTTATTTCACTTTCCAGACAGGTGAGGCGATTGAGGAATTGGGAGTTCGGATAAAGGAGAAAGAAAATGAAGGGGGAGCAGATTGACCATGGAAGAGGCACTCAGTAACATTTGATGGCCTGTCTTCTGTGTAGATTAGTGCACACTATTCAGAACCCTATGAACAGCCACCTCAACACAGCCTCTGTAGGATATTAACTTCTGGAGGTGAATGTTCAAGTTCTGTCAGATACAGGAAGAACAACTGAATACAGGAATGGGGTCATTTCTCTTTTAATTTAAGGTTGTCCATGTTCTTCATTTTAATGAAGAGGAATTCACTCAAACTTTAGCTCAAGTGACTGACCTATTCATGGCTTTTTTGACTGTCATTTACCTTTCATTTCTGAAGAAATCAATTAAAATAACTTGATAAAATCAGTCACAATCCGTTCAGTGTTTAGCACTGCAAAAAAATTCTTTTTTGTTTGACATACTTTAACACTAAGCAATGTTTTCTAAAAACCCTATGAACATTTTCCAATTTTCAGCACCATAATAATAAAAAGTAAATTACAGCAAAAGCACAATGTTAATTTCAAGCTCCATTAGAAACACAGGGTGGGGAAAAGTGACTGTTTTCCTATTGAAAAGGATAAAATTAGGAGGAAACTAAATCCCATTTAAAGTCTTAAAAGGGGATTGCAAACAAAAGGCAGGGAAAAAATATGCTATGAAAAACTACTAGACAGTATTATTTTAAGGCACATTATCTTACTTAATGGAAATAGATGGCACTTATTTAATTTTATCAGTTTCTATAAAATGAGGCAATGTGCTATAAAAGTTAAGCACTTGTAAGGGAGGGAAATTGCAATTTGAAGTTTGATGCTAGCTGGTAACACCCTTTATAATATCTTTGGAGTATGTTGATGTGTTCAATGCTATGTTCCATACTAAGCCTACCTGGAATAATCAGAGTTAAGTTTTTTTTTAATTCAATTTAATTGCTCTATTCAGTGTATATCCAAAATATTTCTTTAGGTTTCTTAAACAATTGACTGGATATAGTGATTACAAAATTCAACATAAAAGGAAAAATTAGCGTGATTAACTATACTGTAATAGAATATTAATTTACTTTCAACTTATATTAACAATTAATGTCCATGAATCTTTGGTGAAATTTCTATCACATACCTCAATGTGCATTTTAAAAAGGCACATTCTAAAAAAAAAAAAAAGGCACATTCTCTGTGTTCAAAAGCATGTACTTGTTACATAGGGCTTTCCTTTCATGACAGGAAGACCTGGTGTGCTGCAGTCCATGGGGTCGAAAAGACATGACTTAGCAACTGAATAATAACAAGAAAGGTTTTCCTGATGACTCAGATGGTAAAGAATCTGCCTGTCAGAGCAGGAGACCTGGGTAAACCTTGGGTCAGGAAGATCCCCTGGAGAAGGGGATGGGAACCCACTCCAGTATTCTTGCCTGGAGAATCAATCCCATGGACAGAGGAGCCTGGAGGGTACAGTCCTTGGAGTCGCAGAGTCAGAGATGACTGGGCAACTAGCATAACATTTTAAACAAAATAATTATTGATAGTACTTCAGAGACTAACAATGTTAAGTGGATTGGTGTTGGGAAATCTTATGCTTCCTGAACTGACTAGGGAACCATCTGAGTGACCTTTATAATCAATGTAATTGGCATAGTCTCTTTGACAGTGTAAATATGTTACTGTATATCAATGTCTGTAGGACTAGGAAACCTCTGCTTTCCCATGCAGATTGCAAATATAACCTTTGTTCAAGACAGTATGCTAATTTTAAATGCTTACATGTAAAAATGGCCAGAAAAAAAAAAAAAGGTTACTGTGATGTTTTATCCCAACTGAAATAAAAATACTCAGTTAAAAAATCCCCAGCTTGGAACATAAAGGATATAGCACTGGCTGTTAGATAATATTGTCTTTCTTACAGATCAATTTATTAAGAGGGAGTAAGGTTGAAGTAAGTTTTACACCTGTTGCCTGCTACCCAAGCCTCGTGAAAACAGAGTTTATTTCATATTATTATCTTTTTTATTTTTTTGATGCAAGCGTCAAGCATTGGTAAGAAAAGCATTCTCTGATTACCTCAGCAGGAAAGAAATGCATAACAATTAAGTTGTAAGTTTCTTTCAAAGGTCGACATATTATCACAGTATTTTCAATTTTCAACTCATAGATTCTTTATTTCCTGAGGATTTCTTCGTCACTTTTTTATTCTCTAGTGAACTGACTTCCTTGTTAGTCTCAATATCACTGGACAGTGAGAAAAGAAAAGGAAAAAAATAATTCATTCCAGCCAGTTGGTCTAGATCAGATCCCATATTTTTAACAGCGTCTGAAGTAACCTCAGTCTTGTTGGAATCGCTTGCATCCTTTCTCACTTTTTCGGGGTCCCCTGTGGCTGAGTGTCTGTCTTTAAGGTGGTATTGTGGGACATGGTCTGACCTCATGGTGAGGGGAGAATGGATCCTACCCAGCTCTTCACTAGCCGTCTCCATGGCCCGATGACCATGAAAGTCTGGCTGGTTATAGCTGGCTTGGTGGGCAAAGAGACACTATCTGAAGACATTCACTGCTAGAATTTGTGATCTCATCTTTTGCTCTTTATCTTGAAAAGTCCAAACATTATAGTCCTTCCTCCAACTCCATGAGTCTACCAGAAAGCCAAACTTCTCAGCCCCAAATACATCCGTGTATAGACTTGTTACCCTTTGTATAAGTATTGGCTATAGAGAACCAGGAAATGCCACAGAGTTTATTCTATTTAGTTTTCGCCAACACCTCAGTAGCATTATTTCCACACATTTTTTAAAGGGGGCCTCATTTTTGTTTCTCCTGATACATCCAGGGGAGCACACCATTATCTTACATTTTCTGCAGCTCCTCCGTGCGTGATGTTTCTAAAGCCCATCCTCTCACCTGCAGGCCTAGGGCTGGGGGGTGCGTGCATGCGAGCTCAGGCATGTCTGACTCCGTGAGGCCAAGTGGACTGTAACATACCAGGCTCCTCTGTCCACGGGATTTCCCAGGCAATAGTCCTGGAGTGGGTTGCCATTTCCTTCTCACGGGATCTTCTGAACCCAGGGATCGAATTCACTCTCTTGTGTCTCCAGCACTGGCAGGCAATGGAGGGGTTTGGGAGTAGTTAGAGGTTTATAGCAAGAACAAAGATTTTCTTGCCTGATTTTCTATATTCTCCTGGGTGTGTTTAAGATAACTCCAGCTAGAACTGTAAAAAAACAGGGCCTCTAGAAGAGCACAGAATAAGATTGTCATTCCTTTAGTAACCAGTAGAGCTCAAGGCCACAGTGATTTTGAATCCATGGAGAAAAGGCCTGAGTAGATTACAACTGCATTCTATTGAATCTATTTTTCATTAGATCAGTTTCATGAAATTGACATCAAAATAATATTGAGCCTTCTGACCTATAAGTATGGTAAACATCTCTCCTTTAATTTCTCTTATAAATGTTTTGAAGTTTTCTATCTATGGATATTGTGCAAGCTATTTTCTCATGTAATATTAGAAACTAGTTTGGTCAATTCTTATAAATTTAAATATAAACTTATACTATGATCTAACAATCCAATTATTATTATTGAGTAATCCAAGTATTACTTGATAAAAATAAAAATGTATAAACATGCAAAGGGTTGTATGAAAATGTTTATAGTATCCCTATCCATAACAGCACATTCTCAAAAGAGAAAATACAATTTAAATGCATTAAATTATAAACTGACTTTAAAAATGAATCTGTTGTTTCAATAAAATATTATTTATATTTCTGATATTAAAAGTAAGATTGAATTTACCTACATACAATATGGTTATTCTAAACAAATATAGTCTTCACTTGGCATCATGACATTGGACCCATGAAATTTAAAATTTGTTAGCTAAATATTTTCCTAAACTCTCAAAGCATTTAAATTGGACCTCCCCATGCCTATCTATAACTACATAACCATATTTAATAATTTCTAACATAATTTTTCCACAGTGTACATACTTTAAAATGTTGATGCATCTTATAGTTAGTGGTGTTTCAGAGCCAATGAATGCTTCCAAAGTGTTAATTTTAAGGCCACGTATGGAACGAGAGCTTGAGAAAGGAACTGAGGAGTTGGTTATTAAGAATAAACCAGAAGTGAGCAACTGGCATTAACGATTAGTGTTCCTTCTATTGTTAAACATTGTCCTGCTGTGCTCAGGGTAATTATTTTCTTAAGTACCTAGGACACACAGCAAAATATTTTCTCTCAGTCATTTAAAATTTACTCTAATGATGACATCAATTTATTGCAAGAAGAATGAAAAGAATGGAAAGTGACAATTTTCAGATGAAATACATTAGCTAGATAATTCAACAAATTATCGCCAAACATAGTTTAAAAAGACAAACATTTGTTAATTCACAGTTTGGGGGAATAAGGAATCTCAGTTTGATTTATATGAAATGGACAAATTCCTTCCTTTTTAATTATAAAAGCTTCTCAAAGGAACAAATAACCTGTACAACCCTACAGATAATATAGAAACTAAATTTGTAGTTAGAAGTATTTGTACAAAAAGAAGAAGGAAAAAAAAAAAAAAAAAAACCCCAAGCCCAGATGGCATCAGTGGTGTATTTTATAAGATATTTCAAGAATAAATAATAATAATTCTACATAAACTCTAAACTTCTGATGGATAAAACATGGACGGAAATAAAAATAGTTATGCTGTATGAAAGAAGCCAGATGAAAGATAGCACATAAATCAAGATTTCATTTATATAAACTATATAGTAAGTACAAGCTAATCTTCAGAGACACAAACTGGTTGCCTGGGAGTACAGATAGGGATGTAAGAGTGGAAGTGGTTACAGAGGGATTACAAACGTGTTGGGAAATAAAGTGGGAGAAAAAACAGTGTTAGGCAGATGAGTATGTTCACCATCATTAGTTTGTGATGGTTTCATGTATGTTTCGAAGTGCGTGTGTGCTCAGTTGTGTCCCACTCTGCGGCCCCATGGACTGTAGCCCAACAGGCTCCTCTGTCCACAGGATTTTCCAGGCAAGAATACTGGAGTACGTCGCCATTTCCCTTCCAGGGGATCTTCCCAACCCAGGGATCAAGCACGTCTTCTGTATTGGCAGGTAGATTCTTTACCACTGAGCCATCAGGGAAACCCTATGCAAAGACTACCAAACTGTAATTGTTAAATATGTGCACTTTCCTGTATGTCAATCATACTGGAAAAGCTGTTTAAAAACAAATATGCAGCCAATTAAACATAAAGATAAAATCAAATCATGTTACAACTTGCAAATTATAAGATCCTTACATTTATAATCACAGTGCTTGCCTTAGCTGGGACACCGTAGGAAACACACTCCGAGATGATATTTGTACACAAGAAGGTTATTTGTGAATCTTCAGTCTAGTGTGGCAGAGACCTCTCTGAAGCCCTGGAAAGCAGCAGATCTGACAGGGCCCTTTGAAAGTGCTCTGTACTGAGGCACAGAGGACAGGCCACTGTTACCCTATAACAGCCAGTCATGAGAGGTGAGCTCAGGTCAGTTCAGTTCAGTTCAGTCACTCAGTCATGTTCAACTCTATGCAGCCCCATGGACTGCAGCACGCCAGGCTTCTCTGTTCATCACAAACTCCCAGAGCTTGCACAAACTCATGTCCATTGAGTTGGTGATGCCATCCAACCATCTCATCCTCTGTCACCCCCTTCTCCTCCCACCTTCAATTTTTTCCAGCATCAGGGTCTTTTCCAAGGAGTCAGTTCTTCCCATCAGGTGGCCAAAGTGTTGGAATTTCAGCTTCAACATCAGTCCTTCCAATGAATATTCAGGACTGATTTCATTTAGGATGGACTGGTTGGATCTCCTTGCAGTCCAAGGGACTCTCAAGAGTCTTCTCCAACACCACAGTTCAAAAGCATCAATTCTTTGGCACTCAGCTTTCTTTATAGTCCAACTCTCACATACATACATGACTACTGGAAAAACCATAGCTTTGACTAGATGGACCTTTGTTGGCAAAGTAATGTCTCTGCTTTTTAATATGCTGTCTAGGTTGGTCATAACTTTTCTTCCAAGGAGCAAGCATCTTTTAATTTCATGACTGCGGTCACCATCTGCAGTGAATTTGGAGCCCAAAAAAATAAAGTCAGCCACTGTTTCCACTGTTTCCCCATCTATTTGCCATGAAGTGATGGGACCAGATGCCATGATCTTAGTTTTCTGAATGTTGAGTTTTTAGTCAACTTTTTCACTCTCCTCTTTCACTTTCACCAAGAGGCTCTTTAGTTCTTCACTTTCTGCCATAATGGTGGTGTCATCTGCATATCTGAGATTATTGATATTTCTCCCAGCAGTCTTGATTCCAGCTTGTGCTTCATCAAGCCTGGCATTTCTCATGATGCACTCTGCAAATAAATTAAATAAGCAGGGTGATAATATACAGCCTTGAGATACTCCTTTCCTGATTTGGAACCAGTCTGTTGTTCCATGTCCAGTTCTAACTGTTGCTTCTTGACCTGCATACAGATTTCTCAGGAGGCATATAAGATGGTCTTGTATTTCCATCTCTTGAAGAATTTTCCACAGTTTGTTGTGATTCACACAGTCAAAATTTTGACATAGTTAATAAAGCAGATGATGATGTGTTTCTGGAACTCTCTTGCTTTTTTGATGATCCAATGGATGTTGGCAATTTGATTTCTGGTTCCTCTGCCTTTTATAAATCCAGCTTGAACATCTGGAAGTTCATGTACTATTGAAGCCTGGCTTGGAGAATTTTGAACATTACTTTGCTAGTGTGTGAAATGAATGCCTTTAGTTTGAACATTCTTTGGCATTGCCTTCTTTGGGATTGGAATGAAAACTGACCTTTTCCAGTCCCATGGTCACTGCTGAGATTTCCAAATTTGCTGGCATATTGAGTGCAGCACTTTCACAGCATCATCTTTCAGGATTTGAAATAGCTCCACTGGAATTCCATCACCTCCACTAGCTTTGTTCGTAGTGATGCTTCCTAAGGCCCACTTGACTTCACATTCCAGGATGTCTGGCTCTAGGTGAGTGATCACATCATCGTGGTTTTCTGGCTCATGAAGATCTTTTTTGTATAGTTCTTCTGTGTGTTCTTGCCACCTCGTCTTATTATCTTCTGCTTCTGTTAGGTCCATACCATTTCTATCTTTTATTGTGCCCATCTTTGCATGAAATATTCCCTTGGTATCTCTAATTTTCTTGAAGAGATCACTAGTCTTTCCCATTTTATTGTTTTCCTTTATTTCTTTGCATTGATCACAGAAGACTGCTTTCTCGTCTCTCCTTGCTATTCTTTAGAACTCTACATTCAAATGGGTATATCTTTCCTTTTCTCCTTTGCCTTTAGCTTCTCTTCTTTTCTCAACTATTTGTAAGGCCTCTTCAGACAACCATTTTGTGTTTTTGCATTTCTTTTTCTTGGGGATGGTCTTGATCACTGCATCCTGAACAATGTCACAAACCTCTGTCCATCATTCTTCAGGCACTCTGTCTATCAGATATAATCCCTTGAACCTATTTGTCACTTCCACTGTATAATCATAAGGGATTTGATTTAGGTCATATCTGCATGGTCTAGTGGTTTTCCCTACTTTCTTCAATTTAAGTCTGAATTTTGCAATAAGAAGTTCATGACCTGAGCCACAGTCAGCTCCTGGTCTTCTTTCTCCTGACTATAGAGAGCTTTTCCATCTTTGGCCTCAAATAAGATAATCAATGTGATTTCAGTATTGACCATCTGGTGATGTCCATGTGTAGTCTTCTCTTTTGTTGTTGGAAGAGGACATTTGCTATGACCAGTGTGTTCTCTTGGCAAAACGCTGTTAGCCTTTGCTCTGCTTCATTTTGTACTCCAAGGTCTAATTTGCCTGTTACTCCAGGTATCTTTTGACTTCTTACTTTTGCATTCCAGTCCCCTGTAATGAAAATGACATCTTTTTGGGGTGTTAGTTCTAGATGGTCTTGTAGGTCTTCATAGAACCATTCAACTTCAGCTTCTTTAGCATTGGTCTTCCCTCGTGGCTCAGAGCGTAAACCGTCTGCCTACAATGCGGGATTCCTGGGTTCAATCCCTGGGTCACGAAGATCCCTTGGAGAAGGAAACGGCAACCCAATCCAGTATTCTTGCCTGGAAAATCCCATGGACGGAGAAGCCTGGTAGGCTACAGTCCATGGGGTCGCAAAGAGTCAGACACGATTGAGCAACTTCACTTTCTTTCTTTCTTTAGCATTACTGGATGTGGCACAGGCTTGGATTACTGTGATATTGAATGGTTTGCCTTGGAAACAAAGAAATCATTCTGTCATTTTTGAGATTGCATCCAAATACTGCATTTTGGACTCTTTTGTTGACTATGACAGCTACTCCATTTCTTCTAAGGGATTCTTGTCCACAGTATTAGATATAATGGTCATCTGAGTTAAATTCACCCATTCCAGCCCATTTTTGTTCACTGAATTCCTAAAATGTCAATGTTCACTCTTGCCATCTCCTATTTGACCACTTTCATTTTGCTTTGATTTATGGACCTAACATTCCAGGTTCCTATGCAAGATTGTTCTTTACAGCATCGAACTTCACTTCCATCACCAGTCACATCCACAATTGGGTGTTGTTTTTGCTTTGGCTCCATCTCTTCATTCTTTCTGGAGTTATTTCTCCACTGTTCTCCAGTAGCATATTGGCCACCTACTCACCTAGGGAGTTCATCTTTCAGTGTTCACAGAGAGTTCATCTTTCACATCACAGAGACGTGAGCTACCACTAATATAACACATAAGCAAACAAGTTTCTTTTGCTCAGCACCATTCCTAGACAAGATACGAGTTGTGAACTGCCAGGAGTCTACATTCACATCTGGTGGAGATCTCAGTGGTAAGGCCTTTTAAACTTTGAACTTCTTCATTAGTATTATTCTTTAGATATTTGATCATGTATAATCATTGTTTATATCCCCTTTAGCAGAGGAGTGGCCACCTGTGCCTTGAAGATACTTAACATCCATTTGCTAACTAAATGATTTAAACAGTAACTCCTTTGGGAAATCATTGTTAGTAACAGGATGTGTAAGAAAGCCAGGCTGCATAAATGCCTACAGTTGTCCTGAACTATTGTTAAAAAATTCACAGTTGACCATATATAAGAAGATTTAAAGAGAGGGAATTTCAAGATTGAAGAAAACTCTGAGGAGCTCACCATCGGTTTTTTGGTTTTTTTTTTTTGACCTTCCAGACTTTGCCATCATTTGTTCATCATCAGTTTTCATAGCAGACTTGTCCTGTCAAGGGTCAGGATGTGGAGGGAAGGAGACAGATGTCAGAGTCAAGGAGACTAAAATGTCCAGTACTCGCAGGGTGGAGATTTTGAGAGACAAAATTCTCTGAGAAAATAAGGTCAAGAGGCAAGTTTTGCTAACAGGAAGCACAGAGCTGGGGAAATATCGGCAACCCTCCAAGCAGAGTGTAAGGAACAGAAAAACATCACGGCTGTGATCAGGAAATGAGTAGTCACAGCATTTCTCTCCGACGGGTTCCGTGGAAATGCAGTGTCCAGATTACAGCTGGAAAACACCTGGAAATCCGGAAGATAGACCGGACTTTCTCAGAGTTTATAAGGTTAATGTACAGAGAGAATGGGCGTGGGGTTGAGGAGGGGCTTTATTCATTGTAGTTTACTCTCTTTTATAGGAAAACCTCAGTTTTGAACAGATGAAGAAAAAAAGACATAGTGTGAGTGTTTAAGTTGCAAAGCCATGGAGTTAAACACGAGCAACAAATTTGCTTTTCTAACTGTTAAAAGTTTCCATAGAAAAATAAGAATGCCAAGTTGTGGCCAAACTGCTCTTAAAATCAGGAGAGCAGCCAAATAAACCTAGCACCTTCTATACATAAATTAAGTTTTAATGTATCTTTTATATTTGTAGATCTTGCCAAGTTTTGAGAGGTTACCTCAGCAGCATATATCATCCTACCTACACATCTCACTTCCAGGTTCTTTCAAAGCTAATTTATTTTCCAAAATGTTGTCAGATTAATTTTCCAAAGAACAGTATTTTTAAAATCACTTTTTCCACTGAAAAACATCTGTGGTTCTTCAGTGACTGATATTTAAGTCCTCCATGACCTGTCCCTATTTAATTTATCATAGGTTACTCTTTTATTCATTTCTTCAGATTTTTATACTCATCAATGCAAACGATTAAGGTTTCTCTTATTTATCTTAGCTTCCTCAACTCATGCTAAACTCTCACTGTCCTCTCTGTTCATTTTATTATATCCAATTCCCATTTACCTTCAAATCCCATCTGAAAATCACATTCTTTATTAAATATACTATGATTTGTGGAAGTAACATTTTTTTACCACATTTACTAATTTGTGGTCAAGTTTTCCTAATTTTATGGAAATTGTACTATGGTTTCTTAAATCTGAGATATCCAGGAGAACTATATATTTTGCATCTGCCATACAGCTCATCACTGAACCTTGCAAACACTATATCAGTTTGTAAAATTATGGCAAATAACAATGATTCAATAAATAAATATTCATATGATATGACTTTAAATTTATATAACTCTGTCTTATTAACAGAATGCTTAATATGTTCATTCTATTAATAATAAAGAGCTATATATTTCAAAGGCCTTCCTAGGTGGCTCAGTAATAAAATACGCTTGCCAATGCAGGAGACACAGGAGACGTAGGTACAATCCCGGGGTTGGGAAGATCTCCTGGAGAAGGAAATGGCAACCCACTCTAGCAGTCTCACTTGAAGAATCCCATGGACAGAAGAGCCCGGTGGTCTACAGTCCATGGGGTCGCAAAGAGCTGGACATGACCAAGTGACTAAGTACACATGCTCACCACCATGTCTAACAAACAACATCATCTCATAGCATCTGACCCAACTATAGTCAGGGAGCTCTGACTGTAACTGAAATACCTGACTAAACAAATAATTCAGTGTTTTCAAAACTGATTTTCAAACTCTTTTCTTGTGGAACACTAGTTTTATAATCGTGTTCCATTTCTAACCTAGTATAATGGTAATCATTTTTACACTTTCAAACCATGATCTTAATTATTTTCATTTATAATTTCCCTTTAACTTTTGGAATCTGCTCACATGTGTCTGATAGTGCAAGCCTGTGACAAAAGAAATCAACATGTGGTATATAATAAATATAATGGGAAAGTTATAAAATAGCTATCAATATAAGTTGGGAAATCACCCTCCCTCCTCTCATTACTTAAAAAAAATGTTTATTCTGTTGATTTATTACATAAAAGTAATAGTCCTTTTAATATTATAATCATGTTAGAAAATGTTCAAAATACTGGCATTTTTATCTCCTCTCTCTTTTCCTTCTCTTTTTTAAAAAATTCATCAAGCCTCATACAATTGTCCTAACTCTTTAATATCACCAATTTAATTCATACCTTTATCAGTTTGCATATAACTTACTATAAAAATTATTTCTAATTTATCTTCATTTTCTTCAGTTTGTTCTTGGTAATTTTGTAGCTTTAAAATTCTTAGAAGCACAAGTATTCAGGAATATCCAGTGGTAACTTTTTCCCACCAGTTAATTTTACTCACACACGTAGGACATCATATCTGCCTTCAGGTTCGGAGGAGCATCTTTCACTCTCCCTGCCAGAGTGGTGAGGCTAGCTGCAACTGATATGAAATCAAAAATATCAGTTGTCTGAATAAAAGAGAAGTACAATTATTTCTCTTATGAAGTCTAGGCATGGGAGGCCAAAGCTAGCGTGGAGCACCATTGCATCATGGACCCCAGGACCTTACATAATTACCTCTCTTCCTAAGAGGGACTCATTGTCCAGGATGTCCGGTTCAGTGGAGGTGTTTTGTCCACATCTCAGCCAACAAGGAGATAAAAAATGGAACAAGAAATACACCAATGATCTTTTTAAGAATATTTCCGAGAAGTTTCAAAATCTACTTCTATTTATAGTATATTGGACATGACTGAGTCAATTAATTGGTCCCAAGAGGAAAGAAAAGCTGGGGGAAATGTCTAGCTAAACATAAGATCAATTATTAAAGAAGAAGGATCGTTTTGATATCAGGGTCAATTAGAACTCTCAGCAGTGTAGGGGAGGAGAAATTCCTTTTTATCCTTTTAAAGTCTCCCTAAGAATTTGTTGTTGTTCAGTCTCTAAGTTGTGTCCAACTCTTTGTGACCCCATGGACTGTAACATGCCTACTGTAGCATACCCATAAGAATTAAACCAACATAAAATAGATTAAGGGTAGAAAAGCATATATTTATTAAATTTTTTTAACATGTACATGGGAACCTTCACAAGAGGGTGAAGACTTGCAGGAGTAACTAGAGAAGAGAGCTTTTTTTTTTAAATTTTATTTTTTAGACAAAGAAACGATAAATTTGTGAAGGATTGTTAAAACACAGGGGTTTGGGCTAGGACAAAAATCTTGCAAAAGGGATCAAGAAGAAAAGTTTGTATAGAATTTTCTCAGCCTCTATTCCCCTCCTCTCATGATAAAATGTCTTCATCCTTTATGGTACAAGGAAGGTGCTTTTCATGGGGGAGTTTTATCTCTCACCTTTGAGAATAAAAAGCGAAGGTCAGAGTGCCCTTCTTGCATCTGTATTTGTTTCTCAAGTGCCTTTCACTAAAAATAATCAGTATGCCCAAATGGCATATCTTAGGGTAATATGCGCCGAGTTCCTTCAGCAACATGCTGTTATTTCCTCATAAAACTGAAAGGTCTATTGTTCCTTGATAGATACAAATGAATACAGGAGTCAGTATGGAATTGAGTTAAATCAATGTCATAAATCTGTCAAAATGCTTTGGCCTGAATTACTGTATTACAAAAATGAGATTATTTGGATGGACCTAGAGATTATCATACTAAGTGAAGTAAGTCAGAGGAAGACATACACGATATCACCTACATGTGGAATCTAAAAAGATGATAAATGAATTTATTTACAAAACAGAAACAGACTCACAGACTTAGAAAACAAATTTACAGTTACCAAAAGGAGGGCAGGGATTACCTAGGAATTTGGGATTAGCAGATATACACTACTATAAATAAAATAAACAATAAGAACCTACTATATAGCACAAGGAAGTATAAAAAAATGAGATCATTTAGCTAGATAATCCTAAAATAGCCAGCTATAAAGTACTATGATTCATCAACAGTATCATCTTTGATATTTCAATCCAGACTTAACTTGGTTGTTCTGAGTTTCTAAATATTTGTCACTTTACACATACCATTTCCCTGCAAATTATACAATAACATTCCCACATAACTTAATATACAATTACCTGTTTTTATGAAAGGTAACCGTACTGTTAAGTCAGGAAATTCTACTTTTTACATACTTTAAATTGCCTTTTAAACTAAACTATGAAAGTGAAAGTCGCTCAGTCATGTCTAACGCTTTGAGACCCCCAAGGGATATAGAGTCCATGGAATTCTCCAGGCCAGATTACTGGAGGGGGTAGCCTTTCCCTTCTCCAGGGGATCTTCCCAACCCAGGAATAAACCAGGGTCTCCTGCACTGCAGGTGGATTCTTTATCAACTGAGCTATCGGGGAAACCCAAGCTAAATAACAGCATCTGTTAATTCACAGAGACATATAGATCATTCAGTATATTCTAGTCACTTTCCAGAAGTAAGCATAAACTAATGCCTGTCTTCACAGACGTTATGCTTCAGTTCTGGGAGGTGACGGTACATGGAGGGATTCCTTAGCTGCTAAAAGTGAAGATGCTGTGAGAAGGCAGATTGTACATAGACTGAATGAATCAAGGGGATTACTGAGGTCGATATTTGAAGGAAGATCCACCCATCTAAGCTTAGGGAACAGCAGACAGAAAGGCTCTGTTCTGAGATGGTGAGGATCGTGACCTTGTGAAGTCTTTAAGTTCATATTGAACTCTGAGGTGGACAAGGCATCATTGCAAATTTTTAAGGAAAGGAGCAAAATGTGTTAAAACCATCAACCTCTATCAGGGTTTCCCCAAGTTGGCATAACACATTTGTGTAGATGCTGTCACTCCTTCATGTCTGACTCTTTGGGACCCCACAGACTGGAGCCCTCCAGGCCCCTCTGTCCGTGGGATTCTTCAGGCAAGAATACTGGAGTGGGTTCCCATCCTTCTTCAGGTGATCTTTCTGACCCAGGAATTGAAGCTACCTCTCTTACATCTCCTGCATTGCCAGGCAGGCTTTTTACCACTGACATTTTAGGCAGATAATTTGTGTTGTGGGTGGCTAACCTGTCAGAGCTTCAGCAGCAGCTCCTGCGTGTACCCCCAGAAGACTGCGGCATCCTCTGCTCCCATTATGACAGCCAAGACTCGTCTCTAGGCAAGACCAAACATCCCCTGCCTACCCCTGCCCCCAACACTGCTAAGACCACTGTGTGAGATCATGCAAAGGAAATAAACTGCTGAGATCGAATACAGAGGTAAACAAGCCAATCAGGAGACTGTATCAAAATGTTATGTGAAGCACGGTGGTGTTTTAGATAAAGAAGCGTGGTAGAACTTGTGAGAGAGAGTCAGCTTACGGATAGCTTAAAGAAAAGCCAACAAGAGCTGTGGCGTGCTAGAAAATTAAGTCAAATAATAAGAACCAGAGGAGGAGAAATCGTATTAAATTGGTAACCAAGAGCAAGGAAAACATCATTCTCACTTTAGAGGGTTTGAGATGTGGGAGAGAAAATAGCCTCACCAGAGATGCTTACAGGGATGGCTGTGTCCTTGAGGAGAGCCAAGTAGTAGTTAGGAAGGGAGGAGGGAGAAAGCAGAGGCGTGATTGAGTTTCCCGCAGACTCAGTGGACTGTTGGGGAATTTAGGGTTTGTCTGTGAAGGTGGCTCATATTGGGAGGTGTACAGAGTTGTATGGTGATGAATGTCTCCAGGGATTCTAGGGAGTCTAGGGCTTCATGGAGTGTACAGAACATGAGGATAAATTAGAAAGATCTTGCAGGCAAATTACAATGGTGAACCTGTGGGGTGGGGTCGGTGAAGAGAGGGCAGAATCTTACCAGTGATTCATAAAGCCTGAAGAATCCTCTCAGGGTCACATTGTTTGTTATTGCTGTTTAGTTGCCAAATAGTGCCTGTCTCTTTTCAATCCCTGGACTGTAGCCCACCAGGTTCATCTGTCCATGGGATTCTCCAGGCAAGAGTACTAGAGTGAGTTGCCATTTCCTTCTCCAGGAGGAGGAACATATATAAAGGCTCTCTTGTGAGATGGTGAGGATTGTAAACTTGTAAAGAGATCTTCCTGACCCAGAGATCAATCCCGCGTCTCCTGAGACTTCTGCATTGGCAAGCAGATTCTCTACCACTGAACCACTTGGGAAGCCCGCCCCAGGGTCATATCAGTAGTCTTAAGATCCTGGAGTTCAGTCACTGACAAACAGGTAAGCCTCCTTGGATGCCACTGGCAGGTCCTTCCATGACAGATTTTCTTCCCAGTTTACATTAAACCAATTAGCTGACTGTGACTCATCAGTAGGAAAAAAAACATTTTAATTCAATTACTGTTAGAAATTTTAAGATAAAATTATTTTAATAGTTTAAGAGAAAGGGTACAGTATTTTAAAAATCTTCCATTAACCAGGCAAATTTGATTAATTATAACCAATTATAAGTGCATTCAGCTCTGGGAGCCACAATAGTCCACATTATTAATATTTAACATCACAACTACAAAATCATCAAATACAAGGCAGGAATTCTTTTTTTTCCTTTGATCTTTGGTTCTATAAGCAAAGGAGGTCAAGGTTTAAATGAGCAGAATAAATTGATTTTAAGCTCCAGCTCTCCCAATAAAAGTGCAACCTAATTAAGTATAGCAGCTACAGCTTTAGACAAATGTAAAACATTCAGAAGAAATTTTGACCAAAAAGTGTATTTGCTACAGATTGGATATAGCTATGATGTGTGGAGTTGGAGAGAAATGTAATGAGCTGTTAGCAGACATTTTTAACCAAGGAAACATGAAATTAATTTGGCCACGCTTTCCATCTGTTACAATGAGTTCTTCAAGAGCTGATAAAGCAGATGAAGTACAGTTGTCCGGCAGGAAATTAAATTATGTGTACCAGTGAAAAAAGCTACTCTTAAATGTCAGTGAACTGATTCAAAGATTATTTCTTTTTCCTTTTTTTTTTTCTTTGCATACAAAAGAGAAACGACTTTCTAGAGCAAAACTTAGCAACAACAACAAAAAAGATTGTCTCAGACCGAGCCAGGTCACTGGACTCGCAGACCAATTTGGAAAGCACAGACTAGAAATAGAAAGAGCAACAGACATGAAATGTTTACATCTTTGTGGCTTATCCTGCATTCAGCACTCTTCCTCCTTTCAAAAGCAAACTTGGTTAATGCAGGATTTTTTTCAGATTTAATGTAACTGATGACCTTGCTCCAAACCAACAGTAGCAGAAATCTTTCAAAACCAAGTTTAAGTTCAATAGAGATTTCAGCTTTGTTTATAGAAAAGAATTTTTTTAATATCTACTTAAAGAGTTTTATAAGTTAATTTATTTTAACTTAAATTTGAAATAACTGTAGACTTATAGAAGAACTGCAAAAATACTACAAGGTTTTCTGTATACCACTCACTCTCCTTTCCCTAATGTTTGCCACTTGTAAAACCACAGTATAATGACCAAAACTAAACAGTAAACATTGATACAGTACTGTTAACTAAACAACAACCTTCAGTAGGATTTCTCCTGTTTCTATTCCCCCCTCCCCCTTTTCTGTTCTAGGATTCAATCCAAGACCCTACATTGCACTTAGTTATCACTTCTCCTGGGTCTCCTTCAGTCCCCTCCAATCTTCATTCTTCCCTTGTCTTTCATGACCTTGGCATCTCTGAAGAGTGCTGGGCAGGTGTTCTATCGATCTCCCTCAGCTTGAGTTTGTCTGATATGTTATCATTATTAGATTGATGTGTGAACCGGGGAGAAGACTATCAGAGTTAGCGTGTCCTGTTCAGCCACCCTGTCTGCTGTTACATGATGCCAACACCTCATTACTACTGATGATGCTTGTCTTGACCACTTGGGTATGGAGGTGTCTCTGTAGAGCACCTCTTTTCCCATACTGTTGAGTCACTGAGTCTGTCTGACTCTTTGTTACCCCATGGACTGCAGCATACCAGGCTTCCCTGTCCATCACCAACTCCCAGAGCTCGCTCAAACTCAAGTCCATGCCATCCAACCATCTCATCCTCTGTCATCCCCTTCTCCTCCTGTTTCAATCTTTCCCAGTATCAGGGTCTTTTCCAATGAGTTGGCTTTTCACATTAGGCGGCTAATAGTTCCTATTTTGAGGCTATGTAAATATTTGTTTCTCCTTAAACTTTTGAAGGGGGTCACAGAAGAAAAATTAGGTAAGAATCTGTTACAGAATGGAATTCATTTGTACAAAATCACACCTTATGGATATATTTTGAGCTATTTAAATATAAATCAATGAAGCTAATGGTGACTCTCTGTACCTGAGAGTTCATCATCCACTTTAAAAGTAGTACCAGTTACTTTACTGCTTTTTATCTTTATTTAGAAGTTTTTGTGAAAATTGAGGGAAGAACTCAATTAGTCTCAAATCAAGAGTTGTAGACATTAAAAATCTAAATAAAATATGTGTTCATTACATATGAGACAAATTATACTTTTACAAATAATTTCAAGTTTAACAAAATTATCAAGACTTTTTTCACTCTGCAGAATGATTTTTAATTTTTAATTATGTGAATTAGCATTACATATATATATATATATATATATATATATATATATATATATTAGGCTTACTATTTCTCATCAAAATCCAGATTTTGAGTTTAATTTGAAAAGACAGAGATCTGATCATCCTTGCCACAATTCTTACCAATTTCTAGTGTACTTATACACTGACTCATGTAATTGAGCTACCTTTTTGAAATCATTCATATTTCTGATTCTTGATACAGAGTGTACCAGAGAAAGTAACTATTAAAGCATCATTAAGGACACCATTAAATGCAGCCACTTGCCTTTTTTTGTTTTTTTGTTGGTTTTATTTTTTTGTGTTTTTTAATACTACCCCATGAAAAAAGAAAGATACAAGCTATTTTTAACTATCAACTATCACAGTCATAATAATAGGAAAAATTCATTACACTAATTTCTGGTAAAATTCTGTTTAAAACAGTTGATACTTACTTTTAAGCAATTAATAAAATTGAATTGTGACAGAAAACAACCAGCTGGGATACAATTAAAATGGAAAGACTGAGTAAAAATTAAGAGAAATCCTCTATTAACCAACACCACTGAGGCTCTGCCCCCTACAAAAGGCTGTTCTAAAGATCAAAGACACTTGATCAATGACCTCTAATTAAAAAGAAGTATAATGTTACAGAAGACAAGTTTAACTTTTCAAAGTAATCTATTTAAAAATTTAAGTTATAATTAACTGAGTCAAATGCCCAACATCTGAAGGTTTATCACCTGATGGTCTCAAAGATGACACCATCCCAAAGCTTTATAAAAGCACAAGAAGATATTTTGAGAAATGTATTTTAAAAAGCTCTTTGAAAAGCTCTTTATGTAGTACTACTAATGAACATTGTATAAATAGCAACAGAAGCAAATCAAGATACAGTTTTAAACCAAAGTGTCCTTACAGAAATCTTTTGTATACCTACATTTTATACTATTGTACCTTAATGATGGGCCTCCTGGTGGCTCAGTGGTAAAGAATCTGCCTTCTAATGCAGGAAACCTAGGTTCAATTTCTGGGTTGGGAAGATTCCCTGGAGAAGGAAAAGGCTACCCACTCCAGTATTCTTGCCTGAAAAAAGTCCCATGAACAGAGGAGCCTGGCAGGCTACAGTCCATGGGATCGCAAGAGTCGGACACGACTGAGCGACTAAACAACAAGAACAACTTTAACGACACAGCACTCATTGATGAAATGGAGAAACTGAGAGTGCCTACATCAGAGGATTGTTTTGAGAATTGGACAAGTTAATATTCTAAAGCCTGTAAACAATACCAGTGTTAATTAATATAAGAGCTCGACAAAACTGAATTCATAAATTGAGCATTTATCTAGGCACTGGAACTACAACGGTGAATAACAGAGAGACAATAAATAAACTAGTAGACACATGGATACAGATATTAATCAAACTGCAATGAAGTTAGGGCAAAGACAGAGGGCCTATGAGATTGGGCACTGTTATTTTACCTGGGCAGCCAGGAAATGCATAACCCACAGTCTAGAGCTTGACAAATGACAGGAGGCTCATGGGAGCCAAGCAAATATCTGTTGGATGAGGTTTCCAGGGAGAGGGCATTGCTGGAGCCCAGAAAGGTAAACTGGAGCTTGGCTGGAGGCACCAAGGGGCAGCAGGGAGGCCAGCCTGGCTGGAAAATAGCAAGATAGGGTAGGCTGGAGAGACAGGAGGCTAAAGATGAGCCAGATCACGTAGGGACTTTGACAGAGACTTTAGTATCTCTGAATAAGAAAGGAAGACCTTCTTCCTAGCTGTAACAAAAGTACTGTGCAAAAATAATAAGTATCAGTTACTTTCTGATGAAAATTTTGACATTTAATTTTTAGTTTAAATGGAATAATCCATTGTAGGCAACGTTCTGTTGTCTAGGATCAAACATGATTATACTCTAGTTAAACTATTTAAAAATAAAGAATGGGGCCATTGAGCCCTTCCTTCTAGCCTCAGGGACACCTGAAGACTGGCCCTCGGCTATATCTTCCTATTTTGTAGTAATGATAAGGACTCTTTGCCACATTCAACAGTTGTTCAATATCTACTCATGAGTTAGCCCAGAAAATCAACACAAAGATAATTTAGAGGAAGTTCTCAACAAAAGCCAATAAATAAGAAATGAATTGCTATACACAATAGACTCATAAATATTTATTACCAGATATTTAAAAAACTGTACATTCTCTGATCTTATTAGATCAAACCAATCTTTGATTAAAAATTGAGCAATCAATATGCTCTGAATACATAGTTGTTAATTATATAGCACCCCAACTAACTGTCGCAGGTGTGACAGAATGAGTCTGAATCCTAATACCTGGAATCTTTGCTGAATATGTATGCTAGCTTCTATTGCAAAGGGACTGTAGAGCTAAAATAGAGTAACTTGAGGTGTGGAGAGTACTGTGGATTATCCTGATGGGTCTAATCCAAGCACAAGAGTTGTTATAAAGGGAAGCGAGCTCAGAGTCAGAGAGAGGGACAGGAGATGCTATCCTCCTGGCTGTGAATATGAAATCTGGGGCTATGAGCTAAGGAAATGTGGGTCATTTCTTGAAGCTAGAAAAGACAAAGAAATGGACTCTTCTTGATAGCCTGAAGAAGGCAAACAGACCTGCAGAAATCTTGACTTTAGGATTTCTGACTTTCAAAACTATGAGATAATAATGCTGTTTTAAGCCACTATGTTTTTGGTAATTTGCTGCAGCAGATTTCCATCGCAAATTTCTATTGCAGCATCAATAGAAAACTAATGTAGAAGGTAAAATAAAAATGAATGATTAGATTCTATCTGTTTCAAGTTTTGTGTTTTTCCCCCCTACTTGAAGTTAATTGGAGAAAACTAAAAATAAAACAACAAAAACTTTAATCCACTTTCATTATCTGCACATAATGAGGGTTGAAATAGTAATTTCTACCAACTCTGAAATTATATTAGTTAGCATTTCCCTTTTATTAATAATCTGAAGAAGTGTGACTATTCTGCCTCCTCCAGTTTTGCACCACCTCTCTGAATTTACAGCAATAAGAATTTTAATAAGTTATTTTAGTTATTCTGACATGTCAACTTCCCATAAAATATAGGCACCCAGTAAATTTCTCCAATAGATCAACACATTAAAATGTACCAACCCATCAAAGCCAACATATCCAAAATTAAACCATTCCTAACTCAAACTCATTTGCTTCAATCTGTCTTCTTTAGATTTTCTTAGTGAAACTTTCAGTCTCTTAGTTTTCAAGAAATTGTTGATTACCAAGCATCTATTTTCCACAAGTTATTTGTTCAAGCCACACAACACAAAGCTATATTTAATTAGGTTACTATATATCTATGCTTTAAAATCAGCAGCAAATCAAACTGCCTAAATGAAATGAACAGTAAAATTAATTAAATTCTCATAGAGAAATGTGATCTCTTTAAGGTCTAGTTTCACAATAACCTAGGGAAAATGTCAGTAAGATGAATACATTGTTTAATAATTATAACTTTTTATAGAAAATTAATGTGGCTACACAGTACTAGGCCATGAAACTAAAAAGGAAGATTACAAAAAAGGCAGACACGTTTAGGCAGAATGTACAGAATAAATGATAAGAATTAAAGTATTTTATAAAGTATTTTCCATGAATGGGGACATATCTAACACTTTTTTACCAGACTATGTATAATGTCATCAAATTGGCTTCAAAATATATGTGATATATTTTATATTATAATATATAGTATATCTTATACATGATCTTCATATACCAAATGTACAAAAAATTGGAAGCCAGTTTTTATATTTATATTTGTATAAATATGATATATTTGACCTGGAGAAGACTCTGAGAGAATATTCAATTATCTCAAAACTGAAGAACTGTTTGAGGAATGAGGATTTGGAATTGTCTTTATTTCTTCCCCTAATCAAGATACATCATGAGCAAAATTTTCCAGTCGCCTACTCAACAGGCTCCAGGGAATAATTATCTGTAGTGCAGGTTTCCTAAAAGTGGTTCTGTTTGAGCCCAGACCACATGAGTTTGCTTCAGATTAGGAAGAGGAGACGCAATATAGTCACTCCCTTATGCAAAAGATTACTGTGGTAAAATAAACTTGAGGACTTGCTTGACTATTTACAAAATAAGAGCAGAATTAAAGCTCTGAAAAGTCATACATGAAAGAAACTTGTGTGTCTTTTCTAAATTCTTTTTATCCATTAGGAATATTGTGTATTATTCCTAGAAATTATTGACATTTTCCAGTACTTTCAGATACAGTTGAGTCCTGGAAAACTAATTATATCTTTATAATTTCATAAAAGCCTTAGAAAATAACATCAATAAATATTTTAAGTGTCTACAAGACATATTGGATACTATTCAGGCACTGCCTATTTATCTGTTAAATATATTTAAACAAGAATAAAGTGAGTTTGTTCTTAATGAAAAATGATCATTATCACCATAGACATTTTTTCATTATTTTTATAGACAAATCTGTGTACTGAATGCAGGACTCCAGATAATAATCACTTTCTGCAATAGAGAAGAAAACATTTCAAAGTAAGTAATCCTATGGCCTTTCAAGTTCTTAAACTCTTAAAACTGTCTTCTTGATTAATCTGCATCATCTAGTTCCTCCAGGACTTTTTGATTATGGAAATTATTGTTCAAAGAATTCCTATTAGCTTCACTCAGAAAGCTCTGTTCTTCAGGATGAAGATGGGAACAAAGATAATAATGTTTTCCTTGTATTACACACTTAACTTTACTACCCAGATGCACATATGTGTGAGGATGTGTCTGCTTTACTACTAGCAGGAGAATTACCTACATTTTACCTCTTAATCCACAGTTGCTGACAGAGAACCTAATATTTATAGGACACACAAACTTATTCAATGAGTCACAGTTGGGTTTTGAACTCAGATGATCTGCGGTTTAGTCTCAGTTCAATCTGATTTCATGACTATAATTAACTGAAGGGCTTCCTTGGTCGCTTGGTAAAAAATCAGCCTGCCAATTCAGGAGACCCACATTCAATCCCTGGATCGAAAGATCCCCTGGAGAAGGAAATGGCAACCCACTCCAGTATTCTTGCCTGGGAAATTCCACGGACAGAGGAGCCTGACAGGGTACAGTCCGTGAGGTCACAAAAGAGATGGATATGACTTAGTGACTAAATAACAACAGCAATTATTTTAATTACTGGTATTAAAACAAATTTGTCATCAGTTCAGTTCAGTTCAGTTGTGTCTGACTCTTTGTGACCCCATGAATCACAGCACACCAGCCTCCCTGTCCATCACCAACTCCCGGAGTTTACTCAAACTCATGCCCATCGAGTCGGTGATGCCATCCAACCATCTCATCCTCTGTCGTCCCCTTCTCCTCCTGCCCCCAGTCCCTCCCAGCATCAGGGTCTTTTCCAATGAGTCAACTCTTCACATCAGGTGGCCAAAGTATTGGCGTTTCAGCTTCAGCATCAGTCCTCCCAATGAACACCCAGGACTGATCTCCTTTAGGATGGACTGGCTGGATCTCCTTGCAGTCCAAGGGACTCTCAAGAGTCTTCTCCAACACCACAGTTCAAAAACATCAATTTTTTGGCGCTCAGCTTTGTTCACAGTCCAACTCTCCCATCCATACATGACTACTGGAAAAACCATAGCGTCGACTAGATGGACCTTTGTTGGCAAAGTAATGTCTCTGCTTTTTAATATGCTGTCTAGGTTGGTCATAACTTTCCTTCCAAGGAGTAAGTGTCTTTGAATTTCATGGCTGCAATCACCATCTGCAGTGTTTTTGGAGCACCAAAAATAAAGTCTGACACTGTTTCCACTGTTTCCCCATCTATTTCCCATGAGGTGATGGGACCAGATGTCATGATCTTAGTTTTCTGAATGTTGAGCTTTAAGCCAACTTTTTCACTCTCTTTTTTCATTTTCATCAAGAGGCTCTTTAGTTCCTCTTTACTTTCTGCCATAAGGGTGGTGTCATCTGCATATATGAGGTTATTGATATTTCTCCCGGCAATCCTGATTCCAGCTTGTGCTTCTTCCAGCCCAGCGTTTCTCATGATGTACTCTGCATATAAGTTAAATAAGCAGGGTGACAATTTACAGCCTTGATGTACTCCTTTTCCTATTTGGAACCAGTCTGTTGCTCCATGTCCAGTTCTAACTGTTGCTTCCTGATCTGCATACAGGTTTCTCAAGAGGCAGGTCAGGTGGTCTGGTATTCCCATCTCTTTCAGAATTTTCCACAGTTTATTGTGATCCACACAGTCAAAGGCTTTGGCATAGGCAATAAAGCAGAAATAGATGTTTTTCTGGAATGCTCTTGCTTTTTTGATGATCCAGCAGATGTTGGCAATTTGATCTCTGGTTCCTCTGCTTTTTCTAAAACCAGCTTGAATATCTGGAAGTTCACGTATTGCTGAAGCCTGGCTTGGAGAATTCTGAGCATTACTTGACTAGCGTGTGAGATGAGTGCGATTGTGCGGTAGTTTGAACATTCTTTAGCATTGTCTTTCTTAGGGATTGGAATGAAAACTGATTTTTTCCAGTCCTATGGCCACTGCTGAGTTTTCCCAATTTGCTGGCATACTGAGTACAGCACTTTTCACAGCATCATCTTTTAGGATTTGAAATAGCTCAACTGGAATTCCATCACCTCCACTAGCTTTGTTCGTAGTGATGCTTTCTAAGGTCCACTTGACTTCACATTCCAGGGTGTCTGGCTCTAGGTGAGTGATCACACCATCCTGATTATCTGGGCCATGAAGATCTTTTCTGTACAGTTCTTCTGTGTATTCTTGCCACCTCTTCTTAATATCTTCTGCTTCTGTTAGGTCCATACCATTTCTGTCCTTTATCGAATCCATCTAACAATTAAAATACATATCTGTTGTTAGCTCAATGATATACAAATAATCCCATAGGATTATGGAACGTAAATAATGTAAGAGATATATGAAAACTTGGCATGTATTTATTAGAACATCTCCATTAAAGATATTTGATCTGTTGCCTTGAGATCACATGGATTCTTTTCATTTCCTAAGGAGCTTTCTGGGGATAAGCAGCATATGAAATTTATTCTGAAACATAACTTAACAGACAATGTCATACTGCATGCTCTTTGTATTGCTGATTAACCTGAGAAACTTTCATTTGTTTTTCAGAAATGAAATAGGAAATTATATATAGAAACATAGTAATTTGATGAAGTAATTAATAAACTACTAATTCATTTATTAATGAAGCTATGTTTTACAATATTTACACATTAAGGCAATCTCTAGAAAATTACTATTAATAGAATTCATCAGTAATAAAGAAATAAGAAAGAAAAATATGAGATGTTTTTATACAGACTTTATTTTCAGATTAGTGTAATTTATGAAGTTAGTAGGAATACATATTTAAAACAAATTTTTTTCATATTTTCCGAAGTGATATGATGCATTATTGGTAGGATTAAATAGATTACAGAAACAGAATCAGATAAATATGAAAGACAATCATGTTAAATTTTCTTTATTTGGATAAGACATGCTATGAATATAGCAGTGAAAAGAGACTTGAATATTTACTAAAATTAATTTATAGTTATATATTGATGATGAAAAACTACTAGCAGGAATTCCTATTCTAATATGATGTATTAAAATTAAGTATGCACAAAGCCATGATCAAGCAATTATACTCCTCACATAAATCTCAAAAAAAATTCTCACAGGTCCATAAAGTGACATGAATAATATTACTTAGCACAGCATTACCTTTTGTTGTGGTTAGTTACAGGGTAATTATTCATCTATCTGGAAGACTGCGTAGGTTTTATGTGTAAAATTATTTAGCAAGAAATAATAATGGATATTGAATATACACATTGCAACAATGTTGGATCTGATATAGTATAGTACTCAATAAATAAAGAAACAGGACAAATGTCTGTATACACACAATCAGGTATGTGTACACGTGTGAATGATTTACCTAAAAAATAATTTTTCTGTACAAAAACATACAAAGAAAGTATACATATCAAACTATATGTATTGATTAGATTGATTAGAAATGTGCAGGAAGAGAAAAATAGGAGAGGGACATGACATAAAAAGCAAATAAATTATTAAATAAAAGTAGAGATTTTTTGGAGGTTGATAAAAATGTAGCACAAATTTAGGAATGTGTTTAACTCAGTCCCTTACTACAGAACTTTTTATTATTTTTTATTTATATTTATTCAATTTTTAAATCTATGTTTAGTTTCTCAGCATGTGTTGTTTCTCATTTTTAGATACTAACAATGAAGCAGTGAATAACAGACAAAAAACTTTCTCTGATGGAACTTACATATTGCTTTAATATAGTCAATATTTGAAAGTTATATTTCATATAAAAATTATTGGGACACTCAAATGGAAAATTTAAGATCTTTCCTTGTTTATAAAATCATTTTAAAAAATCAGATCAGCGGTATTAGCCAGAAGAAAATAAGAAGGTACACCTAGAATATGAGCCCTTAGACACAGCCAATCAATAAATATTTTTTGAATGGTTGAATAATATAGCCATTTTGCTTTCAATTATAAATGCAAAATACACATTTGAAAAGCCCAAATTGGTAAATCTAGGATAAACTTTGAAGATTTCAGTTCACTAAATTGATTGTTAAAACTCAGGTAAACTTATATTTTATGTGTAGAATATAGAAGTTTAACTCCATTAAAAAAAAAAATAGGCCAAGATACCCAAAAGCTAAAGTCAATTCAAAGAGGATTATTTTCCATTAAGTGTTCTGAGCTATTGAATTGCAGCTTCAGACAGATGAGAGTGGGAATTTATGATGGATAGTAAAAGCAATTACAATGCAGAATTAAGTATATCACTTGCAAATACTCTTTACTTTTTAACTATAAATTTAATCTTCAGAAATATTACAGTAAATGAAATTTTTTCTATGAGTTCTTTATAATATGAATAATATGAAAAGATAAAGTAAAAGTAGCTTTCTGCCTTGCTATAAAGGTTTGCTAAGCTCAGAGTTAAGTATTGATTCAATAATGCTAAGGTTAATATTTACACTCAATTCAATGTACCTTGTAATTGACAAAAAGCACTGATCAACTCAATCATAATTAAAATGTGACAAGTTTGAACATCATGTAAGACTGCATTGTAGTAAATCTCATCAGGCAAACTAGAATTTAATTGAACTGAATGATAACCACTGATTTAAGGCATAATTGATTGGCGATTATATAAGAAAAATGTTTTAAAAGCTAAATTTTTTGTTGTGATTTTTATTCATGTGAAGGGTGAAATTTTGTGTATTTTAAATATGAATCACTATTATGCTTTATTGTATTAGTTTGGGTTCTGTCTCAGTATAGGGTGCTATAGCAAATATACCATAGACTAGGCGACGTAAGCAAGGAACATTTATTTCTCTCAGCTCTGGAGGCTGGAAAGTCCGAGGTCCAGGTGCCAGTGGATGGGTGTCAGGCAAGAGCGTGCTTTCTGGTCGGCAGGTGCCTGTCTTTCGGCCTCTCACGCCAGAGAGCGGAGGGACGGTGAGCAAGTCCTCAGGTGTCTTCTTATGAGAGCACTAATCTTATACATGGGGCCCACCTTCATGACCTACGCACTTCCCCAGACCCCAGCTCCTAATAGTCACACTGGGGGTTTCGACATGTGAATTTCAAAGGGACATGGACACTCAAGTTTCTGCCATACAAAAAGAGACTAAAGCAAGGATAGTTTCTTTGGAAAATGACCATAAGAGGCCAGAGTGAAGAAGTGAGGACAAAGAGTCAGTTAAGCAGAAAAAGACAATCAAGTGGACTTGACCAAGATGCCACGGTGTGGCTGTGCTGGTGATGAGGCAATTATCTCTCGGCTCCAAATCCAGCCTTGCAGATGCAACCTGGGCTCGGCGATCCACATTTCTGCTTTGCCAGCTTGCTCACTGGTAGGCTTTGTGATAAAATGGCCAAAGGTGGACTGCAGGCCTGGAGTGGAAAGAGGCCACTTGCTCCTTCCTCTCCCCCTAACAGGCTGTGTTTATACTAAGCAGCAGTTCCCTCTGTAACAACTGTGAAACTATAGTTTCTCTGTAACTTTCAGAACCAGTCTAATTAAGTTTCTTCAGACACCAGCCCAGGTGGCTAGGTGCTAAAGAATATGCCTGCCAAAGCAGGAGACTTGGGTTTGATCCCTGGGTTGGGAAGATCCCCTGGAGAAGGAAATGGCAACCTACTCTAGGATTCTTGCCTTGGGAAATCCCATGAGCAGAGGAGCCTGGCGGACTACAGTCCATGGAGTAGCAAAAGAGTCCAACACAACTTAATGACTAAACCACAACCAACACCAGCGAGAAGGCATTCTTCTGGGACGTCCAGACCACTTGCCACTTCCTGTTACAGCAGAGACAATTAGCTGGATTTCACGACGCCCTTCGAAATTCTGAGACAGCCAGGGTTCCTGTGGACCATACTGTGAGTAACAAGAGGCATTTAAGTAGCCTCAGTAGCTTTCCCATGTAAAGTGAAAGTGAAAGTGAAGTGTCCGACTCTTTGCGACCCCAAGAACTGTAGCCTACCAGGCTCCTCTGTCAGTGGGATTTTCAAGGCAAGAGTACCGAAGTGGCATTGCCTTCTCCAGAGGATCTTCCCGACCCAGGGATCGAACCCATGTCTCCCACACTGTAAGCAAGACGCTTTACCATCTGCGCCACCAGGGTAAAACTATTTCATTAACTTTTTTTTTTTTTTTTTCCATTTTCCAAAGGGATTTGAAAAGAATAAATTGCCACATTAACTTGCAGATCTGACTTATCTGGTGCCACAGCTGCAGCTGGAGCCATCTCTGGTTAAGATTACAGTGTCCCCAGTCTAATGCGAACATCTGCTTGGTAGTTGCTGGGGCTGCAGAACAGATATGGCAGGACACTCCTCGCTGACAGTGTCATTAACTACAATTCCACTGCTATGAGGAATCGCTAGGCGTTATCGTCATGATTAGGGTTGGGAGGGCAGTTTCTAAGACTTCCAACTGGCTTTTTCTATTGTGTTAGCTCTTACTCTGCAGGATAGAAAATTAATTTAAGGGCTCTGCCAGCTGCTAAGTATATTCATCCCAATTAGGTTCTCAAGGACCAAGGCAATGATGACAGAAGACCCACAGTGACAGACTCAAGCCAGGACTCTGTTCACACATGAACACCCTTTGCCTCCACTCTTAACTGCTTGGCTGTGCTGGCATTAGTGGCCCCTTCTATCTTCAACAGCTCTCACAAAGCCTGGCCTTCCTTTCCCCCAATGTACAATCTAGCTGACTAATGGGCACAGATAAATTTGGATAAGGTTTGGAAGAGTGCTTATTATTTTTTTTTTTTTTCATTTATTTTTATTAGTTGGAGGCTAATTACTTCACAACATTGCAGTGGGTTTTGTCATACATTGACATGTATCAGCCATGGAGTTAAATGTATTCCCCATCCCGATCCCCCCTCCCACCTCCCTCTCCACCCATGGAAGAGTACTTATTATTTTTATTTGTAATGGTATTTCAGGGTCTTTTCTCAGAAGGAAACAACCAATCCACAATCAATGGGCCACAGACTTGAGATCCGGCTCAAGTCAAGAAACTGTGCGAGGCATCACAATTCTCCCTTTGAGTAGATGACATGTCTTATATTAAGTGGCACTTGATTTTTTCTGGTTGTACAGATAAGGACTACCCTACTGGGCTGCCCATCTACATGATACCATTATGTATGAACAGAATTTAAAGATTTTACATCCCTGGATAGGATAATATATAAAAGAGAATGAAATTTTTTTTCCCAGGAAGCTAAAGTTTTTAAATAAGGCATAATATCCCTGAACAAACTATTAATGCCTAATTTGTTTTCCATACAAATAGAACAGTTAAAATTGTATGTACATTTAAAATAATGATCCTACTAACTACTACGTAAATGTGGAAAAGAAAAAGTAGAAAAGGCATCAAGAGGAGGATTAGGAAATTTGCCCAAGTTTAAAAGCCTTAGGAACTGATCTAATATTTGAAACCATTTCTGACTCCCAAGAAAATTGCCTATGTGCCTATGAAAGAAAATTACCATCCAAAAGAACACAGCAGGTAATGAATAAATATTTTAGAAAAAGTACATGGGCAGTATTTATAGAGGTTTTGTCTGACTTCTACAGAAGAAAGAATACGAGAGCTAAGAATTGAGTGATCTTCATAGATTAGACAAAAAAGAAAAACAAGAGTGACAGCATACTACCTACTATTGATGGATTTCAAATCCAAGAAGGAGAAGAAAGAGGACGAGGAGAAAGTGGTCAAAATGTGTTAATAGGGACGAAACAGAACTGCCACATAGATTTCATTATACAACAAATAAGAAGTAAAGCAAAGATAGACTTCTTCTAGTGGAAAAAAAATCATAAGGAATGTATATTTAATGATGATCATAAATGCACCATTTTTGGAGAAGTCTTTGGACATAGCCTGTATATATATATATATATATACATACACCCATAGCCTACATATATATATATATATATACATATATATATGTATAATATTATATGTTTTTTGATGCATTTGCTCTGAGTTTTAAAGAACTTACTCAATGATCTGAGAAGAAATTTTATCTGATCAAAAACCAAGTCAAGAACTAACATAATGCACAGAGGCAGGGCCTATACACTAAAGGATCTAAAAAGTAGACTTGAGTCGAGAGAGAGATGTGTTTAGAATGGAAAGCTCCAATATTATAAAATTAGCAATTATTTTAATTAACCCATAATTAAATCCACGCCCCATATTAATTTTTATTTTGAATTTGAAATAATGGGCTCTAAAATTTACCCTAAAAATGTATAACAATGGCTAGAAAATGTTTTGAAAACAAACAAAAAACAAAGATTTGCTCTGTTATAAAAATAATGAATTATAAAATAATTGTGGTGCAAGTAAATAGACACTGATTAATGAGGAGCCCCCAAATAGACTCATATCTGTATAAAATCAGCTTACCTGATTGAAGATATATATTTTAATGTAATGGACAAAATGTATACCATACTCACTGTCTAATGATGGTAACACAATTCTTATTATTTATTTTGGTTATGATGTTTGGGACATGGTTACTGTTGATCCTGAACCTATAAACAAATATGTCCTCTCTTGGTTTAACGGATTATTCACTAAATTTCTTGCAGCCTATAAATCTCAGTTGTAAGTAAGGTGAGGCAATTGTGCTAAAGTAAAATTGCTTGACATTAGTTTGATATGCTAGGCTGAATTTAAGACTGTGATTGATTTTCATGACAAACTTAATTGCCAGTTACTTTTTTCCTTCAGTTCTTAGTTTTTAAATGTCTGGATACTATTATATTTTTATATCTAAATTCAGCCCAATTTTAAAAATCCCTCTAGCTTTCTTACTTAGGCATAATATAGTCACGTAGTATGTAATGAGGAAGCTGTGACATTTAGTTTCCAGTCAGTTGGGGTCCACTTGGATGAAGTAAAAGGGGCCCACTGTCAGCACTACAATTTGAACACATTAGACTGTAAATAGACTAAAATACCTAGTATAGCAGCCTAGGCCTTCCTGGTGGCTCAGTGGTATAGAATCTGCCTGTAATGCAGGAGACCCAGGTTCAATCCCAGGGTCTGGAAGATTCCTTGGAGAAGGGAATGACTACCCACTCCAGGGCTCTTGCCTGGAGAATTCCATGGACAGAACTGGCAGACTACAGTCCATGGGGTCATAAAAGTTCAGAAAGGACGAAGCAACTAGCACACAGAGGAAAGCTACACACAGAAAAACACAAAGAAGTTCAAAGACGGCCACGGAAAGAATGAGAGTTCATTGGATTCTGTTGGTGTCCTGCCTGGCACCTCACCTCCGCAGCAGCAGGGCTCCAGGATAATAATAATAGACAGACAAAAGAGCTACAACACAGAGACTCTCTCTGAGGAGGGTCCTCAAGAAAACCCAAAGGGAGGAGGCGAAAACAAGGGCGCGAGAGGAACGTGACAGCCCTGGCACTGGAGCTCCAGCCATCACCAAAAGGCACACACCTCCTGCCCAGCGAACACACATCCTCCCACCAGAGGTTTACGTTCCTGTCTCGTTCACCCAGGACAATGCATGCAGCTTTCAACAACCATCACACAAACTTACAAGACACACCCAAAGCAAGAAAAGCAAATCCGAGAAGACCAGACTCTGGCATGAAGCATTGGAATCATCAGCCAGTGAATTCAATATAACCATGAATAATATGGAAAGAGCGCTAATGGAAAAAAAACAGACAAGCTGTGAGAACAAATGGGTAAGGTTAACTGGGAAACAGAAACACTGAAAACAAATCAGAAGGAAATGCTGGAAATAAAAAACATAGTAATAGAAGGGAAGGATGCCTGCTATGGTTTCATGAGTATATATGACACAACTGATGCAAGAATCTGTGAGGGCCGTGATGGATCAATGGAAACTTCAAACTCAAATGCAAGGGAAAAAATAATTTAAAAAAAAGAACAGAACATCTGAGAACTATGGGACAATTTCAAAAGATATAGTGTATGCGTAATTGGAATCCCAGAAGGAGAAGAAAGAGCAAATGGCACAGAAGAAATATTTGGAGTCATAATGGCCAAGAATGCTCCAAAATTGATGACAGACAAGAAACACATATTTTTTTTTTAAGTCCTGTAAAAATTGCACTGAAGCATGTATTAAACTGGCAATAAATAAGTAAAATAATACAAATTTAAAATGTATAAAGGAAAGGCAAGGAGAAAATCTTGAAGTGGCCTGTAGGAGTGGTGAGACACCTTACTCACAGAAGAATAGAGACTGTCATACTGAGGGAAGTAAGTCAGAGAAAGCAAATATCATGTGATATTGATTATATGCAAGATCTTTAAAACAATGGTACAGACGAACTTAGCTACAAAATAGAAGTATCCTGGCATCTGCAGTCCACGGGGTTGCCAAGAGTCATACACAGCTTGGCGACTGAAAAAGAACAAGTAGAGTCACAGATATAGAGAACAAACCCGCGGTTAGCAGGGGATGTGGAGGGGGTGATAAGTTGGGAGAATGGGACTGACATATACACGCTGCTATATAGAAAATAGATAACTCATAGGAATCTGCTGTATAGTAAAGGGAACTCTACTCAATACTTATATGGGAAAGGGATCTAAAAAAGAGTAGATATATGTATAATTGAATCACTGCTATACACCTGAAACAGATGCAACATTATAAACCAACTATACTCCAAAAAAAGTTTGTAACAAAGAATTACAGCAAACTTCTCATCAGAAAGGATTCAAGCAAGAAAATAATGATATTCAATTTTTAGTGTTTGAAGGAAAAACACCAACTTAGAGTTCCCTATCAAATGAAATTAACCTTCAAAAATGAAAGAAAGCTAAAGCCCATCTAGACAAACAAAGACTAAGGGAATTAATCAGCAGAAAACCTGTCCTGCAAGAAATGTTAAAAGATTTTCGTCAAGAAGTAAAATCATATACATTAGAAACATGGACCTACGTTTAAAAAAGGAAGCACATCAGAAGAGAAATAGATGAGGGTGAAATAGTCTTTTTCCTTGTTCTTAATCTAAGAAACAGCTGTTTAAGGTAGAAATGGTAACAAAGCATTGGATTGTCATAACAAATGAATACGTGAAATGAAGGACCAAACATGATACGGGAAGTGAAAGTCGCTCAGTCATGTCCAACTCTTTGAGACCCGTGGACTATACAGTCCCTGGAATTCTCCAGGCCAGAATACTGGAGGAAGTACCTTTCCCATCTCCAGGGGATCTTCCCAACCCAGGGATAGAACCCAGGTCTCCTGCATTGCAGGTGGATTCTTTACCATCTGAGCCACAAGGGAAGCCCAAGAATACTGGAGTAGGTAGCCTATCCCTTCACCAGAAGATCTTCCCGACCCAGGAATCGAACTGGAGTCCCCTGCATTGCAGGCAGGTTCTTTACCAACTGAGCTATGAGGGAAGCCATAATATGGAAAGAGAGGGAGGAATTGGGAATATCTGATACAGGGCACTTGTAATGACACATGAAGTGGAACAGTTTCATATGAAGGTGAACGGAGCTTACTTAAAAATATATATTATAACAAAAGATAGTTTTTTTCAAGTGGTGCTGGAAAATCAGATTTCAGATGGAAAACAAGGAAACTCAAGATATTCTTTAACTCTTACATGAAAGTTAAAGGAATAATAGACTTAAATATAAAATGTAAAAATATTAAACATTTAAAAGAATAGGAGAAAATCTTCATGTTCTTGGTTTAGGCAAAGTGTTCTTAAATATGACATTGAGTCAATAAAAATATTGTACATTTAGCTTTAACACAATTAAAAGTTTTGTTTTGTATAAAACACTGACAACAGAATGAAAAATCAAACTATAGATGGAAGAATATAAATGCAAAGTGTATATATATTACAAAGGACTGTGTCCAGAATATATAAAGCTTTCTCTAATCACAAAAATAAGAAGGAAGCACAACTAAATTGAAAATACAAAAAGAATTTGGTAAGGGTTTTACAAGAGACCACAAAAGAATATATGGGAATAAAAAATATGTGCATGGAAAGATGTCAAATAATATTGATCATTGGGGTGATTAATAATAAAACTGAAACACTATTATACACCTATTCGAATGTCTAAAATAAAGAATTCTGATAATGCCAAGTACTGGTAGCACACTGGGATCTTCAGTTTTCTGAAATGCATTTTTATGTATGGTATAATGCATTTTATGTAGGGGTCAGAGTACATTTGGAAAGTCAATCCATCATGTTATTGAAATTATCACACTTTCTCCACTGCACTGCAATATCACCTTTGTCATGAATTATCTAATGGAATATGTGTGTTCCTAGATGCTCTCTTACTTTCTATTGGTCACGTTGTCCTTGGGCCAAATCTGCCCAATAGGTATTAATAGAGATAAGACCTAGACATATAGGTTAAATGTTCCAGATTTCCTCTTCAAAACCGCCATGGCCACTCCTAGACGCATGCTGGTCTGGGTTTTTTGAAGTTGCGCTCCTTTCCCCAAAGAACTCTTAGGACTTTGACTGGAGTCATTTTGAGTCTATTGACTAATTTGCGAAGAATTTGCAACCTTAAAATGTTTAGCTTTCCAATCTTTGAATATATTTTTCTATTATTTAGTTAGGTCTTCTTTAATTTCTTTTACTTATGTTTTGTGATTTTTCAACACAGAGGTTCTATACATCTTTTGTTATGTTTATGCTAAACTGCTTGATAGTGATTAATTTTGAGTGGGATATTGTTAAATTTTGTTTTTTGTTTGCTGCTGGTGTATAGAAATATAATTTAATTTTGCATGGTGGTCTGCTATTTAGAAGCACAACTGAATTTACTTATTATTTCAGGAGCTTGTCCAGACTCACTTTTGAGTTTTCCACACAGGCAAACAAGACATGACTGTGAGATAAGAACTTTGTTTTTCTTCCAATTTTTATTATTATCTCTTTATTTTCTGGCCTTCTTTGACTGGTCAGGGCCTCTGGTACAATGATAAATAGAAATGGTGAGAGCTAGCATTCTTGTTTCATTTTGTAACTATGAAATGAAAGCAAAACAAAATGTTAACAAATCAAAGAATTTCATTTTGAAATATGCTGAAAATAAAGTCAAAATCTTTCAAAAGAGGAATCCAAAAAATGGTTCAACTTAGTTTTAAACATTCATAACTGATATTTTGTCTATTACCCCTACTTTGCCTAAGACAACTATGCATGCCTATAAAATAACTATAGCTGACAAAAAAAATGAGCTTCTTACCAAAATATTAGATTAAGAAATAAAGTGTTAGTCACTCAGTCATGTCCAACTCTTTGTGACCCCATGGACTATAGCCCACCAGGCTCCTCTGTCCATGGGATTTTCTGGGCAAGAATACTGGAGTGGGTTGCCATTTCCTTCTCCAGGGGATCTTCCCGACCCAGGGATCAAACCCATGTCTCCGCACTGCGGGCAGATTCTTCACTGTCTGAGCCACTAGATTAATATGTTTCATTTAAAATTATAGCAATGCCAAGATATCAAATATATTTGTCCTTTCTCAGACTGTCAACTTTCAATCTATTGACTTTACCAGTTTTAGTTTCTAACTATTAACAAGCACAATAATGTTTAGTTACAGCACAATAACAATGTGTCATTTATATACAATAGAACATAGATATTCCAAAGCATAAGTCCCAGAGTTTGGCAAGAAAGAAAAGAGAGCTTGATGAATAATTCCACTCCATTTAACTGAATGAAGGAGAATGACTCAACATCCACAAATGGGGGAAAAAATCAATCCCTCCATGTAACACAATTCACCAAATTATTTCACTTGCGAAGAATAAGCTTAATTCTCAAAGCACAATATAGAGAAAGAAAATTGCATTGTTTAGAGACTATATTAGCTACTTTGACTTCCAGAGAAGTAAAACAAAGATGATATGTTGAAACACAATTCAAATGTAATTTCAAATGGGTTTCAGAGGCTTTACATTTTATTTCTACATAGTACAATTCAGAAGTTCACCTCCCCAAACGCGCACACACACACACACAGAACTGGCTTAATCCTTATAAGCACTTTATATATACTCTGAGATATTTTGTGAGCTATAGTACAGAAGCTTCAAAATACTAATATGAAGATATTCTCCTAATTTATTGCACAATCATTCAAAAACTGAAATTTGATGAAGAAATATACAGGGGAAAGAATCAAATAGTGATCTGGAAATAGGTTTTTCAAAAAATAAAATCTGGCCACTTGACATTAAATTGTCAAGTATGTTATAAAGATTTCACTCAGGATAAAATCATAATGTTTGTTATATAATTATTTCTACACATTCCTTTTTCTCCACTGTGTTTGGCTTCTACTCCTGCTATGAAAAAGCACCACAAATGCAGTGGCTTATAGCAACTCAAGTCTAGTCTCACAGTCTGTAGGTCAGCGGCCCCATACAGATCTTTGCAGGTTATGATCAAGGTGTTGGCAGCTCTGCTTCCTTTTCTGGAAGCTCTGGAGGAGAACCACTTCTAGGCTCATTCAGATCCTTGTTAGAGCTCAGGTATTTCTTTCTGGCTATAGGCCTGATGTCCCCATCGTCTTGTGGGCAGTCAGCTGAAAATCATTCCAGACTTCTTAAAGTCACTGCATTCCTGTTTCATCGTGTTCCTCCATCTCTAAATGCAGCCAACAATAAGGAGTCTCTGCTGCACCTGTCTCTCCAGTGCCTCCTCCTCCATCTCATCTCTCTGACCCAATCTTCTACTTCCTCTTCCAATTTCAGGGGTGTGTAATTATCCAGGTAACCCGGGAAAAACTCCCCCATCTCAAGGTCCTTGATGTTAATCACAACTGCAAAGATCCTTTTGTCATGTAGTGTAATGCATTTACAAGTTCTGGGGATTAGAACATGGGCATCTTTGGGGGCCATTATTCTGAATATCCATCTAGACTTTCTGTAACTTTAACTTATTTTTAGAAGTAAGATGTTCACTTCCTTCTTCATTCAGGAAGCTAATCTATGGTGTGGAATTTGTCTTTCAAGGCATTAAAAAATACTATGTGCTGTGCTAAGCTGCTTCAGCTGTGTCCCACTCTTTTCAATCCCATGGACTGGCGCCCACAGGCTCCTCTGTCCAGGGAGTTCTCCAGGCAAGAATACTGGAGTGGGTTGCCACGCCCTCCTCCAGGGGCTCTTCACAACCCAGGGGTCGAACCTGCATCTCTTATGTCTCCTGCATGGGAAGGTGGGTTCTTTACCACTAGCAACACCGGGGAAGCCCAAAAATAATACACTGCTAAAGTAATACAGTTAAAAAAGAATTAAAAAAAAATAAAAAACCTTCCCAGGTGGTGCAGTGATAAAGTATCCACCTGCCCATGATTGATCCCTGGATTGGGAAAATCCTCTGCAGTAGAAAATGGCAACCCATGCCGGTATTCTTGCCTAGAAATTTCCATGGACAGAGGAGCCTGGCCGGCTACTGTCCACGGGGTTGAAAAGAGTTGGACATGACTTAGTGACAGAACAACAATAATATATATACAGCTCTGCAGAACTGAAGCCTTTTTGGTTAAAGACGAAGGGGTAAGAAGACTTTAGAGAAGATGTGTGTGTGCATTTTGAAAAATACCTGCAATGGCCTTTTAAGAGATAACCAAGGATGCTTTAGTTGCTAAGGACCCCTGATGAAGTCACCAGAAAATGGTATTACTGACACTCAGCAGCAGCATTCCACCAGTTGACTAAATGGGAAAGACAAGCCCACCCTGAAAGATCTAGAAGCTCTCTCCCAAAACAAATACCCCCACCAAATCCCCTCCAGTGAGAAGGACACATGACACCCCTATGGTGAGTGACTTCAGTTATCCAGGGTTCCGACTGAGGTCTCAAATTTCCAGTCCTCATCGTCAGGAGGGGAATGTTAATTAGACTTTGTCTCTCTTTTCCACAATCCCTTGGATGGAAGCCCAGAGATTTATCACTAACTTTCATACACTTACTAATTCCTTTGAGGCTGAAAGAGTAATACATATAATTGAACTTTTCTTGGACACCTTTTAACTGCTTCACCAGGCTTGAGCACCCAAGCACAAAGAAATGTCCAAGTCAAGAAAACAGAAAAAATTAACTGAGTAAAATGTTCACTGGTCTGAGAGAGAAAAGGAAGCTCTAGGGTGACTGAGGCAGTGAGAGACCAAGACAGAGAAAAGGTCAAACTAGAGTCAAAATAGTAGAAAAATGACCTGTGGAAGTTCAAATAGCAAGTTGAAGAAAACAATGAAATGATACTGGAAACAAAGAATACTGAGGTTAGCAAGAAATACATCATAATTGAAAGAGTGGTATTAATTACGTGCACTTTAACTCATTGATATATGAATTTATCTTTACACCTGTATTTATTTGGCTTTCTTAAATTTTTACTTCTTTAGTTTTTTGTGTTGGAGATATAATTCATTATTGCCATCCTTTCAGGACATGCTGCCAAGTAAAAGGGAAACGAGATTTGTTTTCACAGAGCTTATAGTGATGGAACATACCCTCTAATATACAATTTGTGCTATCCATAGAGCTAGCTCCACAGTTGTTAGTCGCTAAGTTGTATCTGGCCCCATGGACTGTAGCCTGCCAGGCTCCTCTGTCTGACGCATCTCCAGGCAAGAATACTGGAGTGGGTTGCCATTTCCTTTTCCAAGTTCCACAGTAATAATGGCTAATGGATGGCTGGCCCCATATCACTGCAGGATTCATCAGATGTTTCATAGAACATATTGCAGACACGTCGATTTTATGGTCACTTGTTATTTTGAGTCTTTTGACTACTCTTCCCACTTCCAAACCTGCCCTTAGGCAATAAGTAGTAGCATCTACCCACTTGCCAAAACTCAAAACTTGAACTCATTTTCTCACTCCACAGATCCCATCTACCCAGTCTTGCCAATGCTGTCCCCAGAAGAATGTACCTTAGTGCTATTTTACAGCCGATGGCAACATTTGTATCCAAGTCATCAAATTATTTTCCCTGGACTACTGGATGAGATACGTACCTTTTTTTTTTTTTTCCTACTTACAATTCACTTCATGTACAACCCCTTAGTTCTGTACTTGAAGTATAAATCAGGTCATGCCAATTCCATATCTAAAATCTTCTCACTGCTGTGTAGTGCAATTAAAGAATAAATAACAAAATGTTAACCGTGGTGCACCGACATTCATGATTGAGCCCTGCTGAACATTCTGAACTTGCCACTAGCCCATTCTGGTGCCTCTCGGGCCTTTTATTTTATTCTTTGGGATATTTTATGCATTGTTTTCCTCTGCTAGAAGATTTCTTATCAAGCTAACCCATCCTATTTTGCCTTTTTCTTATTTACTTCTTTTTATCCTTTAGATTTTAGCATAAAATCACATAGAATTTCGTGACCTGGGGTCACAGAAAACCATCTTGAGAATATGTTTACCTTGAAGAAGAGATTAGACCGAGAAGTCATAAGGAAAGGATAATTCGATTGTTTTCGTGAAACAGACCCTTATGAGCAAAAACTCGGTTTAAAGAAGTGAGCATAGCATGGATATAGCTGCAGTAAGGGTCCAGATATCATAGCGACTTTCAGCCTGGCAAAGAGCCAGATCACTTTTGAATCAGTTATCAGTTGTGTGAACATCTCAATATATAGGAGATCGAAACAACATTCATTTATTTAGCTGACAATTCTGTGAGCTGGAAATTTGGACTGAGCTTTGGTAGATGGTTCTGGCCTGTTCTAGGTTTGGCTGACTTCAGCCTGGCTTCACAGGGGTGGGGTCCTTCACCCGGGACTGGTGGGCCTAGGATGCCTGCTCTGGGACAGATTCCCTCTCCTCGGTATGACACCTCATTTTCCAGTAAGATTGGCTGGGGCTTAGTCACAGGATGGTTCAGCAAACTCTCAAGAAAATAGGTATTTAAGGCTGCTTGAAGCCTGGGCTTGAAACAGCCATGCTATGCCTCTGATGAGTTCTGTCTGACAATGGAAGTCACAAGGCCAATCCAGAGTCAGAGGTGGGGGAAACAGACTTCGTTTATGGATGGGAAAAACTGCAGTGTCTCATTGCAACAAAGCACGGGTATAAGGAAGAGAATGGAATACTTGTGGCCATTTTTGTTTGTTTGTGTTACTGTTAACTGGGTTCAAAATAGGAAGAAAGAGAAGAAACAGAAATAGGATATTATTTACCAAACCCTCACGTAATCTAATATTCATGTGTCTTGGTTAGAACTTTCTGGTTTTAATTAAGAAATCTGAATTGACTGATATGGGTTAAAATGATCATTTATTTAAACAGCATCTCATAGACTTCAGGGACAAGATGTAACGAATCTTCAGGTTGTTTTATAGATTTTCATGGGAATAAAGAGGGTTGTTTCAGTAAGTTCTCCACTTTGTTATCTCTAGTACATTTTCATAGGTATTCCCTGCTGGTAGTAGTACCATTTTTCAAACGTATGTTCCCTACCATTGACTTAATGGATTTTAGCCCTCAGTGTGTAAGCATAATTTCCACAATTATTTAAAGAAATATAATGTCCATCGTAGCACTGTTTATAATAGCCAGGACATGGAAGCAACCTAGATGCCCATCAGCAGACGAATGGATAAGGAAGCTGTGGTACATATACACCATGGAATATTACTCAGCCATTAAAAAGAATTCATTTGAATCAGTTCTAATGAGATGGATGAAACTGGAGCCCATTATACAGAGTGAAGTAAGCCAGAAAGATAAAGACCAATACAGTATACTAACTGTATTGTATATATGGAATTTAGAAAGATGGTAACGATGACCCTATATGCAAGATAGAAAAAGAGACACAGATGTACAGAACAGACTTTTGGACTCTGTGGGAGAAGGCGAGGGTGGGATGTTTTGAGAGAACAGCCTCGAAACATGTATATTATCTAGGGTGAAGCAGATCACCAGCCCAGGTTGGATGCATGAGACAAGTGCTCAGGGCTGGTGCACTGGGAAGACCCAGAGAGATGGGATGCAGAGGGAGGTGGGAGGGGGGGATCGGGATGGGGAACACATGTGAATCCATGGCTGATTCATGTCAATGTATGGCAAAAACCACTACAATATTGTAAAGTAATTAGCCTCCAACTTATAAAAATAAATGGGGAAAAAAAAAAGATTGAGTGACCCAGTTGAGTCGTTTGGGCCTGGCAAAGTTTACTGAGGAAGGTTTTCTTTAAAAAAAAATAAAACAAAAAACTACCTGGAGAGGCTAAAGTCAGAATTTAGCAAGATGAGAAGGTGGGTGCTGTAATAAAAATAACTATTTGATCTTATTTCCCAATTCCTGACATGTGCACGTGCTAAGTCACTTCTGTCGTGTCTGACTCTTTGTGACCCCGTGGACAGTAGCCTGCCAGGCTGCTCTGTCTATGGGGTTCTCCAGGCAAAAATACTGGAGTGGCTTGCCATTTCCTTCTCCAGGGGATCTTCCCAATCGGGGGAATGAATCCACATCTCTTACATCTCCTGCACTGGCAGGCAGGTTCTTTACCACTATTGCTACAACTCTGGGGATCTTAGGAGTGAAGAGTGCCTTTTGTATGCTAATGAGATGGTTGGTGGCTGGGGGCTCTTAGGATGGGGGCAGAGACACAGCAGAGGGGCCAGGCAAGAATTGTCCACTCTCCCAGGTGACTCAATTAAGTCATTTAATTTTTTATAAGAAGAGAAAAACCTGCCCTCACTGTCTGAAGGATGGACTTGTGAATTGTATGTCACATTTGAGTAAGAAAATACAGAAAAGGATAATATATTATGAAAAAAAATATAGAAAGAAAATATTGTTTTGAAAGAAGAGTTGGCTCTTTCACAACTACTTTGTTGGTAATTTTTATTTCAAATTAATTGCCTTTTGAAGCATGGATTCAAGTAAAATTTTCAAGTAAAATGCTATAATTCTTCAGTGCTTATATGTATATGGACAATATTCTGTTCCTTTTTTCTTGGATGATATCCTGTCTAGGTAGAGAATTTTAAACATATATATTTGCCTTAATATCTCTAGATAATCCATTCACATATCCCTCTTTGAATGAGATCTTTTCAAGAGAATGGTCTTCCAATCCAAACACCTAATCTAGTCATTTTCAAACTTTATTCCATCTTCTTCAGGATTTGGTTAAGATTCCCCTGGGCTGTTGTTGAAGAAAATTGATGTGGTTCCCGAATTCTTTCATTAATCAAATCACTCTATCTTCACTCTCATCTTTTACATAAAATCTTACTTTACAGGTCCTGGTTGTTAAATTTTCTTTGGGTGTTGAATAATGTACTGTTTATTTTTAAAAACTCAAAATTTGAGTAATATATATTATAATACTGAGGGAAATATGTTAGCAAGTGATATAAAATTCATGGTGAATTCCAGTAAAACACTTAACAGGTGCTAAGTGTCCTCTGGGGGTAACATCACAAGCAACCTTATTGGAGCAAAGGAGAATTTAGGTAACCTTGATAGACTGCTCTGGGATGTTTATAAAGCAGTGATAACTGCTTTATAGCACACTCATTAGGAAAAAAAATTCTATTACTGACTTCTGTCAGTAATACAAAAGACAGGTCACAGAAGGACTAGATATGAGATGGGTGAAGAAACGCGCTTGCTCTTCCACATAATATTTTTTATTTTCTCTAAGACATTCAAAAATACACAGCAGATTTTTTTTCTTTTTAGGAAAAAATTTAATTAATGTAGATATTCACATATTCTCTTACATAACAATTTTTATAAATGTATATACTTAGAAATTGCAATTTTATATTCAATTGAATATCCTTTGAAATGAAATTATTTCAACTCCTCTTATTTAATTTCTTTTTCTAATGTAGAACTCCATTTTTTTTTTTCATTTTTAAAGTGACTAAGCAGAACTACAACAATTCTCTTTATTCATAAAAAAAAAAAAACCAACACTGCTGTTTACATACAAAATAAAGGCACCAAACGAGCAAGTTTTCAATTTGTTTCACAATGAGATGCTGGCAGTTGGGAAAAAATATTAGTTTCAGAACTTATCAACAGATTTAGAGGGATATTTAATGCTTATCTATCTTGCTTCTATTTCTTGTCAAGCATTTGCTGGTATCTGGAAAATAGTGTTCTGTCATAGATTAATGTTAAGCTATTTCTTAGGAATTGAAATCATTCCCAAGAATATTAAATTGCCAAGTACCGCTCCATTTCTGATTAGTATTTTAAAAGACAAGTCACACGCGATAGCATGTGAGTATTCTGTTTTACACTCTAGGTATAGCCCTGATAAAAATGCTATTAGACACACATTGTATTGATCATTATAAACAACAGCGTTTTGAAGGCCACAGCAGCTACTTGGAGAGTGGGAGACAGTTCTTTCTCCATGTAAATATTATTCTCATTTAAACATAGCTGTAGGCTCTTACACTTTGAATCATCTTGCAACAAATTTGAAACATAATGAGAAACAGTGGAAAAGAAAGTTATTGAGCTTAGAATGATCAAGTCAGAAATGCCTCGGAGTAGCCTTTTAAATATCATATTAAAGAATGGGAGATGGTGAACTTCTTTAAAACTATAAACTTTTCTAAACAATGAGGAACTGCTTGAATACAGTAGATATTTTGCCACATTAGATGAAAATATGTATAAACTTTTTAGGGATATGTGATGTGTTAGAGATATATATGTAAAATCAGAGACACATAATATATACTTGTACATCGGCAACCTCCTCTGCTTGTAATATATTCTTGAATATTCACATTATGTATTTATAATGCATATCTTGAAAATCTGAAATTTCGTTTTCCTTGAAATTATTGATGCCTTATTTTCTCCACATATAAATATGTTAGGAAGTTATTCTACAAAGAATAGGTGTAAGTAACTCTGGAGAAATCAAGCACAGGCTTTTATCATGAGCAGTTCAGAAGGCTTTCTACCTTCAGGCTCTAAAACGTGAACCTCCTCAGAGGAGCCTGATTTGCCAGCAGCCTTTGCAAGTTTTTTGTGCTTTTCTCTTCAGTCCTCATACACGCTGTCTCCAAAGTGAGGACGTGACTTCCTACTTCCTTGTTCTGAGTTGCTTCTTCTACAGCAGCTCCCTCTCTGCTTAAAATCTCTCAGATCCAAGACCAACTCTTTCTGTTGCAATGATCACTAACCCAGGTTCACACCCCCTGCTTCTTTAAAATCTTTTCTCCTTGGTCACCGGATATCTCTATAACGAACCTCTTCCCCCAGGGCTCAACAGGTGAAGAGTTCATCTGCCAATGCAGGAGATGAGGGTTCCATCCCTGGGTTGAGAAGATCCCCTGGAAGAAGAAATGGCAAACCACTCCAATATTCTTGCCTGAAAAATTCCACGGATAGCGGAGCCTGGTGGGCTACAGTTCAAAGGGTCACAAAGAGTCGGACACACCCGATCAACTGAGCATGCACACACAATATACATGTGTGTGATCTTTCCAGATCCTGGCATGTGAGTTACGTGAGCTCAGTCCTCCTTGGTCAGCCACTTCCGTAACTGTACTTACACCTTGTCACAGCCATCAACTTCAAAACTATAATCCCAACTACCAAGATCTTCCTCAAATCACCCTTACATGAAGAAATAGAAAGACTAAAGAATATTTCACAAGCTTTCAATGTCAAAAATTACACCCAGTGTTGATATTAATGTATTTGCTTTTCTCCTAATACTGTTAATAAACTGTGAGCTCCCTGTTAAAAACAGACTCCCTGCTTATGTATCCTGATTTTTCTCACATTGTCAAGGATAATTCTCAGCAATTATCTTTCTCTCCATCATTAAAATATCCTTCCCTTAAACCAACACCCAATTTATGTCTCCTTAAACAACAACAACATAACATCAGTCTCCTCTTTCCCTTATAGCAACCACCACTTTGCTCTGTTATCCTTTATGGAAAAACTCTTCAAAAATTTCTTTTTGTCCACTGTTTCTAAATTACCTACTATCTCTACTAATTTCCATATCTTGAAATCCTCACTGTTCACTTCTCATTTATCAGCAACTTGTTATACCATTGATCGCTTTTTTTTGAATGCGTTTTATCTTGGTATCCAACAAACCACATTTTCTGGGCAGTGTAAAACACTTTTTTTTTTCTGGTTTCTGGACACAAAAGACTCTTAAAGAGATATATCTTTCCTGGACCCATCTTCAATTACCAGTCTACTATATCTAACTTCTACTTTGATATCAAAGTAGATAACCTAAATAATCTCTTGGGGACTCTCCACTGTTGGTATGTTTAAGTCTTCTACCTGGATGGCAAACTTCTGACCACTGGCAAAGTGGGAGCTTCGGGATTAAAAGATAATGGTTCCTTAATCTCATCATTTTTGCTTTGGCTCCCACATGTTCAGTTATGATTGACACCCCCCTCTTCAGAGTTCTCCTGTTTTATCCCCTCCAGAGAATAAATCCTCCAATTTGTAGAACGAGGATAGCAGGGTAGTTTCTCAGTAGTTTGGTGTAAGAAAAGTCACATAGGGATCTATTTAACTGCTCTCCAAAAACTTTCTCGTTTCTCCTAATTTGAGCCATGTCTCATTACCTTGGCTTCCCTGGGGGCTCAGCGGTAAAGAATCCACCTGCAATGCAGGAGACGTGGGTTCCGTCCCTGGGTCAGGAAGATCCCCTGGAGAAGGAAATAGCAACCCACTCCAGTATTCTTGCCTGGAAAATTCCATGGACAGAGGGGCCTAGGGTCTACAGTCCGTGGGGTCGCAAAGAGTCGGACTTTAGTGACTAAGCCACCTCTGCCACCTCACTGCCTTCCTTTTACAAAGCTGATTGGTACCACCACTTCTTGTAACTTAGAGTTTTCTGCTATATAAATATATTGGTTTTGGTTTTATATCTTCCTTCACTGTATGTGAGGTTCAGCTAAATGAATTATCAGTTATCCATCTTTACTTTATTCCCAAGACTATTGCTTTTTTTTTTTTTGAGTCTTCTCTCCCTGTCTCTTAACTTTCTCATCCTTGGTAAATTCATCTCTTGAAACAGCAAAAAGAGTATAAAGAAAAAACAAAAATAACTTTGACTTGGTTTTCTGGAGAGCATAAAATTAGACTATGCATTCAATCTCAGAATTAGAACGGTCATTTAAATATTCTGGAAGCTAAGAGATTGACGCTTGTGTGCGCAGCTGCTAAGCTGTGTCTGACTATTTGTGACCCCGTGGACTGTAGCCTGCCAGGATTCTCGGACCGTGAGATTTCCCAAGCAAGAATACTGGAGTGGGTTGCCATTGCCTCTTCCGGGGGATCTTCCTGACCCAGAAATCGAACCCGAGTCTCCTGCATTTCCTGCATTGGCAGGTGGATTCTTTACCACTGAAGTCACCTGAGAACTTCTAAGACCTAAAAATCACCTTTCTCTACAATGTATTTGCTGAAGTTCTCATATTAATTCTTTCTTAATACATATAATTAAATATTAATATATTGATTTAAGGGATTCACAAAGTAGCTTTGAATGGTTAAATAATTTACTTTATTCCATTAGGTTAATATAATTTCACAGTGTTATTCAATGTTTCTTTAAAGACTGAATTAAAATATTGCTAAAACTAAAATTGGGAATTTTAAATGAAAATGTATTACATATCCTAAGAGCTAAAGGCAATTATTAGGCAAATTGGACATTTATTGTTTGACATAAGTATTTTTGCAACATTAACTAAGGAACAAAATTGCAGCATTCTTTTTGATGACATTTTTGGTTGTTAATTATTTAACTATATGCATAACTAAGTAATGTTTTTTAATTATATAACAAATGCTTCATGTAATTTTCCTAATATCCAGAATTTTGCAAAGGTCATACATAACATTATATATGAGATATATATGAGAATTTAAAAGGCTTATAAAATTCAAATAACTTGTTTAATATACTTAACTAAAAAAGCTGAAATTCAAACTCAAACTTATCTAACTCCAAAGCCTGTTTATAGCACTGAGTCCTCTTTTGGTTTGAAAATATTATGATTCTAAATGAAGAATTTATCTGGTAGTTAACTAAGGACACAGGTCTTTACTAAATGAGCCATTCCATAGCACAATTATTGGACTTCTAGTGGATGAATTGATCTACTTATCTAATTTATTTCACAGTGGAGTCTTCTCCATTGTGAATGCATTTGGAATGTTTATATTTAGTTGCAATTGACTATCTAGTGATACAGTAACTCATAATTAATACCTATCTACTGAGTACGTACAAACACAGCATCTATTTTGTTAAACACAATACAGTACTGACCAAAATGTCTGCCCACACAGTGTTTATAACCTAAACTTTCTTTCTTCCGAAACTACTTACAAATATAACTTAAGAAACCTCATGGATAACAATTAAAATGTTAAACAAATAGTTAATTACATAGTATCATAGTACAAATGTTGTGAGAGGCATAGATGGTATGTTACTGGAAACAGAATTCACTGTTATTGAAGGTGTTATTGATGCTTCCCTGAAAAAGGTGCATTAAGCTGAGTCCAGAAAAAGAAGCTGAAGATACATAAGGGATAGTAGAAGTGTGAGGAAGAGGCGAGAGTGTGTGCAGAAAGAAGACAGGAAAGTGAATGAGGTCACGGGGAAGGAATACAGATACAGGGCCATTCCAAAGGCCTCCATTCCTCTGTCAACCCTGGAGAAGTGGAGTGGGTGCAGTTTAATCTGAACAAGGAGACTGGCCTCTTCTTGATTTGATCATCATTCAACCCAGACCTCTATTATGTTTTGTTCTTTTAGTCACTAAGTCATGCCTGACTATTTTGCAACCCCATGGACTATATAGCCCACCAGACTCCTCTGTCCTTGGGATTTTCCAGGCAAGAGTACTGGGGTGGGTTGCCATTTCCTCCTCCAGGGGATCTTCTTGACCCAGGGATCCAACCAGCATCCCCTGCCTTTGCAGGCAGATTCTTTAACACTGAGCTACTTGGGAAGCCCCAAGGGGCAGACATACAGTGTGACTTTCCAACTTGCTGGCATAATAAGCTTCTCTGCTGAGCCTTCCTCCTGTTTACAGACAGATTTCCTTGACTTGGGGTGTCAGGTAACAATCAACATGTACTGGTGATTTCATCCATAAAAATTCCTCCCCTTGCTTCCTATTTTAGAGTATTTATGCTCAAGGGTTAAAGGCAAAATAATTTTAACAAAAGACTTATAACAGGTTAAAGACCAAAAATCCTGAGAAAAATATTTAGTACCATCATGGTGGAAAGGTATATCATTCCAGCAAAATAGGGATATTGATAATTTGTTTCTTTATGAAAATACACTGTGAGTCAATACATCGTGGTTACACTTATTTCATATGCTGAAACAAACATCCACATTATATATAAATAAACTCAACCCGTGACATCCAGACAATGAACTTTGAGTGGGGTTCCATGACCTGGGTACTAACAAACCCGCTGGTGATTTGACACATGGTAAACGCTGGGATTCACTGCCTAAGTGAACGTTGAGGTAGCTAGGCTTTATTTCCACGCCACAGTTTTCATCCCTTTTTTTTCCTCTTTCCTAAGTTGTTTACTAATTTAACTGAAGAAAACTTGGGGATCACAATATAACGATCCCTAATATTAAAAGATTTCTAAGAAGTAATTTGAATCAGCAAATACTCCAGTTGGTGATGCTCCTATATTCCATTAGTGATTCATTTGCCTAAACTGGGAATGTGTTTTCCTGGGAGAGCAGCCTAGTAAAGAATAATACGGTTCCCAAACTAGATCACCAGAAGGTTCTTCATCAGTGTTAAATGATACGTATTTGTATGTTTTTAGTATTATAAGTTATAGCTCAAAAACAGATATCTCTACTTTGATTACAAAGAGAAAAATAAAAAATAGACCAATTTTGAAGTAGATTTCTCTTCACCGTCAAGGACTTTACTAGTTGATAGCAATAGTTCTTTATTAAATCTATTTTCACTTCAAAATATATACATTTTTTGTCAACTCAGGTATGTCTTGAGCATGTATTTCTTGTACTTTTCCATAATCTGGTACATTTTGGTCCAGATATAAAAAAGGGGGGAGAAAGTGAAAAGGAGGTAGTTTTGTGAAGTCCTGTAAGTTTGTGAAGAAGGATGGAATTTGACCACAATTGTTCAGTGACAGTTTGGGGAAATTTAAGCTCCAGTTGGAAAGAAGAGAAAGTGAGAGAAAACAGCTCACCTGAAAATAAAGAAGAGACATAGGGAGTAAATATCAGTTCAGAAAACTTAACTGTCTGCACTACCTTTGAGGACCTGCTGAACTTGTTCTGATTACCCTGTGGAGCAGAAAATGAGCTGAGAGGAAGACCTGCGAAGGGATCAGCAGCCAGGTTGAACAGAGGTTGAGCAAAGGAGAATCAGACTGGCTAATTCGTATGCAAGAGCTATTTTAAAACTGGGAGTTCTTAACCCTGCTGAACCTATATTTAGTAGACCTATCAGAGGATAAGCATCTTTTTATGCTAAGAAGTTGTTTTCATTTCTTTAAGATGATTATCTTTGGTTCAGCTGCACATAAACTACATTATACCTGCTCTTGGCAGTTGATAACCTAAAGAATTGGATGACTTCTAGCAGTGAGAAAATGTCACCTAACTGTAAATTATGCATGAATGATCATCCTAATTTGCTTACTCCACTCTTAGGGATAAAAATTACTCTCTTGAAAGCCAGTAGGAATTCTATTTTTTTCTTTTTTTTTGTATCATCATATACTGACACTGTCAGTTATAGTTTATAATCTTTCTAAAATTTTGTAATGCTATTTGACAATTCTCATGTTATCAGCTCAAAAGGACTAGATTTATAATAAATTATTGACACATTTCCACCACATCCACCTGCTTATAGAGACCCTCTGTATGAAGACTGGGAACTTTCTCTCTACACAGCTGGTATGTGATATTCAGACTCAGTCAGGTTCTAAGATAGTGCAGTGTTTGTCTCCACCACGCATTTCTAGACAACATTATCCCGTGATGCATTATTTCAAATTGAAATTCCCCTCCATAATAAAATGAATTCATTCAGCTTCTCAAATGTTTATTAAGTGCATATGTTCTAGCCTGGTAATCAGTGATAAGTGAAACAAAATTCTAAATTCTAGCTTCTTGAGTATTATATTCTAAACAATTTTCAAAATATGCTAGTATCTAAAAAAAGGTAATCCCTAACATTTAAAAGAATTACAATTTTTAAAGAATGAATTTAGATCAACAAAAATATAATGAAATTAGAAAGCTATATATTGAATTTAGAAATGAGTAATGAATGATTTCATTTTTCATTTTAGAGAAATGAATTATTTTAAAACTTTATATACAATGAAGCAAGAATAACCTGTGCTTTTTTGAGGAGTAGAGGAGAAGTATTATATTTGGTAGAAGTGAACTAGCCAGTAGAGATTCCTAAAGAGGAATAATTCTCATTTGACATCTTAAACATTAAATAGAAGGCGGAGACCCATTAAGTGGTTTTAAGAAAATCTTGTTAATGGAAGCTTATTTTCTAAAGACTTTATCTAAAGTGGAGTTAAGCAAATGATCAAGGAATCCAGTTCTTTTTATCCACAGCAGCAAACAGTTCCTCTGTGCTTAATGAGTATATGACCACTGTAGCGGCAGCTCGTTATGGCTACATTGCTTCTAGGAACTTCAATTATTACTGTCACCGTACTCTATATTCAAAAGGACATTTTGATTCATGTTGCTCTAAAAGTTTTTTTTTTCCCCTATAGAAATGGGTTCAGTGGATAATTCTATTCTGTTTCCAATAAAGGCATTAGCTTTGAAATGTACAGATAAATACTATGAAGTGTCAATATGATTAACTATCTGGGGCATAAAAATTGCTTTTGTGAAATTATGTTTTTCTAAGATTATGTGTTTAATTCAGTCCCTTGCCCCAAAATGTATTGAGTGGCCACTGTGTACACGGTGAGTTTATTATTTGCAGGCACTGTGGAAGGATGGAAGCATAACAGTACATTATTCCTGTCCTAAAAGAGTTTATACCCATAAAAGAAAGATAAAGCATGCACCCAAACATCTGTAAAATGAGGCAGAAACTGAAATTAAGACATGCTGGAAAGAAGGTATAAAGTTCATATCTCATAACCCAGGTACTTCCCAAAGTGAAACCACAACCTAACGATGATGTTGGAGAATGTAAATAGAGCAGAGAAAGCAAGCACATGAACTTTAATAGTATTGGCTAAACCTCTAGGACAAATACATCTCTAGTTTCCGGCCCTGGTGAATACAGTTGGACTAGGGGAGACACCAAGAACTCATTTCTTTTTTTTTTATATTACAGTTGATTAACAATGTTATGTTAGTTCTAAATGTGCAACAGAGATTCAGTTATACGTATACATGTGTCTGTTGTTTTTCAGATTCTTTTCCCACTTAAGTTGTTACATAATATTGAGCAGAGTTCCCTGTACCACACAGTAGGCCTTTGTTGGTTATCCAGTTTAAATAAAGCAGTGTGTACATGTCCACACCAGACTCCCTAAGAACTTTTCTTTTAATTAATGCCCAGCAGTGGAGGAAGTTTGATTCTGGAGCAGCAGTTCTATAACTTTAGTGTCCATCACAATCTCTTGGAGGGCTCATTAAAATACAGATTGCTGGACATGAGAACTTGCATTTCTGATTATGTTGGTCCAGGGACCAGACTTAAAGAACCAGTTTTCTAGTGACTTGTTATGAAAGTATCCCTCTGACTCTCGTCACATCAAATTAAAGGGGTGCAATGGGGGTGGGGTGGGAGGGGAGGCCCAAGAGGGAGGGGACATATGTGCACTTATAGCTGATTCACCTTCTATGGGCTTCCATGGAGGCTCAGCTGGTAAAGAATTTGCCTGCAATGCGGGAGACCTGTGTTCAATCCCTGGGTTGGGAAGGTGCACTGGAGAAGGGAACAGCTACCCAATCCAGTATTCTGGCCTGAAGAATTCCATGGACTATACAATCCGTGGGGTCTCAAAGAGTTGGACACAACTGAGTGACTTTCACATCTTGTAGATCAGAAACCAACACAAATTGGAAAGCAATTATCATCCAATTAAAAATAAATTTAAAAAAAATTCAATTGAAAGTAGAGAGAAAAAATATGACCCTGTAAACTTCAGGCCCAAATACAGTCACAGAACAACTAATACTAATTTCCTAGGCATTAAAAGAGATCAAACATTCTATTCTTATGTGCTCTACTCATGTGAGAATATTCTGCCTTGAAATTAGAATAAAGATGGTCTGCGCGTATGTGTCTGGGTGAGAGGTTTGGTGTTGAGAGGAAAGAGCTTTGAGTAGCCCTGAGCTCTTCATAAAGCGTAAAATACAGATCCACTGTCAAGGAGAAGAGCCTGAGAACCGCGTGTAGAACCAAATAGATCAAATTTTAAATTTGATCTATTCCACTTACTGGCTGGGCCACCTGGGCCATGTGAGGGTTTTTTACACTATAACTACAAAAAACTATATACAATTATACTGTATATATTTTTTAGTTTATAGTGTAATAGATTGAATATTGTACCCCAAATTTCATGTCCCCTGGAAGTCTATGAATGTGACATTTGAAAATGGGGTCTTTGCAGATGTAATCAAGATGAAATCATATTGGATTAATGTGGGGCCTAAACCAAGGGGAAAAAACAGGATATTTTATTGGAAAAATTAATCGCATTTATAGCAGGCTCAGAAAGCTGCTTTAATATGAATGATGTTTTCCACATGCTGACTTTAAAAGTACCCTGCAGATCACAGTATTACATCATCCTAAAATGTGTAGGTTTCATTGGTTAAAGCCCTGAAAGTCTAACTAGAAAAGGTACCCTTGTTACAAAGAAACACAAGCATTACAAGAAGGAGTCAGTCTAGTGACTGCAAACATTCACAAAAGGGGCTGAACACTGGAAACATGCATAACATTGTGTCAGAGAAAACACGAGGACTACGGATGACCAAAATCAATCTTTTCAAGCAGGGGAAGAAAAAAATCCTTCTAAAAGGACTTATATTCCGTGTGACCATAATTGCAGGTCTGAATAGAATGTTCTTTCAATTTTGGGGTTGCAATCATTCACTGAAGCATGTATTGATTGAAAAAGCCTCCTGAGAATTCTGATTATCCTAACATTTTTCACTTGGAGTGAAAGGGGCAGCTTTTTTTATTTCATTTTATGCAAAATTACAGTAATTGGTGTCTGACCTTTTTGATATGGACTGTTAAGCATTACACTGCTGGATCTTTTCACAGAATCAATTATTTTAATTATGGATGTCTGTCAAGAAGAATCCAGGACATAAACAAGAAAAGACTATTTAAATAAAATGGAAAACAGATTTTTGGGTGCATAATACAAAAGTACTATTAATTATAAGCTTTACTGTTGTAAGCTTTCAGCACTCATGTTTTTAATCCAATTTTCACTTCTAAATAATTACACTTTCAGAGACAAAGACAATTTATGTAATGAACACACTGAATAAAAACATGTATTCTCTCAAAGGAAAGGTATGGACTATAGAAAAGATAAACAACAAAGGAAATCTAAATATAAGACTTAAAAATGCTATAGAGATGTCAATATGTTTTAGAGTGGTATTTTATTAGAAGACTCAGGAAAAGATAGTTAAACATCTTAAAGAGTATGTCTTGTATACCAATTTAAATCCGTGTCCTTAAGACTGAAATCTATCTAAAAAAAATAGAAGGAAATGGTAATAAAAATGCTACAGTTTTATATTAGATCAGTTTTCATTTTCAACTAATAGTAATGACTAGAAACTATTACCACCATATGACCAAATCCTTAACCCACAATAAAAGTCTCTGAGTTCATCTGGCAATGTTAGTGTAACATAACCAGCTGACTATTCTTAATCCACCATCTCCCAGTGGGCTCCCCTGCAGATCAGTCTGTAAATCCACCTGCAGTGCAGGAGATCTGGGTTCCATCCCTGGGTCAGGAAGATCCCTAGAGAAGGAAATGGCAACCCACTGCAGTATTCTTACCTGGAGAATCCTACAGACAGAAGAGCCTGAAGGGCTACAGTCTGTGGGGTCACAAAGAGTCGGACAAGACTCAGTTTAGTCATCACCACCACCTCTCCCAATATTTGTGTTTAAAGCTGTTGGCTGTAAAACTCTGTACTTGGACATTTATAGACAACGCAGGTAGATTTCATCTCCTCTATGGGGTCCAATTCAGAAAAACACTGACATAATTTACCAAGAGGAGTACTTTTTAAAAATATTTAAAATAATTTCACCTCTGAAAGGATTAAGAGAATGGTGTGCGAACATTTCACTTTCATGTAATTTTTTTTTTTTTCTGAAAACAACTAGGACCTCAGGATACTGAAGGAGTAAGTGATAGAACTGGTAAGTGTGGCAAAAAGTAGGTGCTGGCAACAAAGAAGCACGGCTGGTAAAGGAGAGGAGCGGGAGGCCCAACAAGTGGGTTTCCTCTTTGCGGAAAAGAAAAGCTGCGTGTTGCAGAAAAGAGCAAAGCTCTTTGAGTTCTTTGGGAACAAATGGTCCCTGTGAAGGGGTCTGAGGATGTCTATAGGAGGAGACTATATGTATAATTTAACTGAGGTAGAAGCTACATGTGTGTGTGTGTATGTGTAACTCAGTCATGTTCGACTCTTTTGTGACCCCATAGACTGTCAAAGGGGGCCTGGAGACGCAAACCAAATTTTGGTTATGTTTTATAAATATACCCCGGGTGTATTTGCACCTGATTTACTGTGAGTTGGAAAGTATTAGAACAGAAGCAAAGCTATTACTACTGGAATGAGCCTCACTGATGTCCTGGTGCTGGAGGAACAGCGACAACCCCAACACACAGAGGAACGTGCAACATCTTGGATCCTGGGACTTACCCAGGAGTGGAGGACACTGACAGTCTTTTCTCCTCCAGAGTCTCAACACAGCATTTGCAAGGAAGGCAAATACCCTGGTGCAGCTCTCCCGAACAATTGCACACACTTTCAATTTAACTAATTATTGGATCTATCAGCCCCGTCAAAGACTCTGATCATTATTGGGTCACCCTTGTTTCTGGGCTTCTCTGGTCCTCAGATGGTAAAGAATTTGCTTCCGAGGCAGGAGACCTGGGTTCAAACCCTGGTTCAGGAAGATCCCCTGGAGAAGGAAATGGCAACCCACTCCAGTATGCTTGCTTGGAGAATCCCATGGACGGAGGAGCCTGGTGGGCAACAGTGCATGGGGTCGCAAAGAGTCAGACACGACTGAGCGACTTTCACTTCCCTTCACCAAGATGTCTGTCTACCTAGAACAGCTAAGGATAGTTCCAGTTCTCCTACATCTTGCATGAAACATCCCTCGAGTTTTCTCCCCACCTCCACTGCTATAGCCTTCATTCACTCATTGGGCTGGATGAATGCCTCCTGGCTGGTATGGACAGGCAGGACAAATTGGATTGTCCTCAGGGGATCCCTCAGAACAAGGAACTAACTGAAGTATTAGATCTGCCTGGGAACCCAAGGCTTATTGGCTGGCTGAGAGGCTCCATTGGAGATGCTGCCGATCTATGCACTTAGAGGAACCCACTCCCCCCACCCACCCCCCACCCCTCCACCCACCCCAATCCCCCACCCCCTGCAAAACTGAACAGTGCTCTCCAGGGAATCTGAGACAATACTTTAGGTATAGAAGCCAAGTGTTAGCTTGCCTCTTTCCTCAAAATACACTGAATTGCATATTACGCAAGGAAATAGGCCTTAAAGTGTTATGGAAGCACCACTAGTGGGTCAGATAGACTCCAGATGACTCAGGGATCTCCCCAAAGTGTAACCCCTTTGGTTACTGTAGGGAGTTACCCAGAAGGACAACATGCCCTGTGTGCAGTTATCTCTCCAATGGGAGTCACCAATTGCAAAAGATGATGTGAACTATGTCCCTGATTTTATCTGCAGTGAGCCATGACACCGTCTCTGAAAGGGAAACAGCCTCAACTCACTGGCCAGTGTCTTTATGGATGATAGATTGGCCTCACGCTTCTTCCTTATGAGCCAAGTAAGAGTTCTGAAATTGTTAATACCTCTGGCTGTACCTGCTTAATTCCACAGGTCAAATAGAAAGGTTGAGTAAGAAATTGTGAGAAAGCCACCTGACTTTCTAAGACAGACCATGGGGCTTAATGGGATTTGTTCGGCTGGCTGGTTCCAGGACCCTATGCATCATGGTTGAAATCAATACCACGGGGTGGTCTCATCCTACTTTCTGGGCACTGTGTTGATAGTAGTTTTATTTAAGTTTTGTTTGAGGCAAAACTTAATCTTTCAGATTCATCAGAATGGCTGACAGAGTAGTGCTCCTACCAGGAAATTCAGCAGATTCTAAAACAAGGTACCAGCCAGGGGTGGATATTTGGGGGAGACAGTTGTCCTTGGCTTTCTCAAATCTTCGCATGTCTTTTAGCAAAGGCACTAATGGCCTCTGTTCCCTTATGTTGGTATAGGATGTTGGTAACATGCTTTCAAGGATGTTGGTTAGAGCAAGACACACAGCCAAGTGCAGTCGCCACAGAAGATGGAGACAGGGCTTTCCTGTGAAGCCAAGGGCATGCCGACGGTCCTTCATGAAAGATGTGAGCCCCTTAAGCTGGAGATTCTTCCCTGTAACGTCACCCACTGTGTGTGCACACGCCCTCCTCCTGTCACTGCGGTGAAGACTATCAGCCGCCTAAAACAATGCTGCTACCCTGACTCTGGCTCCTGTGAGTGGTCAAGTCTTTTGTCTCTGATTAAGAGTCTCATGTGCTCTGTCTGCATCCGTGAAAAGCTGTGACTGACCGTCTTCTTAGTTTGCAATTAAGGCGAAATTTCATAGGCGCACTAGGTTTTGACAAGTGCTCTTTCTGTAACCTGATCCAACCATAACTCACGTTTGTTTAAATCTCTTTCCATGTTTATAAGGAAGAGGATATTAATCTTGCCTTTGTATGCACTGCCTTTCAAATACCAAATACTGAATACATGTAGAGCCATCCAATACTATCTTTGTCTTTATTATCTATTTTTTTTTCCCTACCAAGAATTGTATGTTTCACAGAATTGTCCAGTTCAGTCACCTGAAACTGGAGGGTCTGCTATGAAAATCAGTTTTTTAGAAACATAAGGAAGATAGTATAAGTAATACAGAAAAGCCATTGTAAGCACTGTACACAACTGAGTCTTTTTATTGCTACATATTAAAATATTTTTTCAGTATGCTAAACTACTTCCATTTATGCAAACAGAAAATCTGTCTTTAGGAAAAAAAGCTGTGTATTTTCATTCATCTGTCACATATTCATCACTAGACCAAGCTGTACAAAGACAAGGTCCTAAGTAACTTCTGCTGAGTTCAAAAAGGTGTACACATTATGTTATTCAAAAACAGGTGGAACTGACATGATGCGAGAAGTGAGGACAGGAACTGCCTTTGGATGGAGCCGAGACTGGAGGGTGAGATGGAGGAGGCTTCCACGGTGGAGTCATGTTCCATTTCTTACCCCAGGTGTCGGTTATGTGGACTAACATCACCAACCAACCTATGCGTTTAGCTGTGCTTGCCTTTCTCTGCGTGCATGTTATACTTCAATGAAAAAAGTTACATTAAAATGAGGTGCTTTGAGGGCCCAGAAAAGGGACACCAAACAAAGAAAGCTTGGAGGCTAAGGAAGCTCCCTGGAGAAAATAATGGCTAAAAGGAGTCTTAAAGGGTGGAGTTGACGGGGTAGAGTTGAAATATAAGGTGGTGCACGTCAGTAGACAGGATGCTGGCAAGAACACGCTATACAGCGCAGGGAACTCTATTCATTTTGTTTGTTTGTTCGTTTAGATTCTTTTCCCTTTATAGGCCATTACTTCATGTCCATTGAGAGGGTTACATAGCATCACAGACTCAATGGACATGAAGGAATTGCCTATAGGAGAAAATAATCTAAAACACAAAAAAGACTGGATATATGTATAAGTATGACTGATTTGGACTTCCCTGGTAGTTCAACCATAAAGAATCCACCTGCCAATGCAGGAGATGTGGGTTTGATCCCTGGGTCGGGCAGATCCCCTGAAGAAGGAAATGGCAACCCATTCTAGTATTCTTGCCTGGGAAATCCCATGGCCAGAGGAGCCTGGTGGGCTACCTTCCATGGAGTTGCAAAAGAGTCAGACATGACTCAGCAGCTAAACAGCAACAGCATAACTGATTCACTCTGCTGCCCACCAGAAACTAATGCAACATTGTAAACCAGCTCCAGTCCAGTAAGAATTATAAATAGATAGGATGCAAGAAGGTGGGGTAAGAACAGTAAACAGGGACGGTGTTGGAAAACTCTGGCAAGAAACAATTTGAAGGGATGACATTGGAGAGGATACAGGAGATTACAGATGCCCTCTTTATATTGTCAAGGAATATGAGAGTTGGGCCATAAAGAAGGCTGAGCACCAAAGAACTGATGCTTTTGAACTGTGGTGTCGGAGAAGACTCTTGAGAGTCCCTTGGACTGCAAGGTGATCCAACCAGTCCATCCTAAAGGAAGTCAATGCTGAATATTCATTGGAAGGACTGGTGCTGAAGCTGAAGCTGAAGCTCCAATACTTTGGGCACCTGATGTGAAGAGGTGACTCATTAGAAAAGACCCTGATGCTGGAAAAGATTAAAGGCAGGAGGAGAAGGGGACAACAGAAGACGGGATGGTTGGATGGCATCACTGACTCAGTGGACATAGAGCAAGCTCCAGGATATGGTGAAGGACAGGGAACCCTGGTGTGCTGCAGTCCATGAGGTCACAAAGAGTCAGACATGACTGAGTGACTGAACAAAAAGTCAGTAAAGAATTGAGAAAAGTCTTAATATCTTGCATTTTAGATACATTTCTGTGGAACCGTATGGAGGACTGATTGAAGGAGTGGGCAGGAAGAAGGTGACAAATAGACTCAGGGATTTTCCAGCATCTTTGTTGAGAAGCAAAAAGAAAAAATAAAATTTACCTAATACAAGATGCTAGTAAAATATGTCCAGTGGAGAACCTGGCAATAGCATGTTATTATACACAATTTCACAGCTTTCTCTCAAGGACCAGATGGAGAGGCTCTCCATTTCTATTTCAATTCACTTATGAGTTCTGTCCTTTTATTTTCACAATTGGTATCCAAGGTTTCCATTAATTATACAGTACAAATCCTTTCTATATTGCACATTTTCATTTTGCTAGAGTTATGATAACAAAACAATACCCTTGGAGGTTGAAAATATATTTCATTCAGCCCAGTTGATTTTTGCATACTGATTACTTTATATCCAGGCAGTTAATCATCAAGCTCAGTGTCATTTAGGATTTCTTCATTTATAGTTATCTCAGACACCAGATAGAAAAAAAAATGTGAAAACTGAAAATGATTTTAATTTCCAAGACTCTTTTCCATCCATTTCAGTAATTACAATTGTGAATATTCCTTTTGACACTGAGCTCTTCCACTTGCATTTTTCTAATGACCATGCTAAAAATCAAAGGAAACTGCTATTTCATTAGAGTTCACAACACGTATCGCATGAAGTATTAAATAACACATAACAGAATAAGACAATCAGAAATTATAATTTTGTGTAGGTATATATGTCCATTTATTTAGCTCTCTAGCCATTTAGATATTAATACATATATATAAGGAGATAGGTAGATAGATAAAGAAATACATATTTTAAATACATAGAGAGTAAAAGGTCCTGACTCACGGTTCATAGAGATATTTTAATATATAAATTCTTTAAAAATCATACTACTGGACCTGTAATTATCTGTTTTTATGAGAAAATATAAGCATACTTTGCTGTCGATTATATGCCATACATTCATCTCAATGGCCTGTGTCCTATAACAACAAATAATAGTCATAGTTTAATTTTGAATATACCATTTTTGAAATATACCATTTTGGAATATACCATTTTTGAAATTTTCTACCTCTCTCTTATTATCTTTCATGCTATTTTTCTCAAAAAAATAGCAAACACTTATTGAATTTATATTTTGCTAATTATGAGAGTTCTTTTCCTAAAACATTGAGAGGCAAAAATAATAATAATAATAAAATTCTTATACTTCAAAATATTACTAAAGGACACAGTGTGTAGAAGACATAGACATACAAAATAGTCACTGTGTTCAAAGAAGAAGCTGTCACCACCTAGAAGAAATAAGGATTCCTGAATGTGGTGACCACTGGGAGAACTTTGAAATTTTTTTAAAAAGGCAATTAAAAGTGTTCAATTTGGGGAGTTGGGGACCATCATTCTGAGAAATAGAAAAAACAGTTACAGAGGCAGGAAAATAAGTAGATTGAAGAACATTGAGTAATTTAATGTAACAGGTAGTTGAGAAAAGGTAGGAGAGAAGAGACTGCCTTGGAAAGGTCTGCTACAAAATAATACAGTGGACAAACCACCATTCCCAGTCCTGGTTGCTTAATCTCATCAAAGATAAGTTGCAAAATCTTCAGATTTATGGACCTCATCAATTTCAACTCAGTATGTCTGGCATAGTCAATGAGAAGTCACTGAAGGTATCTGAATATTGAAATGAGTTAGTTTGTGATGGGTCTGAAAAGCAACTGGCTTACATTTTGGATCAAACTGAAACAATATTGAGGGAGAGATACACAAAAGAAAAACAATAGGCTCATCAAAGCTCACAGTTGGAGGAACGTTAGTGATCATACAGTACCACCCTCTAGATCCAAAACCCCCACCATCTGAAACACCCACAATCATCGAGCCTGCAACCTATGTTTAACTACTTTCCAAAACTACTTGTGATAGCAACCCAATTTTATGCATTGTGATTCCACTGTGTCTTCTAGAAAGATTTTCTGTATTTTTTTCAGACTAGACACAATTTCTAATTTCTATCTTTTCCTTCTTCCTTACAACTGATCTATAATTTTATTTGATACGGCAATACACGTACCCAAAACTAATTAACTTCACAGACACTATTTTATCCAGGGGTCGTCATGTGACAAAGTTCCAGTCAATAGGACGGAAGTCAGAGTCAGCTAACCATTTCTGTGCACGTTTTGCTCACTGCCTGGTCTTCCGGTACCCCTCTTCAACCTCCTGCAGAGGACGAAGGTTTGATGCCTGAGATAGAGAGCCATCTTGTGGCCGCGAGAGGGAGAACACTTGCTGAGAGTTCTTAGACAGGAAAGACACACTGGATCTTTAGCGTCATCCTTGAGACCGCTGAACTATATGCTTTCTTGTCAAGTCTTCTTGTCAAGTGTTTTAAAAAGTAAAAAAAAAAAAAAAAAATTGTATCTAGTTAAGCCATACACTTTCAGCCAAATGCAATCCCAATGGACACATTTACCCAGACCATAGATCCATAGATTACCCTTGTTAAGAATCTATACACTTCCGATTAAATTGAAATATAACGACGTCAGCTCTGATCCACATTGTATGTCAACATCCAGCCAGTAAGAGAGGGGGGAGCATGGGAAGGCTTCATGTGGAGGATGCTCTGAAGGAGGTGCGGAGGTGGCCGGAGTCAGTCCTGCTCCGTTCTACTGGGGACATCACGTTGCCAGGGAGAGTAGGGGATGCTCCTAGCCAGAGATTCTAGAAGAAACTGAAATTGGTTTTTATGATCATGATCAGCCTATCCCTAAAGCCAGTTCTGAGGTTGAAGTCCCAGATTTCAGTTCAAAATGGATGAAATGGCCAGGTTTCCTAAATATTTGGCTTTCTACCTGGACATTTTATAGGGTAGCTAATTACAGCCGGTTGATAAGTAAGGCAACAGTAGTTAGCAGGATTTGATAAGACAAAGGTTTTTCTTAATCATAAACTGTCACAACGAGAGAGTCAGTTATTTCTCACTGGCCAAGACATATCTGTACTTTTCCACATGTGGCAAAGACCCATGCATAGGAACCCGTTGACCATCACACATATTTCTTCCTTAGCAGGCTAGTGAAGGATTCACTGTTCTTTGTCCTGAAGAGCCTTCTTGTTTTTCCACGATACAGGATAAAGCTTTAGAGGATCCAGGACTAGACTTTTTTCATCTCTAAAAACAAAGTCATGATTGAATAGAGCTACAAATTCACAGTTTTTTCTCCTGTATTTTCTTTCTATACTCTCAGGGCCCTATTTTACTTCCTCCCTATTCATATTGGTTTGTTTCTATTCATCCTAGTCCAAACATGTTATTCCCTTTTTTGTACTGTTTTTGCCATCTTGCACAGAAAGTCCTTTTTTTTTTTTCTTTTAAGAAAGAACATAGGCCAATTGGAGAGATGGTGTCCTTCAGTCTAATCACGAAGATGAAATTGAATGTGTAGACACATGGCTTCCTTGGTGGCGCAGACAGTAAGAATCCACCTGCAATGCAGGAGACCTGGGTTCCATCCCTGGGTCAGGAAGATCCCCTGGAGAAGGAAACAGCAACCCACTCCAGTATTCTTGCCTGAAAAATCCCCAGGACAGAGGCGCCTGGTGGGCTGCAGTCCATGGGGTCGCACAGAGTTGGACACAACTGAGTGACTCAGCATGGCGCATTAGGAAGCTCTTTCTAGAAGAGAAATAAGAAAACATTGAAGGCTAGGTCTAAGGAGGGAACATGGGAATAGACAAAGAAGGAGTAAAACGAGGCATGCTGCTGAGACGGAAATGCAAAGAATGAAATAACACGGGTTGCTGGGAAGCAGGAGGACAGGAGAGAGTTAAGGTACATACACACAATGGAATAATACGCAGCCATAAAAGGGAATGCATCTGAGTCAGCTCTAACGAGGTGGATGAACCTAGAGTCTATCATACAGAGTGAAGTAAGACAGAAAAAGACAACTATCGCATATTAATGCACATACCTGGAAGCTAGAAAGATGGTACCGACGATCCCATGTGCGGGGCAGCAAAGGAGACATGGAAATGAAGAACGGACGTTGGACACAGTGGGAGAAGGAGAGGGTGGGATGATTTGAAAGAATAGCATTGAAGCGTATACATCACCACATGTAAAACAGATAGCCAGTGGGAGTTTGACGTGTGACACGGAGCCCAGAGCCCACAGTCTGTGACCACCTGGAGGGATGGGGTGGGGAGGGGGGTGGGAGGAGGCTCCTGACGGAGGGGGCACGTGCACACCTATGACTCACTCATGCTGATGTATGGCAGAGAACATCACAATACTGTAATTATCACCCAGTTAAAATAAATACTTTTTAAAAAGATAATTGTGAACTGTAACTCTGAGTTAATGAAAACAACTGGAGAAGTCAGAAGAAAAAAATCATGTAGAAACAAATGCATGCATTTAATTTTAGGTGTTATGAATCCATGTTGAGAGAGGAAGAGAGAGATCATAATCACAATGACATTTTAAAAGGTAACTTTCTTTAACAGCGTTTTTCTTTTTTTTTTTTTAAATCTCAAACACCTCCTGGAACACAAGCTGTCATCATCAGATACTATTAACGACTATCCTGGTTAATTTGTTTATACTCAAGAAATAACTTAGTTTTGCTCTAACTCCTCCAAAGATATGGGCACAATGTGCACACATAATACACGTATTCAGTCTGCAGTGGAAGAATTTTCATCGTCAATGCCAGCCCATAAGAAGCACCGCACATCTCAGGATGGAACAGCTGATTGAGGCTCCATACTGCCCAAGCCCTGATGCTGGGCAAGATTGAGGGCAGGAAGAAAGGGGGGCGACAGAGTATGAGACGACTGGACGGCATCACCAACTCAATGCCCATGAGCTTGAGCAGACTCCAGGAGATAGTGAGGGACAAGGAAGCCTGGCGTGCTGCAGTCCATGAAGTCACACGACTCAGCGACTGAAAAATGACAATGTACACAACGCTGGACACGCTCCAGATTTCCTGGGCTTCATTTTAGCTACCTAAACATGAAAGTAACAACAGATGTTAATACCTGTTACATCACTATGATCTTAAGAAATCTGTGTTATAGGTGAAAGAAAGTGAAAGTGAAAGTTGCTCAGTCGTGTCCAGCTCTTTGCAACCCCATGGACTATGCAGTCCATGGAATCTCCAGGCCAGAACACTGGGGAGAGTAGCCTTTCCCCTCTCCAGGGGATCTTCCCAACCAGGCGTTGAGCCCAGGTCTCCCTCATTGCAGGCAGATTCTTTACCAGCTGAGCCACAAGGGAAGCCCACTAGGTGAAGTCTAAGTTAACCAGATAACAGACTTGAAATTCTCTGAGAGTAAAGGTTAGACCACAGACAGCAGGACTAGAAAGGACGGTTTTACTCCCTGGCAAAATTCTACATACTAAAATGAATAAAAACTATCATGAATTACCTATCTTTAAAAAGTGATATCGATGATACGTTAACAAAGTCAGCATCCCAAAGCAGGTGAAAAGTGCAAATATTTTGGTGCTTCCCAGGTGGCGCTAATGGTAAAAGACCCGCCTGCCAATTCAGGAGACATAAGACACGGAGGAGGGCTTGGCAACTGGCTCCAGTAAGCTTGCCTGGAGAATCCCATGGACAGAGGAGCCTGGCGGGCCACGGTCCATAGGTTCACAAAGAGCTGGACACAGCTGAAGCCACTTAACATGCACGCATGCTGTCTACACTCTATGAACATAATAAATATTCAGGAAATACTACCTCAATATATGGTAACTGTGGCCAGAAAACAGAATATACTCCACTGAGTTTAATTTTCTAACATTAAATACGGCTTCCCTGGTGGCTCAGTGTTAAAGAATCCACCTGCCAATGCAGGAGACATGGTTCAATCCCTGGATTGGGAAGATCCCCTGGAGAAGGAAATGGCAACCCACTCCAGTAATCTTCCCTGGGAAATCTCATGGACAGAGGAGCCTGGCGGGCTACAGTTCATGGGGTCACAAAAGAGTCAGACACAACTTAGTGGCTCAACGACAACAAAGTCCTATAGTCGTGCATCTCCAACATACAGGAAAGGTAATAAAAATCCAAAGAAGAGAAAAAAGGAAAAAAACAAAGAAGGGACGGAAAACCTACTATTTACACATGAATTTGGTCTGTCCTTGTGACTCCATTTTGAAACTGTTAGAAGAAAACTTTTCTTCCAGTGGAAGAAAGGGAGGAAGGAAAGGGAGGGAGAGAAAAGAAATGGAAACAAGAGAAAAGAGAAGGAAAAGGAAAGAAAAAAAAAAAAACAGAAACAGGAAAGCTGCTGCCAGATCGCTGTCACACCTTGTGAGCTGCGCGTCAGCACAGAGTGAAACTGTCTGATCAGAACAGAGCTTCTCTGTTCCTCCACTAAGCAAGCAGATGTTTTCATGGACACATTAGAAGAAAACAGACACTAAGGGCTGCTTCTCACTCTTCTTCCTACTCAGGAAAATACATATGACAGGTCTCTTTATTGCCTAACCTAATAAGTACTCAGCAGTCCAGTCAATACAATTACACAAAAATGTGTGGGATGAATGAATAAAAAAATGCTCTGGAAAAACTATAGTTTCTAAGCAGTACCACTAAGAGAATATTCACTGGATATTGCAATAGACAGAGTAGAGATATAGTAAAAGAGATTGACTGTGCATTCTTAGATTTAAGAAACATGTATGAATGTACGTCAGAAAATCAGGTATGGAAGGGAGAATTCTCAGTGACTAACTGTGCTGTGTTTCATTTTAGTTTAAGATATTTGCAGACATTCGACCGCCTGGGCTAATTGAAGCAGGCTTGGGTTTTGAAGTGTAATTCAGCTGCAGTAAGATGAGCAATGGAGAAAACAGTGTGCTGTGATAACAGGGGTGATCTGATGACATTTATTTATGCATCTCTCCTGGCTGGTGGCAGGATCTAGTTCAGAGTCTCCTAGCAACAGTGATGTGCGCATGTGAATATGTCCATGTAAATAGCAGATGCAATGAATAAAGTTTCCATTCACTCACAGAGATGACAGCCTGGGTTTCCAGACCCTGATGCTACTAAAACAATATGTTTCAAAACTGCTTCAAAGGAGTCTTGGTCCTGTAGACGACACTACATAAAACTTCAAAAAGGAGTCACTGAATTACCCTAAGCTACTATGACATGAGCACAGGTGTGGAAGTAGAATGTCATTGTATTTTGCAGATTTGAGGGCTGTAGAATTTGGAAGGCTTGGGGAAGCAATCCATTTTTCCCAAAATATCTAAGACAAGGAAAACATGGGTCAACAAATACAATTTTTTTTCTTTTCGTTTTCAAGGAAACCACTCAAATTTTGTCCTAAAATTACTTTTTACCTTGGAGCTGGTCATGATCTGCCTTGTAATGTTCACCCTATGAGTCATGTACTAAGACCATGGGTCAGAGTATTGGCATAGTACTGGCACCTGGACTCAATAATCACCATTAACTGTGAGATCTAGTGTGATTTGTGTGTGTGTGTCCATGTAGTATTGATTAGCCTTTAATTATGCAAAAATCTTTATAGAAAAATGCAGATCTACTGGACCACATTGAGATGAAAAGGAGCAATATAAAGAGATAATGCACCTCTTACCAAAAAGTCATTTTGAATAATGACTTGTATTAAAACACTGCCAGGAGAAATAATTGTCAGGATGTGATCTGGTGAGGTCCAAAACCACTGAGGCACTAATGAGACAGTCATAATATATGTAAATGCCAAATCATATGCCAAACTAACACAATATTGTACATCAACTATATTTCAATACAGAATTATTTTTTAAAAAATAATCACATGGATAATATTTAAAAACAGATTCCGGGTCTCAACACATTAACTTACTAAATCAGATTTTCAAAGGAAGAGTCCTAAGAATCCATATTTTTAACAAATATTTCTTTTGCTTGAGTAAGTTTGACAAAGCCATTCTAACAAGAAAAGAAATGCCACTTTCAGAATTACTATGATTAATAATGAACAGTAGCTCTAAGGGGGTCAGTGATTCTGACTCAGTGAATATAAAATGCCACTCCTCCTCCACTCAGCAGTCCCTTATCTAAAAATGTCCAAATCTGTTCCATCTGCAGGGGAAAAAATGTGAGTAATTTCAAGTCATTTGCTACTTCATCGAATTATGGCTGGAGCTCTCTCCTCTCTTGAAGTAGCACGTAATTTCCACGCCGAACGGAGCACCATAGACCTTGTCAAATTGTCCACTGCTGAACCAAGACCGCAAACCTCTGTGGATTCTAAATTGCCACATTAGTTTTTCAAAAATAAATAAAACCCTTTCCAGGAACAAAAAAGACTTTGCAAAATTGTGTTCAACCACTAGAGCAAATGGCCTTGCCTTCACCAGAAGGATTTCTTTTTTCCTCCTAGAATGAAATCTTTTTTTCTTTTTCTTCCCTCTCTCCACTTACTAATATGAAGCTCAGGGCAGGTACAAAAACGGAAATCAAAGTCTAAAGACCTGAGCAAAATCATCACATTCTGTGGCTGTAAATGTTTCATTGTAAAAGAAAAGTCCTGAAATAATTTGTGCTTTGATACATTTAACCAAAAGTACCAAGATACTAAAAAGAATAAAGAGCACTCTACCCAGGTAAAGCAAGTCCCATCTTACTCAAACTCCACATTTTACACAATTTTAGATACAATATTTAAAGAAAACATGCTTTTTAGATCCTCAGTGTAAACCTAATGTGTATTTTAATCTTTTAAAAATTGTAATTATTAAAGCATAACTGTTTACTGAAGAAAACATGAGAATATTAAAAGAAAAATAGAAAAAAATCTGACATTTTATCATTCAGTGGCAATCAATAGAACATTGATTGTTTATATTTTTTTTAAAAAAATTTATTTTCAATGTTTTTGACCACTTTTAAAATCTAAAACTTTAACATTTTCCAGACTGTATAAGTATTAAGACCATTATTTTGAACAATTGCATAGTGTTCTATGTGTTTATTTTAGTTAATTTAATTCTCCTCTGTTGAACATCATAGTTTTTTTTTAATACATATGTTTTATAACTGGTATGGTTAGTTTCCCCTTAATTATGTGAGTATATACACATTATGTACTTGTATACATATATATGTATATGTGCAAATGGTGGAGAAGGAAATGGCAGCCCACTCCAGTACTCTTGCCTGCAGAATCCCATGGATGGAGGAGCCTGGTAGGCTGCAGTCCATGGGGTCGCTCAGACTCTGCCATGACTGAGCGACTTCACTTTCACTTTTCACTTTCATGCGTTGGAGAAGGCAATGGCAACCCTCTCCGGTATTCTTGCCTGGAGAATCCCAGGATCGGGGGAGCCTGGGGGGCTGCCGTCTATGGGGTCGCGCAGAGTCGGACACGACTGAAGTGACTTAGCAGCAGCAGCAACAGCATGTGCAAATGATACTAAAATTTTTCATCTTAAAAATAAAAGTCCTGGGTTAACTTATAAACATTTTATGGACTGGTATTACATGGTCTTAAATTGCACATCAGAATGGTTGTAGCACTTTGTAATACTTTTCTAAGCGTAATATATGAGAATGCACGTTTGACCCTGAGCTGGCCCTTTCCAAATTTGCTAATAGGATGAAAACATTATAAAGATTCAGGCATGTGCTAGGTCTCAATCAGATTCACATTCACAGGCTATAAAAATTCAAATTCACAGACTATGAAACAACATGCGTGTTTTGTTTGATGAGTATTTTTCAAGTCGAGAAAGCACAAAGCCACGGCCATGGGGACTGTAGATTTCTGTCTCACTCTGCACTACTAACTTCTCTCCACCTCTGCCCCCGGTCATCATCCCTGTCTGCTGCTAGAGTTCCGGCCACCAACACTGACTGTTTCTGACATCTCTGGACCTCAGAAATACCTGGAACAGACATTTAAAGGTAGCATAGAAAGGAGGAGGGGCAGGAAATGGCAACCTGCTCCAGTATTTTTGGCCTGGAAAATTCCACAGACCTTGGAGCCGTGTGGGCTACAGTCCATCGGGTCACAGAGTCGGACACAATTGAGTAAATGAGCACAGACCACATAAACAGCCCTGATTTAATTTCCACATTGCTTTAGTTACTATGCTAATAAACTTCTTGAGCAAAAAACCAATGATGTTATCATTTCCAAATTTTCATAAAAATGAATACATTTTCAAAGATGCTGTAGAATTTGCACTAGAAACAAAGCTGGCAGTAGACTGTACCACATTTCTGCTAACATCATAACAGGTTGTGCATAATTTATGAGAAACTAATTTAGTCTTGAACATAAATTTTCCAGTGGTAGGGAAAAGCTCTTTATTATTCATGTTTCATGATTTACCTTTTTCTCCTTTCCCTGATAAAATGTACAACTGCTATACTTCCAGACATTAACTTCTGACTATATGTATTATGGACCAGTAGGGACCACTATGAAAGTTTCTAGACATGTGCTTGTTACAGGTGTGGATAAGAACATTTTATTTCTAATCCAATGAAAAACTGGATTAACATTTTAAACTTCTCTCTTAGGCTCCTCGCTTTACAATCTAATAAATCGCCTTCATTTGATAAATACCATTTTGGCTACTGGGCCTAATAGAAACATTTTTGTCTTTTATATTAAAATATATATTTCCAATAGCAAAGCTAAATATTTTGAACCATATATAAAATTCCATCTTTCTGGTTTCACTGTGAGATTACTTCCTTAGCTGTACAGACACAGATCTCTGTAAGCATTAGGTAGCAATGTCACTTTGCGTGTCCCTTTCTTTCACTGTAAATCTCCCTCGATCAAGTACTCAGCTTATCCCAGGGATAACAGCAAGGCATCAGAGGATAGGCCTGATATAAAAGAAAAGATGATGATACTAAGTGAAGTAAGTCAGACAGAGAAAGACATATACCATATGGTATCACTCACATGTGGAATTTAATGTTTTTAAAATGACATAAATAAACTTACTTACAAAATGGAGAGAGACTCACAAATCTTGAAAACAAACTTATGGTTACCACAGGGGAAATGTCAAGGGGAGGGACAAATTAGGAGCTTGGAATTAACAAACACATGCCATGACATATAAAACAGATAACCAACAAGGACTTGCTGTATAGCGCAAGGAACTCTGCTCAATATTCTGTAATAACCTATATGGGAAAAGGATCTGAAAAAGAACGTGTGTGTGTATAACTGAATCACTTAGACATATACGACACTAAAACAACACTGCAATCAACTATACACAAATACAATAAAGGTTTTTTTTTTAAATTCTTGCTTCTCAGGGAATGCTTTCAGTCTTTTAGCCTCTAATTATAACCCCCGTCATCCAGTATTCATAATTGGTCATAAGATAGTGCTAATTTTGAATGAGCAAGGGTGGCTTTGGAGCCTTTAGGCCAAACAACAAAGGAAGGGAAGGTTAGAGAAGACTTCTTGCACAGGTTGATTAAATATTTCTTATTCCCATGTTTTATACTGATACGTACATGTAAATTTTATGTGTGCTATACCAGAAAAAGCATAAATGTCTTGCAGAGTCAGCTTCCAAATACTTATTTATGGGAAACTACACATCCCATGATTTTTCAGGAACTCAGTCATTCTCCCTTAGTGAAGCTCAATGCATTTATTTCTAAAATGAGGCTAATGCATTTACTTCTGAATACATCATCAAATGATTGGGTTCAAATGTCTTGATATAATACATATCAAAACCCTTAGTAAAATAAAACCTTCCATCTATTTATTGAAATAATCCCACTACATGTTATTTGAAGGCAGTGTCTTTTTTTCCTTGTGTATTTTCCTGTTGTTTTGTATGGGGCCCATCTGAAAGCAGAGCATGACTAACAGCTTTCTCTTTGACTCTGTCATGTTTGCACAGACTTTTGGATTTGCTTGCAATGATCTTTCTCCCCAGATCTCACTTGGCTATACTTATTCATCTCAGGACTCAACTTAAATGTCAGCTCTTCGGGCAGCCAGCCACTCTGGATTCACAGACCAAATTAGGGCTCACAGACAGCGTGTCATCAGACTCTAACTGCCCTCTGTGAGGCTGTCATGGCTAACGCCATGGCAGGCAGCCTAGATTAGGGAGTAGCCTGGTTTCCCAGGGTAACATAATAATCAGGCCTCCTAGAGCCAGCCAGTCAACATATGCCTAGCCAGAGAAAAGGGAACCTATCAGGGGAAAGCTGAAAGCCTCACGTTGGGCCAACAAAAATTACCTTGCAACTGTGTAACCTATCAGCTTGCGCCAACTACCCACTGTGTAACCAATCCGATTGCGCCAACTACCTGCTGCTTATTTTGACCTAATAAATACCCGAGAGAACTGGGGCTCGGGGCCTTTCGTCCTCACACACCTGGTGAGGGCGGGAGGCCCTGGCTCGAGTCAGTAATAAATTCCCCTATTGCGAGTTGCATTGTTTCGAGGAGTCTTCTTTCCTGACCGGGGACTCGGACTACGGGCAGAACATTTGGGGGCTCGTCCGGGATCCCTTGACCGGGGAAGAACGCTCTTTGGAACAAAGGGGAAAAAAAGATAGGGAATAGCACCGGTGCTCAGGCAGGATTAGAAAAAGACCAGAGTAAAGCCGAGGCCCTGCTGTGAAGCGGGAAGGTGTCTGGCGCAGAAAAAGACCAGAGTAAAGCCGAGGCCCTGCTGTGAAGCGGGAAGGTGTCTGGCGCAGAAAAAGACCAGAGTAAATCCGGGGCCCTGCTGTGAAGCGGGAAGGTGTCTGGCGTTAGGGAAAGCTTTCCATGAGGGAACGGACTGGCCGTTCCGGCTGGCGTGAGGCCACGGCCAGCGAGTGCGCTGGGAGGCAGCCAGCTCTGCGGGAAGGAGACCTCCTCTCCTAAGCCCGAATCTGGGGAACAGTGGACGCCATACGGTAAGGTGACCCTTGTTCCGGAGGATCTGTGTCGTCGGCCGATGTATGTGTGTTTTTCTGTGTAACTGCCGGCATTGTCTCCTGTCTCATTGTTCTCTGGTGTGTCGTTGTCTACTTCTTCCTATAAAGCCTTGGAGCCTCATTTCTGTTTCTGGGAGTTTCAGTGAACAGGCAGACAGTTGTCGGGGCAACTGACGAGTCCCGGCCAGGGCTACTCCCTGGCGGATCCTGAAGGCCTCCCAACAAGTCAGCCCCAGTAACGGGAGCCCGAGAGGGTGAAACTCCTTTCTTTTTTTCTCGTATTCTAAACCGAGAATCTGGCCAAATAAAAACCCATCTGTGTGGGCACGGGACAGGCACTTAAGAGCCGATAGGGCGCCTGCCACTGGAAGACTCCCATGAAAGGATAAGGGGGTCACGGAACGGGCTAGAAACCCTTAGGGTGCCCGCCCCCAGCAAGAAAACTTCCGTGCAACGACTAAGGCACTCAAATAGTTCCACGAAGCATACCACAAGCCCAACCTCCTGGCCACCACCACTCCCGATAGGATTTATTGGTGGTAATTCTCGGTGACTTTCTTCTGATTCTCGCTATGGGGCAAGAAAATCTACCTCACTCTCTCTCATGACTGATCATTTCTCGGATGTCAGGGCTAGAGCATATGAACTGTCGCTACTGGTTACAAAGAGTAAATTAATAACCTTTTGCTCTGCAGAGTGGCCTGCCTTCCAGGTTGGATGGCCTTCAGAAGAAACTTTTCAACCTTCTATTATTCGGGCAGTGAAAAAGAAAAAGTTATGGCTCCTGATCCCTGGGGCCACCCGAGCCAAGTCCCATATGTTATGGTCTGGCAAGATCCAGTAAAAGATCTGCCCGAATGGTTAAAACCTTTTGTTCACAAACTCCCTGATTCTCCTAATGCACAGGCCCTAGTTATGAAAACTCCCACTGCCCCAGAGGAAGCCAAGAAGAATAAGGGCCCAAAACTGGTCTTGCAGGAATCCTCGGACTGGAACCTGATTGACTTGGAGACAGAAATTAGGCCCCCACCATATGCCCCTCCTCCGTTGCAGGTTCCCCCGGGGGGAAGAGCCCCCCCCAATGAATCAGAAGGGACAAGGGAATCCTGACCCCGGAGAAAGAATAGAGGAAATAGGGGTGAGCAGGATCATGGGGAACCTTCATCTACTGTACAGGCACTCCCCGTCCGGGTGGGACCAGCTAACCCGGACGGAGAGCGAACCTAGCAATACTGGCCCTTTTCCCATTTTGTTCACTCATAACCCCACCTGGGATGATTGCCAGCAGCTGTTGCAGGTGCTCTTCAACACGGAAGAACGGGAGCGAATCCTGGCAGAGGCGCAGAAACGGGTCCCGGGGGTCGACGGGAGACCAACCACCCAGCCTCATCTCGTGGACGAGGGGTTTCCTCTGTTGCGGCCTAACTGGGATTTTGAGCGAGTGGAAGGTAGGGAGCGTCTCCAAGTGTACCACCAGACTCTAATGGCTGGCCTGCGGGCCGCAGCTAGGAAGCCGACAAATTTGGCAAAGGTAAATTTTGTAAGGCAAGAGCCCACTGAGAGCCCGTCAGCCTTCCTAGAGAGGCTAATGGAAGCCTTTAGGCAATATACACCCATGGACCCCCAGGCTGAGGAATCACGCGCTGCAGTTCTACTAGTGTTTGTGAATCAGGCAGCCCCAGATATTAAGAGGAAATTACAAAAGATAGAGGGGTTAGGAGAGCAGACAATACAAGACTTACTGAAAGCAGCTAAAAAGGTATTTAATAATAGGGAGACCCCAGAAGAAAGGGAGGAACGACTTCGTCGGGAGGAAAGGGAACTAGCTGAGAAGATCAGGAAAAAAGATAGGGAACATAGGGCAAAAGAAAACCAGAAGAACCAGAGAGAGCTAACCAAGATTCTTTTTGCGGGGATGAAGCCTGGAACAGAATTGAGGGAGCCTCGAGACCCCTAGACGGGAGAAACAGAGAGACCAAAAAGGCAGGCCCTAAAGAAAGATCAGTGCGCTTACTGCAAAGAACGGGGGCGCTGGAAAAATGAGTGCCCTAAGAGGGACCCGAAGAAAAGAACAACCCAGAGAGAGAATTTCCCCTGGAACTCGAGTTCTATATGTGGGGGAAGACAGTGACTAGGGGAGTCAAGACTCGACACCCCTCCCCGAGTCCTGGGTAACCATACATGTAGAGGGGAAACCCGCTGGCTTCATGGTGGACACTGGCCCCCAACACTCTGTTTTAAATAAAAAACTGGGACCAATGTCTAAGAAAACCAGCTTGGTAAAGGGAGCCACGGGGACAAAAAAAATGTTGTTGGACCACAGAACGGAAAGTAAATTTGGGGACCCATCAGGTGTCCCATTCGTTTTTGGTGATACCAGAATGCCCAGCCCCTCTACTTGGACGGGACTTGTTGACTAAAGTTAATGCTCAGATCCATTTTGACCCTGGGGGAATGTCAGTCACGGATGGACTTGGACAGCCGATACATGTCTTGTCTCTAGCTTTAAGAGATGAGTACAGACTTTTTGTGCCTAAGCCCTCAGAGGTTATAGCACCAGATGTACAACTGTGGGTCCACAAATATCCGTTGGCATGGGCAGAAACAGCAGGAATGGGACTGGCTAAACAGAGACATCCAGTAGTCATCGAATTAAAAGCCGAGGCAACTCCTGTGAGGGTGAAGCAATATCCTATGAGCCAGGAGGCTCGGCGGGGGATCACTCCCCACATTCGACGGCTCATGGATGCCGGAATTCTCAAGCGGTGCCAATCCCCTTGGAACACCCCCTTACTACCGGTGAAGAAGCCAGGGAGTACGGATTACAGACCTGTCCAGGACCTACGAGAAGTCAACAAGCGGGTGAGTGACATACACCCTACTGTCCCCAACCCGTATACCCTCCTGAGCAGTCTGCTGCCTGAGTACACTTGGTACACTGTGTTGGACTTGAAAGATGCTTTTTTTCAGCCTACCCCTGGTGGCCCAGAGCCAGGAAATATTTGCCTTTGAGGGGACTGAGGGGGAAGGCCAACTGGTAGTACAACTAACTTGGACCCGCCTCCCACAAGGGTTCAAAAACTCCCCTACCTTGTTTAATGAGGCTTTGAGTGAGGACCTCTATGAATATCAGACTCGCCACCCAGAGGTCATCCTGCTGCAATATGTGGATGACCTTATGTTGGCTGGAACCACAGAGGAGGCATGCAGCCGTGCCACTGGTGACCTCTTACAGACTCTAGGCACCTTGGGATATCATGCTAGCACAAAGAAGGTGCAAATATCCCGGCAAGAGGTCACCTATTTGGGGTATAAGATCAGGCAGGGGCAAAGGTGGCTAACTCAGGCCATGAAGGAAACAATATTGCAGGTACCAGAGCCCAAGACCCCTCGCCAGGTGAGAGAGTTTTTAGAGACTGTTGGATATTGTAGACTATGGATCATGGGGTTTGCTGAGAAGGCCCGGCCCTTATATGAGGGAAGTAAAGAGACCCCAAACTGGACTTGGACTGAGCCAATGAAACAGGCTTTCCAGACACTCAGACGGGCCCTACTAAAAGCGGCCAGCCGGGACTACGCCGCCCCCATATTAGCCATGGGACTTCCACCTCCTGGTATGGGGACTCTGCCTCCAGTCCCCGACTATTCCCTCCCTGACCTCATTTGGATCAACGAGGATACCACCCTCCAGAAGAATAACAAAGATGGATGGTACTGAGATCAAAACAACCTGATATTGCCTGCCATCCTGGGTCGTCACCTATGTGAACACCTGCACACAACTACACACTTGGGAGAGAAAAAGACCTTGACTCTTCTCCAGACAGCCTGCCTGAGGTTCCCTCGACAAAATGCAACTGTACGAGAAATAATCCAGGCTTGCAAAGTGTGTCAGCTGATGAGGACAGGGAAAAGGCAGCACACTGGAACGAGGTACCGAGGGGAAGAGCCAGGGCAACACTGGGAGATAGATTTCACTGAGGTAAGACCAGGCAAGTATGGGTATTGCTATCTGTTGGTTCTGGTAGATACCTTCTCGGGGTGGGTAAAAGCCTTCCCCACTAAGGGAGAGACAGCAACAGTGGTTGCTAAAAAGATCTTAGAGGAGATAGTGCCTAGGTATGGGCTGCCAGTGACTGTGGGCTCAGATAACAGACCTGCCTTTGTGAGCCAGATTGTACAAGGGCTGGCCCAAGCTCTGGGGACAAAATGGAAGTTACATTGTGAATATAATCCCCAGAGCTCAGGACAGGTTGAGAGAATGGATCGGACCCTAAAAGAAACTCTGACAAAGTTGGCAATAGAGACTGGCGGGGACTGGGTGACCCTCCTTCCCTTCGCGCTCTTTCGAGCGCGTAACACCCCTTATAAGCTGAATCTTACCCCTTTTGAGATTCTGTATGGAAGACCCCCTCCTGTGTGTCCTATATTCGAGGGAAAATGCCTACCACCCCCTACCTTGGGACAATTCCAGCAATCACTGATGGCATTAAGCAAGGTGCATAGCCATGTTTGGAAATTAATTTGAGAGATACACGAGGGAACAAGCAAGGGGACCATCCCCTCACATAATATTGGCCCGGGTGATTGGGTTTGGGTAAAATGACACCAATCTAAAGCATTAGAACCTAGATGGAAAGGCCCTTATGTTGTTCTCCTTACCACTCCTACTGCTGTTAAGGTCGATGGGATCGGGCCCTAGGTTCACTGCAATCACGTGCGGCAAGCCACCCCAGAAGAACAGGAGAAGATGCAAGCAGAATGGGAGGCAAGACCTCACCTGTCAAATCTTTTGAAACTGAAACTCGTACGACGGGAGCCCTCTTAACTCTCCTGCTGATAACAGTTTTCATTGGCCCAGGAGGAACCAGCCACAACCCCCATCAGCCAGCTAACCTGACTTGGGTGATCTACAATCCTGAGACTGAAAAAGTGCTTAATTCGAGCTCCAAAGTGGCCCCCAAAGGGACATGGTGGCCAGTACTGACCTTTGATTTGTGCGTGCTGGTGGCTGACGGTAATGGGTTTGGTCCCCACCAACTGACCAAGTTCTTTGCCCACGGCTCTTTCGGTCTGTTCACCCGTAACTGTGAGCGAAAAGGCCCACAGTACTACGAACAGGTGCCTGTCTGTGTCTGCCCGGGGGGAAGAAGAGATCAGAACCAAAATGAAAAATGTGGGGAAATTGACTCTTTTTATTGCGCCGCTTGGGGTTGCGAAACCAAGGGAACAGTCCATTTCGCACCTCCAAGAATCCTTGAGCTCCTTGGCTGAAGTAATGTTACAGAATAGGAGAGGTTTAGATTTGCTGTTTCTGCAACAAGGAAGATTATGTGCAGCACTGAGAAAAGAATGCTGTTTCTATATCGACCATTCAGGGGTGGTACAAAAAATCTCTCTAAAAAGTAAGAGAGGGACTAGCCCAGTGGAAGAGAGAATGAGAAGCCCAACAAGGCTGGTTTAAATCTTGGTTTCAGCACTCCCCCTGGTTGACCACTTTGATTTCCACCCTCCTGGGTCCACTCATAGTATTAATATTGTTACTGACCTTTGGTCCATGCATTTTAAACCGTATGGTCTCATTTATTAGGGAGCGCCTAAATACCATCCAAATTATGGTATTGAGACAACAATATCAGTCAATTTCACAGAGTAAAGAGGAAGATTCCTCTACTTGAACAACAGACAGGGGGGAAATGTGAGGCTGTCACGGCTAACGCCATGGCAGGCAGCCTAGATTAGGGAGTAGCCTGGTTTCCCAGGGTAACATAATAATCAGGCCTCCTAGAGCCAGCCAATCAACATATGCCTAGCCAGAGAAAAGGGAACCTATCAGGGGAAAGCTGAAAGCCTCACGTTGGGCCAACAAAAATTACCTTGCAACTGTGTAACCTATCAGCTTGCGCCAACTACCCACTGTGTAACCAATCCGCTTGCGCCAACTACCTGCTGCTTATTTTGACCTAATAAATACCCGAGAGAACTGGGGCTCGGGGCCTTTCGTCCTCACACACCTGGTGAGGGCGGGAGGCCCTGGCTCGAGTCAGTAATAAATTCCCCTATTGCGAGTTGCATTGTTTCGAGGAGTCTTCTTTCCCGACCGGGGACTCGGACTACGGGCAGAACACCCTCGTGGTACTTCTCAGAATATAATCAGAATTAGAATCAATAAATTCCTTGTGTAGTTATGCATTAACACCTTCTTGCACACACAGTTCATAAAGGACTTTATAACTGCCATCTCCATGACGAAACATGGCTCCCTTCTGGTATCTCCATTTAAGAGGACACATGTTGTAAAAGCAATAAGCACGCAACCATGTGACCAAGTACAGGCATGAAATTCAGAAGGAAGGAATGCAGTGACTTCTGTTAGATTTGAAAAGGTTACACTCAATAGTCCCTTTTTATTCTTTCTAAATCAGTCATCTTTCAGAATAAATGACTGGAGCTTTTTGAGGCCTTGTCTGCATTGTCTGTGGTAGATTTGTAGCAAACAGGAAGAGCAGTCACAAGTGATAGTCTTAAAACCAAAACTAAGGTTGCTCATATTAGATGACTATAAATGAATCCATGCAAAAGGACTTCAGGGACTAACTATTCAGATCTGAATCACTAGCACATTTATACCACCAAACACAGAAACAAGGATAGCAACACAACTCAATATTTTAGGACAAAATGACTGATTTCTCTTCATTCTTTTATCTTTAAACCATCATGCTGTCTGAATGGATTTGAATGTGAGAATAGTGAAAAAAGATGTTACTGTGCAGGAAAATATCTATATCACATTTTGTCACAAAAACTATTTTAAATTTCAAAACTATGTGTATCATCATGTTTTAATAAACTAATAAAATATAATATCAATTACTGTAGTAATATTGCCCATAACTCAGTATCTAAAAGGAAGTGAAACATGGTTTAATGTGTGAGTGCTAAGTTGCTTCAGTATGCCCGACTCTTTGCGACCCTGTGGACCACAGCCCGCCAGGCTCCTCTGTCCCTGGGATTCTCCAGGCAAGAATACTGCAGTGGGTTGTCCTGCCCTCCTCCAATTGATCTTCCCCATCCAAGGATCGAACCCAAGTCTTCTGAGTCTCTTGCATTGTCAGGCAGGTTCTCTACCGCTAGCGCCACCTGGGAAGCCCTTAAACGTGGAGTTTGGACAGCACTGTGTGTGGCTCTGAAAATATTAGACAAGACAATAATCTGAATTTTAAGTCTTTCTATTCCCTGTAAAATTGTGTATATGCAATGTTCTTCTTTAGCAAAATGGAGATCCTCTAAACTTATTGTAAGTTAGCATTATAACAGGAAAACAGAAGCCAGGGTGGACATTTCCTGTAAAAAGGAATTTCATATCAGAATTGGAGCCTTAAAGAGCCACCTGAGGGCTTGAGAGCGAAGGTCAGGCTGGGCTCTGACGGCCGCCTTAACTGCCTGGAGCAGCACAGGTTCTGCTGCCTCAAGCCATGCTTTCTTCCGTTTCTGCTGAATTCGCCATAAGTATATTTTATTGGCAGAATCTAATCTAAACCATAAAGAAAAAGATTTTCTGAGATGCAAAGATATATATAGGGTGAAGTGGCATCAATTCTAGATTGGTAAAAGAAAATACAATAAGACAGTATTTGACCATATCACCATGTATATATTAATACAAAGCAAATATAAAATATTAATGTGGACTAGAAGGTGTTCTTTTCATTCACTTACCATCTGCCATGTGTATTGGGCTTGGGCTTGACACTGGAAATGAGTATTGAAAATACATAAAGTCACTATGATGATAGAGCTTTCGGTTCAGAGAGGAACCCACTGACAATCACACAAACACAAACTCCTGATTGTGATACGTGAGACTCTCCTGTCATAAGTGTATGAAATAGGGCCCAAATTTTCTAGAGTCAGGAAAGAGAGTTACTCCACATTGGAGGTAAGCATTCCACTTGTAATTCTATAGCATTAAGAGAAGTTTAAATAAAATCTAAGAAGCAAAAACAGAGACAGTGAAACTGTTGCCTAAAAAAAGAGGCAGTTGCCCTCATTTCACACACTATCAAGATCATACTCAAAATCCTTCAAGCTAGGCTTCAACAGTACAAGAAACAAGAACTTCCAGATGTATACGCTGGATTTACAAAAGGCAAAGGAACCAGAGGTCAAATTGTCAACATCCACTGGATCATAGAAAAAGCAACAGAATTCCAGAAAAACATCTACTTTTGCTTTATTGACTATGCTAAAGTGTTTGACTGTGTGGATCACAGTAAACTGTGGAAAATTCTTCAAGAGATGGGGATACCAGACCACCTGACCTGCCTCCTGAGAAATCTGTATGCAGGTCAAGAAGCAATAGTTAGAACCAGACATGGAACAATGGACCAGTTCAAAACTGGGAAAGGAGTATGTCAAGGCTGTATATTGTCCCTCTGTTTACTTAATTTACATGCAGAGTACTTCATGTAAAATGCTGGTCTGGATGAAGCACAAGCAGGAATCAAGATTGCTAGGAGAAATATCAATAACTTCATATATGCAGATGACACCACCCTAATGGCAGAAAGCGAAGAGGAACTAAAGTTCCTTAATGAAGTGAAAGAGGAGAGTGAAAAAGCTGACTTAAAACTTAACATTCAAAAAACTAGGATCATGTCATCTGGCCCCATCACTTCATAGCAAATAGATGAGGAAAGAATGGAAACAGTGACAGATTTTATTTTCTTGGGCTCCAACATCATTATGGACAGTGACTGCAGTCATGAAATAAAAAGATGCTTGCTCCTTGAAAGAAAAGTCATGATTCTTCTTCAGTGGAATCACTTTTAAGTATATTAAAAAGCGAGTCACCCTGCTTATTTAACATATGCAGAGCACATCATGAGACATGCTGGGCTGGAGGAATCACAAACTGGAATCAAGATTGCGGGGAGAAATATCAATAACCTCAGATATGCAGATGACACCACCCTTATGGCAGAAAGTGAAGAAGAACTAAAGAGCCTCTTGATGAAAGTGAAAGAGGAGAGTGAAAAAGTTGGCTTAAAGCTCAACATTCAGAAAACTAAGATCATGGCATCTGGTCCCATCACCTCATGGCAAATAGTTGGGGAAACAGTGGAAACAGTGGCTGACTATTTTTCTGGGCTCCAAATCACTTCAGATGGTGATTGCAGCCTTGAGATTAAAAGACGCTTACTCCTTGGAAGTAAAGTTATGACCAACCTAGACAGCATATTAAAAAGCAGAGACATCACTTTGTCAACAAAGGTCCATTTAGTCAAGGCTATGGTTTTTCCAGTAGTCATGTATAGATGTGAGAGTTGGACCATAAAGAAAGCTGAGCACAGAAAAATTGATGCTTTTGAACTGTGGTGTTGGAGAAGACTCTTGAGAGTCCCTTGGACTGCAAGGAAATCCAACCAGTCCATCCTAAAGGAGATCAGTCCTGAGTGTTCATTGGAAGGACTGATGTTGAAGTTGAAACTCCATACTTTGGCCATCTGATGTGAAGAGCTGACTCATTTGAAAAGACCCTGATGCTGGGAAAGATTGAGGGCAGGAGGAGAAGGGGACAACAGAGGATAAGATGGTTGGGTGGCATCACCAACTTAATGGACATGGGTTTGGGTAAACTCTGGGAGTTGGTGAAGGACAGGGAGGCCTGGCGTGCTGCAGTCCATGGGGTCGCAAAGAGTTGGACATGACTGAGTGACTGAACTGAACTGAAAAAGCAGAGACATCATTTTGTTGATGAAGGTCCATATAGTCAAAGGTATGGTTTTATCATTAGTTATGTATGGATGTGAGAGTTGGACCATAAAGAAAGCTGAGTGCCAAAGAATTGATGCTTTCAAACTGTGGTGCTGGAGAACTCTTCAGAGTCCCTTGGAAAGCAAGGAGATCAAACTAGTCCATCCTAAAAGAAATCAATCCTGAATGTTCATTGAAAGGACTGAATCTGAAGCTGAAGCTCCAACACTTTGGCCACCTGATGTGAAGAACTGACTCGCTGGAAAAGACCCTAATGCTGGGAAAGATTGCTGGCAAGATGAGAAGGGGATGACAAAGGATGAGATGGTTGGATGGCATCATCGACCCAATGGACATGAGTTTGAGCAACCTCTGGGAGACAGTGAAGGACAGGGAAGCCTTGTGTGCTGCAGTTCATGGGGTTGCAAATATTCGGACACAACTGAGCAACAGAACAATGAACAACAACGAAAATATAGTAGAATGATTTTATGACTAGAACACATTTATAGTGAAACACGTGATATAATGAGCATGTTGGTAGAACCAGTATAAATTTAGAATTCTACACTTCAATACCATCCATCCCCCAGGCTTCAAAGGATTTTTAACACAATGGATAGTTTAAATTCTGTACATATATAATAAACCCTTTAAACTTTCACTTCAGCCCCATGTATAGAGGCCTTTGAGCCAACAATTTCAAGTTGTTTCAACAGTTTCAAGTTGTCTCAATGGAAGCACTTTTAAATGTTTGATCTTTCTCTTTCCACTCTTGACAAAAACTGCCATTAGAGTAGCAACAGCAATGACAATAGCTAATATTTTCTGACTGCTAGCAATGAGTCAGAGAAGGCAATGGCAACCCACTCCAGTACCCTTGCCTGGAAAGTCCCATGGGCACAGGAGCCTGGTAGGCTGCAGTCCATGGGGTCGTGAAGAGTCAGACATGACTGAGCAACTTTGCTTTCACTTTTCACTTTCCTGCATTGGAGAAGGAAATGGCAACCACTCCAGTGTTCTTGCCTGAAGAATCCCAGGGATGGGGGAGCCTGGTGGGTTGCCATCTATGGGGTCACACAGAGTTGGACACGACTGAAGTGACTTAGCAGCAGCAGCAGCAATGGGCCAGTCTTCCCAAGTCGTTCAGTGGGTAAAGAATCTGCCTGCAATACAGGACACACAGGAGATGCAGGTTCGATCTCTGGGTTGGGAAGATACCCTGGAGAAGCTGAGTGACTTAAACCACCAACACAATTGCCAAATGTCCCTGGGAAGAGATTACTGTCTCCTGCCCCTTCTCATTGAGAACCACTGCATTTAGGCAAACTTAAGTTCAACCTGATGCTGAAGCTGAAACTCCAATACTTTGGCCACCTCATGCGAAGAGTTGACTCTTTGGAAAAGACCCTGATGCTGGGAGGGATTGTGGGCAGGAGGAGAGGGGGACGACAGAGGATGAGATGGTTGGATGGCATCACCGACTCGATGGACATGGGTTTGAGTAAGCTCCGGGAGTTGGTGATGGACAGGGAGGCCTGGCGTGCTGCAATTCATGGGGTTGCAAAGAGTCAGACACGACTGAGAGACTGAACTGGACTGAAGTTCAACCTCATGAGCTTATCTCAAAATTGTATAATGTAAGTAATGCAAGTAAAGACTTTATGTCTCCCAGTATTAGGTAACTATAATAAAGTATATTATTTACCTTCAAAGATAAATCCAGATTAATATTTAAATATTAAACATTGATTGAGTTAAACTGTTTTAAGATAAAAGTTACAAATGATATTTAGAAAATTTTATTAAAGGCAGAAGTCTCATTAAAGCCTTCTGAGCCAAACATAAAAATGTGACTTTTACTCCATAAGGAAGTTTATTTATTTTTTTTTAATCCCAGAAAGACAGTAAAAGAGCTAGACGGAAAAATAATATTCAGTGTTTTTTTTTATCCTTGTATATTGTGGTAATAAACAGTGTTCCTGTCATTTGTGACTCTTTGTTACAAAATGATGTAGACGATGTGAAAAAGCAATCTGATTAAAATAAAAAGAAGAACCTTTTTATTTTAAATGACATCTTTAGAACAGAAACATAGTTTGTTCTACTCACAGAATATGTACTTCAAATTACCCATAGTGAATTATACATAGAAACATTTCAAAACAGATGAAACTATAAAAATTTAGACATTATAAATGATAAACTGAGAAGTCTTTTCTTTGTTGAATTATGAAAGAAGCTTACCAGAGAACAGTACAAAAATTTAATGCAGAGACACATGATTTTATTTCTTCTGCAGGGAAAGACAGCACAAAAATGAACTAACCTATACAATCATACGGAAGAATTTTAAAACCAATAAAACCCACGGGTACAATCTTCAAAATGGAAGGGAAACATGGCTAGTAGAGTTTCATTCAACATTTACCAATATATCTATATATGAGGGTTTTTTTTTATTTATTCACACAAGACATTCTCTATAGCAGTAAACCTTAGAGAATAATCCATGAAACTGCTACCTGAAAGAAATACACAGTAAAAGTTTAAAGAAGTGATTTCATACCATTGCTCAGATTAAGTTTTGTTTTTTTTTTTTATCTCCAGTATCACTCTGTGATAAAAAAAATCAAATAAATTTCCCTCACGAGGTTTTCCCCTAGAGCTCCTGATTGACAGTGAAAATGTCAGAAGTGCACATTTCTTGCAGTTGTTTCAGTCTGCCAACCCTTTAACGCTTCCAGCAATGGGAACAAACGTCCAGGCTTGAGAAAGAACAAGGACAACATCCTAGAAATAGTTGTCTCAACTGGACAGTCATGCAGCATCCAGTGTAGAGCTGATTACAATTTAGTGGAGTTACAGTGAGATATCATAAGATGGCAACAGATAAGATAAGTAAGATGTGTTTTACTTAATGCAGATGTGAAATTTAGAAGGGATAATTTGGCCCCCACAAGATGGAGCACACACATTTTTCCCCTTTCCCTCCCACCTGGTGCAGCTGAAAACTCGGGACATGACATAAAAACTCTAAAAGGTGGTGAGAAGCCAGACTTGCTATGTACCTCCAGACCCTGGGGAACAACAAGACGGTGAATTTCGAGGTTTCTTTAGCCTTTTATATATCCTGGGCTGGGAGCTGAAGAAGATGGTAAATGGGGACCATCAGCCTAAGAAAAGACCATGTCCTTTCGCCAAAGGATTGGGAAAAGATAGTCTAGGAAGGTACCTTTTTAGCAATAAATTTCCTGCTTCAGTCAAACACAGCACTGGAAAAACCCAGCCTCTCACACCTTCCTCATCACAGTATTGGTGGGGACCTAAGCATCCACTCCAGCCGGCCACACGGAGCTTGCAAATTTCAGTAGTATGATTCCCCTCCTAGCTCTCAGAAGACTTTCTGCATGCTAGATAAAGAAATTAAAAGCAACCCTGTTTCATACATAATGTTCTACACCTCTTCATTACTCTTCAGATTTTAAGTATGTTAAGTCTTACAAGTACCTGTGCAGTAGGCAAAACAAGATTAAAATATTCATTTCACTTCTTCTCTACCTTACGCTACACATCAGGTCATTAAATGTGTCTACTACTCATTTCTTAATCTACCTTGGAAACAACTACTCATTTTTCAATTCTCAAATAAAAAAGTGATTTCCAAACAACCAAGTTCTCTGAAACCCCGAGTGATAACTGGATTTCTGTGAATTCCGTGACAGCTTGGGCTATTTAATTGCCCATTAATACAATGCAGAAATGACCCTATGCTTTGTCACTTTCCAAGAGAAGATTCAAAAACAAGAAGAGTGAAAATACAGCTTTTCCCTTTGCATTCTTGAGTTTAGGGCTTCCTGCTACAAGGAATAGTCTGCAGGTCTGTCCAAGTATTTCTGTCACCTCAATCAAGGCAGTCCCAGCACGGCACTGCGTGGCAGGGGGCAGGGGTGGGGTGGAAGTGATGGTCCTTCATAAGAAATACAACAGAGTCCACATAGCAGGAGGAAAAAAATAAAACCGCTGATCTTTGAGGTTAAGGTATGAAAAAGGAAGTGGTGAAAAAGGAGGGGGAAATATAGATTTCACAGCAGCAGAAATGGGAACCCCACCCCCATGCAGAGTCCAGTGGCTAATCCTGGCTTCATGCCAGAGCCTTGGTCATAGCAGTGGAAGGGGTTCACCAGAGAGGACTGTCTCTTTGTATCATGAGTATCAACAGAAAATAAGGAATTTGTTCTCAGTGTTTCTTACTTACCATAAACAAGGACGAGGACTCTGGAATCATAACTGTAATGAATGACCTCAGGGTTCTTGTACAAAACAGTGAGAGAAAGAGAGAGAGATGTCAAATAGTTAGGTTCTGACCTTTTTACATTCCAAAATAAAGAGGCATATCTCACTATTGTTGAATGACAGAGTAATTTATTCTTGATACATTTGTTTTTTCCTTTATGTATTCCACTATATTATAAGCTCTGTGTGTGCAAAAGCACGTCTGTTTAGGTCATAAATTTATTCAAATGCCTGGCTATGACTCCTCTCTCTCACATCTAGGTTAAAGGAAAATATTAAAAACAACACTACAAAAACAAACTAAAATAGGAAGAAAAATTACAGCTTCAGCCCTTACGTCTCATACAACAAGTAGGCTACATATAAAAAAAAACTAATTATATTTCATAAACTACAAAGATTTATTTCTTTTTTTTTTTACAAAGATTTATTTCAACCAAATAACTGCCATGAAATTAAAAGATGCTTGCACCTTGGAAGAAAAGCTATGACCAACCTAGACAGCATATTAAAAAGCAGAGACATTACTTTGCCAACAAAGGTTCATCTAGTCGAAGCTATGGTTTTTCCAGGAGTCATGTATGGATGTGAAAGTTGAACTATAAAGAAAGTTGAGCCCCGAAGAATTGATGCTTTTGAACTGTGGTGTTGGAGAAGACTCTTGAGATTCCCTTGGACTGCAAAGAGATCAAACCAGTCCATCCTAAAGGAAATCAGTCCTGAATATTCAGTGGGAAGACTGATGCTAAAGCTGAAACTCTAATACTTTGGCCACCTGATGCGAAGAACTGACTCATTGGAAAAGACTCTGATGCTGGGAAAGATTGAAAGCAGGTGGAGAAGGGGACAACAGAAGATAAGATGGCTGGATGGCATCACCGACTTGATGGACATGAGTTTGAGCAAGCTCTGGGAGTTGGTGATGGACAGGGAGGCCTGGCATGCTGCAGTCCAGAGTGTTGCAAACAGTTGGACATGACTGAGCGATTGAACTGAACTAAACTTGCTTCCAATGATACCACAAAATACACTGGCATGACTAAGATATTTTCCTTTCAACTTTGATTTTCTTTTATATTAAAATCACTTTTAATACACAAAAAGAATGAAGATTTGGTACTGTGTTATTTATTTACATATCTGTATCCTCAGTTGCTTAGTCCTGTCCTACCGTTTGCAACCCCATGGACTGTAGCCCTCCAGTCTCCTCTGTCTATGGGATTTTCCAGGTAAGAGTATAAGTGGGTTGCCATTTCCTTCTCCAGGGGATCTTCGACCCAGGATTCAAACCCATGTCTCCTGTGTCTCCTGCATTGGCACGCAGATTCTTTACCATGAGCACCAAAGAACCAACTTCTTAAATAGATAGAATTAGAAGAGCCATCAAGATGATTAGGGGAACAATAGGATCTACCAATTTATTGTTTAACCTATATGTGCACATGTATTTAACCTATATAAATATATATTTACAACTTCATAAAATTTCTGAATCAAGAAGGGATCAAAACATCCTTCAAATGGCATGTCAGTCTAACTTTGCATTATACAGGAACTTTCAGATGTCAACTCTAGCTTCTCAAAAGAATTGTTTGAGATCAACAGATCTATTGACCATTATTATAAGTATTTTTCTAGATTAAGAACTGTACCACCCAAGAAAAACAGATCAAGCAAACAGGACCACACAGGACAGGGGAACAGAGCAGCTATCCTGCTCTGAGTGATAGGGAGAGAGTTTGCTGCTATAGGTAGTGAGCAGGAGGGAGATGACGTGAAAAGGCGGCTCTGGGTCCACTTTGTACGACCTCATATTCTATGCCTTTTGGACAATATTGTCATCTATAAAAAGTAAAATTTGTAAAATAAAAGACAAGTTATGGAGACTTCCCAACAAGACGTGATATCTAAGTCAAGTTCTGAAACATGCCAGGTTAAAAATGCATCCCAAACAGAGGAGGCAGCGTTTACAAAACTGTGTATTATTAAGAAAGGGCACAGGATACTCAAAGTCCAGCAAGTATTTTCTTCTAGAAGTTCATTCTAGCAAAGCCATGGATGTGTGTAATTCCCTACACCCCTAAGTGCTGCTCGTAAGCTTTCTGCTCTATCCTGAGATACTAACTGTTCCTAAGCTCACAGTGAAACCGTGTGTTTCTCAGGAGGGCCTGCATATGTTTCTGCCATATGGGATCCATATGTCTCCCTCATAAAGCCTGCGCTAGGAAAGCTAGTGCACTTGGCAAGGGCCCCCAAGTATCTGCTTGTCAATGCAGATGATGTAGGTTTGATCCCTGGGTCAGGAAGACCCCTGGAGAAGGGAAAGGCAACCCACCCCAGCATTCTTGCCTGGGAAATCCTACAGACTGAGGGGCCTGGAGGACTACCGTCCATGGGGTCGCAAAAGAGTCAGACATGACTGTGTGATTACACAATAACAACAACTGTTGCATTCCATGCCCAGGTATAAAGAGATGCTGATGCAAACCATGCCCCAGGACCAAGCCTGACATGCACACACTCTCCAGTCAGTTCAGTCGCTCAGTCGTGTCCGACTCCTTGCCATCCCAAAGACTGCAGCACACCAGGCTTCCCTGTCCATCACCAACTCCCGGAACTTGCTCAAACCCATGTCCATCGAGTCAGTGATGCCATCCAACCATCTCATCCTCTGTCGTCCCCTTCTCCTCCTGCCCTCAATCTTTCCCAGCATCAGAGTCTTTTCTGAACCGTCAGTTCTTCGCATCAGGTAGCGAAAGGAAATAAGTCCTGTATATTCATTAGAAGGACTGATGCTGAAGCTATTGGAGTTTCAGCTTCAGCAACAGTCCTTCTAATGAATATACAGGACTTATTTCCTTTAGGATGGACTGGTAGGATCTCCTTGCAGTCCAAGAGACTCTCAGAGGCTTCTTCAAACACCACAGTTCAAAAGCATCAATTCTTGGGTGCTCAGTTTTCTCCAGCAGTGTATAAATTCTGCTGCGTTTGATAAAGCTTTAGACAAAATTCTTAATTGATTTTTCTTGAGGCAAAGTAATAAACTATTCTTTGCAGGCATGCTCACTCTTTCAGAAAACAAACACAGTTCTTGATAGACAATGGTTAGACAGAGAAAAGTCATTACAAAGAGGCTTGCTGTTTTACGATAAAAATATAGCAGCTTCAGTATCACTGAGGGTTTGTAGATAATTTTGAGGTTATTACTAATGCTATACATTTCAATAGGGAATAATGTATCTGCATTCATGTGACACAGTACGCACAGCCTTTAGGAACATTTACCCGGGAAAAAAGTTATCTTTGAAAACTGCCTTTGTCCTTCTCTTTACAAACCATTCATCTCAGTAAGATATACTATAGTAAGTCACACATTTTATATATTTATCTTAAGACATAAATGAAGAAAAAGTCCTTTTGTTTTTTTTCCTCCATTTAAAAGCAATGACACAGTCTTTCACAAATGTACAGAACAGACTTTTGGACTCTATGGGAGAAGGCGAGGGTGGGATGATCTGAGAGAACAGCATCGAAACATGTACATTATCAAGTGTGAAACAGATCGCCAGCCCAGGTTGGATGCATGAGACAAGTGCTTGGGGCTGGTGCACTGGGATGACCCAGAGGGAAGGGATGGGGAGGGAGGTGGGAGGGGGGTTCAGGATGGGGAAACGCATGTACACCCATGGCTATTTCATGTCAATGTATGGCAAAACCACTACAATATTGTAAAGTAATTAGCCTCCAACTAATAAAAATAAATGGAAAAAAAAAAAAACAACCAGAAGGTAAAATTTTGCGTAAGAATACTTAAAAGGGCTGGCTCAAGTGGGAAGTATGGCCACTTGCCTTTTGCTTCTTTTCTCTACCTTTCTAACTAGAGGATGAATGTGATGGTTCCATTTCCAGTAGACATCTTGGACTATAATATTATCATTTCCTTTTTTTCTTTCAGGTTTCTTGAGATATAATTGGCATATAGCGCTGTGTAAGTTTTAGGGTGTACAAAGTGATGATTTCTATATACATATATATTGTGAAATGACTCCCACAATAAAGATAGTTAACACTTCAAAAAAAATAAATAAAAGCAATGACATAGTCTTTATAGATTAAATAAAAATACACTCCTTAAAAAACTTACTCCTACATTAGAAAAGACATCAAGCTGCTTGCCACTGATCAGAGTAGAACAAAGGAATAGAGAGGTTACTACTGCCCACATAAGACCCTTAATCATGTGGGTCTTGCCTCTTTGCTTCAATATTTCTATATGCTGGGCTAAGGATGAGGTGTAACAACTAGAGACCCAATAGTCTCCTGCCCTTCCATGATCTTAGCCTAAAACCAAGGACAAAGGCCAACAGGAAAGTGACTCCTACATTACTCATGTACCAAGGAAAAATGACTTAGTTTTTTTCCTCTCTTGCTCACACAAGCACACACTTCTCAATATGGTTAAAAGACATTGCTAAAGAAAGTAGGAAAAAGCAGATAAGGAGACACAATATAGATTTTTCAGTAACTAATGGCAACCCACTCCAGTACTCTTGCCTGGAGAATCCCATGGACGGAGGAGCCTGGTAGGCTGCAGTCCATGCGGTCGCTAAGAGTCGGACATGACTGAAGCGACTTAGCAGTAGCAGCAGAAGTATTTCAGTGAACATGAAACTGTTAATCATTCAGTTATGTCCTACTCTTTGTGACCCTACGGACTGTAGTATGCCAGCCTCTTCTGTCTAGAGAAGACAGGCAAGAATACTGGAGTGGGTTGCCACTCCCTTCTCCAGAGGATCTTCCTGACCCAGGAATCGAACCCAGGTCTCCTGCATTGCAGGCAGATTCTTCACCATCTGAGCCACCAAAGAAGCATTTCATCAGGACTCACATATCTTTTAAGAAAGGTTTTAGGGAACTAAAGTTGATAAACTTGTATTATTTCCCCATTTTGATGTGTCAATATCCTGGAAAATGAGAGGGTATATTTGGGGGCATATAGAAATCATGTGGTTTCACATTTGCTTAAGGAAACTTTGCTATGCGTTAACCTTCTTGAAAAACAGTGTCATTTAAAAAAGAAGTTTTGCATCCAGTTAGGAAATAAAATTTATGTCAAATTCTATATGCAAATGCATCCAGCATGTATAAATATATATAATATTTTACCTCTGTACCAACCACTGTTAATTTCTAACTGTCTCCAGAGGAGATGTTACCTGCTTCAAGTCATGTAGTAATAGTTTTTCTAATAAGAAAAGAAGGTAATAAGAAAAAGATTAGGAAAAGGAGCAGAGGATTAGTAATAGTTGTACTAGTACCAGCAGTTTTACTAACTGTAGTAATAGTAATGCTATAAAAAACTCTTCATTATCTGAGAATAAAACATTTACGTAAACGTGTTAGTGGATTGGGGGATAACAGGAGCCTATGTTCCATTCCTTCAAGCGGGAAAAATAACATTCCTGCTGCTGCTGCTGCAGTCGTCTGACTCTGTGCGACCCCATAGATGGCAGCCCACCAGGCTGGGATTCTCCAGGCAAGAACACTGGAGTGGGTTGCCATTTCCTTCTCCAATGCATGAAAGTGAAAAGTGAAAGCAAAGTTGCTTAGTCGTGTCCGAGCTTTCGCGACCCCATGGACTGCAGCCTACCAGGCTCCTCCGTCCACGGGATTTTCCAGGCAAGAGTACTGGAGTGGGGTGCCATTGCCTTAAATCACAACAAAAATCCTCAAACATCGAAACACTTATACATCTATACAACATTCCATCAAAATGTTTAGCAAAATATGCTATTTAAAATGCTGGTTACTTAGTTATTACACACTTAAAATTGTTAATGGCATATTCATTTTCAGTATTTAACAATATTGATACCAGTGTTATCAAAATACACTTCTCTTCTACAATGTAGCAAACATAAGGTAAATAAGAAAGTGACAAGTTAAAAGTATGTTAAAAATGGATTGAACACTTAGCAACATAAAGAAATCATAAGGATGTGATGCCTCAACAAATAGAGAGCTGCTTGTCCTAGTTCAGGCGCTCTAAGGAATACTACAGACTGCTGGCTTAACCACCAGTGACTGATCCCATTAGGAGGACTCCACCGTCATGATCTGGACCTTCTAACGTCCAGACCTCCAAGTGTCCTCATACTGGTGATTAGATTCCACCATGTGAACTTGTGGGCACACAAGAATCCATTCAGTCCACAGCATTTGCCTGAGAGTAACTGAACGGATCACTGTTCCATTGGTGATTTCCAAATCATGTCGACTTGCCTGGGGCTTCAATCTCATGGCTTCAGTCCCTGCCAGTCCCGGACCTAACCTGTTCATTGAGATCTATGCAACCCAGAGTTGACATGGAGCTCAGCTTTATCACAGAATTATTTCCCACTTCTCTTAATTTTTTCAGAGCTCTGAAGACGACCAATACTTACTGCTGTTCCAAATATATAGTCAACATCATTCCAAACTGATGGTGTCGCTCCACCCCCATAGAAGGAACTTGTACAGTCTTTCAAAAATACTGTACCGTGTTGAGCAACATACTGTGGTTTGTCTAAACCAACCACACTTTCACATTGTTTCTTATATTTATACACATAAATACAATTGAATGTCTGAGCACTAGTGCAGGGCTAAACTTATATCTGGTGTTGAATTTACCTCCTTGGATACTTCACCGTTTCTAACTTTTACTTGAATATATGGGCTTCCTTAGGCTTCTTATCCCAACCTTCTTGCTTTCTTCACAAGTATCCCTACTTTAGAAGAAAATATAATACAAGTACCATTTTATAATGTAGCCTGAAAAATTTTCAGTGAAGAATAAAACACATTTCCATTTAAAAGTAAGCCAAATATAACAAAAAGAGGAACTGTTAAGAAAAAAAAAGGATACATTCATGTTTAGGGATAAATTATATAGATATTTAGATGGATGGATCAAGTGCTAAATATAATGTATAGTATAATGCTAGATACTATGTAGGATATAAATGCTATATAACTATAAATATGTCATAGTAAATGTATAATATATAATAAAGCTACCCAAATCCAACTAATAGAAAAGAGGTTAACTTTTCAATAATGTCAGAGGGGAAACTGCCTAGTAGAAATACAAAACTAATTAGATCCTATATCACAGCCCAAAAGAACTGAGATGGACTAAGAATTAAATAGAAAAATAAAACCAAAGGCAAAAAAAAATACTATAAGCAAAAATACTGACTATTTTTTCTGATTTAGGGCATCAGAAGACTCCTGATTCTCCTAATTCTTTAAACAGCACAATCATTCCCTATGTAAGATAAGCTCAAAAAATTCAAAGTCATCTTTGATATCTTTATCTCTCCTGCCACTGTATGCATTGCATTATCTTTATTTCTATAGCTCTACATTCCATAAACTGTTTTGAGATTATTCTTTTTGAAGCAGAGCTCTGCTTATATCAAGCAAGTTTTAAAAAAAAAAAAATTTTTTTTTTCATTTCCACTGAGTTTCACTTTAGTGTGGTCTCTATCCCAACATTAAAATGCTTTCCAATGTCTTTTCAAGTTTATGTTACACAAGTTATATGTCTTACTCTTTTCCACTCAGTGTCTTTGGGTAATACCCTTCACCTGAAATGCTATATCCATCTTCACCTGATTACTTAAAAGTCACACCCATGTCTAAGGAACTAATCCCAATACCTTCTTGCCACACTGGTTTTGTCTACCCTGTCCTGGACAGGAGGCTGCCCACGGCTCCTCAGAAGTCCGTAGAGTGCTGCAGACACTCTGCACTCGTCTCAAACCCTCTCATGGACTGTCATGGGTTTGCAGTGATGCTGCCTGAGCCTTGCATCAAGTATTCAAATAGTGATACCCGGGAATAGAGAGGCGCATGGCAGTGAGCAAAATAAAAAGACATAGATACAAAGAAATAAAAACAAACAAAAAAGCAGACAAACAGGGAGACAGAGACAATTATCTAACTAGATCAAGTAGTGAGTATAGGCCCGACTGAAACAAGAGAGAGACAGCAAGTATCTGCTTTTACTGAATTATTTTATTTCTATAATGCTTATCATAGAAGTTCACCGACCATGAGCATGATTTGATCAGAGAAATAGCTTGTATCCCAACACTAGAGAATTGTCTTGATAGGAGGTGGCATTTTTCTCAGGGATGTTCAGGGGTGATTCAGCCTATATATGTTTTTCGATTTATATGCTGATTCTAAAACTTAGCTCATTTGTCAGATGTTACAGTCATTTGTTTTTCAAATCCTCTTGTTACAGTTGTAAGCAACTTGACAAGGATCATTGACCCCCATGGTTCCTGGCACATACTTTATATTAAATGATCTGAAGTAAGGATCTGGTTGAGTTCTCAGATTGTTTCCAATAAATTTCTCCCTGCACTCCTGAGTACCAACAATCCAATAGGCAAGTTCAAAACACAAACAGAAGAAAAAAATCCTGATTGTATATTTTAGCGTTTGAAGCACCATCATGTGAAAAACAGGACAATCAACACGGAACTCTAAAAAATAGTCATGTGGTATTTTGAAAATTATTTCTTCCTGGTAAAATAACAATAGTGGTGTTTGTAACTTAGAAGACCTACATTGCAACAGAAATGATGTCAAGTCCTTGAAAATAACTGTCATATAAATTTTTTCTGACGTGTCAATCCAGGTGGCATTAGGAGCACATATTCTTATTTCAGATGAAGAATATAAAAACTTTTAATAGAGATGAACTGTCTTTGGACTTGTTCATTTTGCAGTAACTGATTTCTGAACATATTTTTAGATCAGGTATTGCCCAGATACCCATGTGACAAGAGACTATGAAGCCCGTGTTATGAATCAAAATATTTTTAAAAACACACATGTACACACACACAAATACACAAATATACATTTCATCATTCTTGCCACTACAAACTGAGTCTGTGGAATAACTTCTAATTGTAAAAATTTTTTTTAATGCTACCTCACTGTAGAGACATTTTTAAATGTAGAACTCATTTTTTAACCTTCTTTTCCCAAACATACCATCAGCAATTGATCATTTATTGAAATATCAGTGCTACTAAATCACAACATTAGAAAAACAACTATCTAAGCACTATAACTATAAAAAGAATGCATTTCCTTTAAAATACAACTCTATGATAAATATCAGCACAAATCTTAAATCTTGTCATTATTTAATACACTGAAGTCGGATTTGAAAAAGCAATGAGTTACTTGTGCATTCATGTGGGAAAATTACATACACATCACTAAATGCTAAAGCACAGGGATGAATATAAACATCTAATTTTCATTCCATTTTAAACATGTTTAATGGTGTAAATATAGTTTTGGCTTCTTATTCACAGAAGGAGACCATGAAATAAGAAACTCACTTTATTATTTTGTTTTATCATGTTTTTTGTTTTTTCAATGAGAGGAATTATAATGGCCATAATTTTGACCTGAAGGCAGATAACTTAAAAACATTTTCACCAATCAAGGTAAATCAACTTTGCAAGCTTTTCTTTACAACTCCTTTTATCTAACTTAGTTAGCAGAGTTGACTAATAGCTTTATACTATTAATGAAACGTAGTGTCCCATTTCCCACCACTGGTTCACTTGTTATAAAGGAAAAATTGTCTTCTCTCCAGCTATCTTTCTCTAACAAGCTAAAAAATTCACAGTAATTAATAGTTACAAATCAGTTATGTGTTTGTGTAGATATTTCAGTTTCTCCATCATTGCTTTGGAATAAAAAATGCAATTAAAAACTTTTGATATTAAAGTAGCATCATTCAAACACATAAAAATACATCAAGAATATAAGCCAAATAAGAGAGCAAATTCTACAGTTAAATGTTGAATCTAATAGACTAGTCTAGAGGAATCCAACTGTCCTTGTCAGATGTACATATTTTTTAAAATCTAGGATATGCTTACTCATATCTCTAAATATAAAACTCTCTCAGAGATACATATTAAATCCTTACTTATCTAGTCAGTTAACAATCATTAGTATGTCTCAAGTCTGATTAAAGTTTTATAGGTATAATTAAAACATTAAAAAAAAAAGGCAGTTGCTTTAACAGAAAAGTTTTTCTAAATGAAAAGAGAAGATTCATTTCCTATTTATTTCATCATTTATCAGAAGGGTTTATTCCATGAACTTTGCTGGCCATGCTAGTCTGATATCATGAAAGAAGTTCTCAACATCAATACATTAGTTCACAGTTATGAAGAATGACAGAACAGAAGCATCGGTAGAATCCCTTACATAAAGAAGAACAGGTAACGATTTCAATTAACTCTCTGAGCATATTTCAGCAAGGAAAGTCCGAGTGCAAATTAACCAGCAGTGGTTTTGTCTTTTTATCTGTTTCCATCCACGGACTCTCTAAGGAGACAGCCCCAGACCGTCACTTCTCATCTGTCCCTGCAGAATCAGACTGAAAATTCCTGAGAGCCTTCAACTCAAGTGCAGTCCTCAGTTCAGCTCCTCCTACATCCCGTTCCCAGCCTTTCTCTCAGGCCAACCTAGATTCTACCGAACCAATTTCTCTCTGAACAATGAAAGCTGTACAACATGGCTGCTCTCTGACTACAAACTCACAGAAGTGAATGGAGAACAAAATACGTCATTCAGTACTGTAATCTCGTGACATCGAAGCTAGTCACAAACCAGATCGATTATGATTACATTCGTAAAGAAGGAACACTGAGGCCTGCCAATCACCAAACCCACTTCTTATCACCTTAAATTACGCCATGCCAGCAAGACCTCAGTCTGGATAATGTGCTACCATTATCCGGTAAGAATTTCGTACCGGAATTATCAATAGAAAATGTGTGCAAACATATTCAATTGTGAGTAAATGCAGATCTTAAAACAAGACAGCAGGCCACACCCACACACCACCTTTAAACTTTCTAACTTGCCGTGACTCCCTGAAGTAGAACAGCTCCTTAGACTTCCCCTCCTGCATAGTTTAGCTTGGTTTTGACATCAGTTTAATTTCTGACCTTAGCGGAAAAATAAAGCAAATTATTGCCAACCTGTGGAGGCAGGCTCCACATCTTACCTGGAAGAAGATTCTTTGGTGGGCCAGTAAATCCCTTCAGGCAGAAGTCTAGGCAATTTTTGATGGAGAAAAATTTCCTGTAGAAAAAAAAAAAAACGTGGGTCAGTCCATCTTACCATCTTGGTTCAAATATAGGGATGTGCTCACATGGTTTAACATTTTAGCAAAACAATGAGCAATATTTTATTAAATACAGGTTGCTATAGCTTTGGGCACCTTTAAAGTTTTAACAAAACAAAAATGGTACTGAGTAGCTTTTTTAAAATACATAATTAGGTACTATGTTAATGCTAGGGAATAGATTTTTTAAAATAATCCTTGACATTAAAATATTTTATTTCACATATACATCTGTCAGATTCAAGGCTTTTTTACCTGTATGTTTGACTGCACAACTTATGGATGCTTAATGTGGACATTTAATACAATCACCAAGATGTTATGAGGTGGAACAAAAATACTCAACTGTTATGGAATCTCCCAGAAATTATTAAGTTATTTTCAAAATCATTCTTTTATTTTTTAAATAATTCTCTAATAGAATAAATAATAATTGTATATGAAACAATATGGGCTAAACAACCATTGACAATCTCTCAAACCACGTTTTTAGAGACCATGTTTAACTCTGGTAAGACAGATACTCAACACTATACTAAGCATGGTAGAGGGATATGAAAGACACAGATGGTATATTTCCAGCACTAAGAAGTTTTAAATATTGAAGAGATAATTTAAACTACTTCTTATACAACTAAATTATTTTACAGAATGAACATATAGTTTTGTATGATATATATCTGCTACTAAGAATAGTGATATAATAATTGGCCAGTGCAGTGTTTCATTTGAATTTCCAGAGCAATTTTTCAATATAATCTGTCTCAAATAAGCCACATCATTTAATTCTTATAATGTGAACTTAGAAAACATATATTTGCCATCTTCTATAATAATTTAAGTTTTGATATCTAAAGGTAATTTCCCACCATTTAGTTCTCTCAAATTTGTGCTAAACTCAGATTCCTTTATTCTTTCTATAATTTGCCTTTTTTCCAACTCTTTTAACAAAATACTTCAGTTCAGTTCAGTTGCTCAGTCATCTCTGACTCTTTGTGACCCCATGGACTGCAGCACGCCAGGCTTCCCTGTCATCACCAACTCGCAGAGCTGAGTCAAACTCATGTCCATAGAGATGGTGATGCCGTCCAACCATCTCATCCTCCGTCATCCCCTTCTCCTCCCACCTTCAATCTTTCCCAGCATCAGAGTCTTTTCAAATCAGTCAGTTCTTCGCATCAGGTGGCCAAAGATTTGGAGTTTCAGCTTCAGCATCAGTCCTTCCATTGACTATTCAGGACTGATTTCCTTTAGGGTGGACATGTTTCATTTCCTTGCAGTCCAAGGGACTCTCAAGAGTCTTCTCCAATACCTTAGTTCAAAAGCATCAATTCTTCCATGCTCAGCTTTCTTTATAGTCCAACTCTCACATCCATACATGACTACTGGAAAAACCATAGCTTTGACTAGACGGACCTTTGTTGGCAAAGTAATGTCTCTGCTTTTTAATATGCTGTCTAGATGGGTCATAATTTTTCTTCCAAGGAGCAAGCATCTTTTAATCTAATGGCTGAAGTCACCATCTGTAGTGATTTTGGAGCCCCCAAAGATAAAGTCTTTCACTGTTTCCATTGTTTCCCCAATTATTTGCCATGAAGTGATGGGACCGGATGCCATGATCTTAGTTTTCTGAATGCTGAGCTTTAACCCAACTTTTTCACTCTGCTCTTTCACTTTCATCAAGAGGCTCTTTAGCTCTTCTTCACTCTCTGCCGTAAGGGTGGTGTCATCTGCATTTCTGAGGTTACTGATATTTCTCCCAGCAATCTTGATTCCAGCTTGTGCTTCATCCAGCCCGGCATTTCCCATGATGTACTCTGCATATAAGTTAAATAAGCAGGGTGACAATATACAGCCTTGACGTACTCCTTTTCCTATTTGGAACCAGTCTGTTGTTCCATGTCCAGTTCTAACTGTTGCTTCCTGGCCTGCATACAGGTTTCTCAGGAGACAAGTCAGGCAGTCTGGTATTCCCATCTCTTTAAGAATTTTCCTCAGTTTGTTGTGATCCACACAGTCAAAGGCTTTGGTGTAGTCAATAAAGCAGAAGTAGATGTTTTTCGGGAACCCTTTTGCTTTTTTGATGATCCAGTGGATGTTGGAAATTTGATCTCTGGTTCCTCTGCCTTTTCTACATCCAGCTTGAACATCTGGAAGTTCACAGTTCACATACTGTTGAAGCCTGGCTTGGCGGAGTTTGAATGTTACTTTACTAGCGAGTGAGATGAGTACAATAGTGCAATAGTTTTAGCATTCTTTGGCATCGCCTTTTTTGGGGATTGGAATGAAAACTGCCCTTTTCCAGTCCTGTGGCCACTGCTGAATTGTCCAAATTTGCTGGCATACTGAGTGCAGCACTTTCACAGCATCATCTTTTAGGATTTGAAATAGCTCAACTGGAATTCCATCACCTTCACTAGTTTTGTTTGTAGGGACACTTCCTAAGGTCCACTTAACTTCACATTCCAGTATGTCTGGTTCTTGGTGAGTGATCACACCATCGTGGTATTCTGGGTCATAAAGGTCTTTTTTGTATATTTCTTGTGTGTATTCTTGCCACCTTTTCTTAATATCTTCTGCTTCTGTTAGGTCCATACCATTTCTGTCCTTTATTGAGCCCATTTTTGCATGAAATATTCCCTTGGTATCTTTAATTTTCTTGAAGAGATCACTAGTCTTTCCCATTCTATTGTTTTCCTCTATTTCTTTGCATTTATCACAGAAGGCGGCTTTCTCATCTCTCCTTGCTATTCTTTAGAACTCTGCATTCAAATGGGTGTATCTTTCCTTTTCTTCTTTGCCTTTAGCTTCTCTTCTTCTCTCAACTATTTGTAAGGCCTCTTCAGACAACCATTTTGCCTTTTTGCATTTCCTTTTCTTAGGGATGGTCTTGATCATTGCCTCCTGTACAATGGCACGAACCTCCATATATAGTTCTTCAGGCACTCTGTCTATCAGATCTAGTCCCTTAAATCTATTTCTTACTTCCACTGTATAATTGTAAGGGATTTAATTTAGGTCATACCTGAATGTTCTAGTGGTTTTCCCTACTTTCTTCCGTATAAGTCTGAATTTGACAAAGAGGAGTTCATGATCTGAGCCACAGTCAACTCCCAGTCTTGTTTTTGCTGACTGTATAGAGCTCCATCTTTGACTGCGAATAAGATAATCAATATGATTTTGGTATTGACCATCTGGTGATGTCCATGTGTAGAGTCTTCTCGTGTGTTGTTGGAGGAGGGTTTTTGCTATGATAAGTGCATTCTCTTGGCAAAACTCTGTTAAGTTTTGACCTGCTTCATTTTGTACTCCAAGGTCAAATTATTTTCACAGAATATTTATCAGATAATTATTTAAAAGTCTAAATAAATATAATAAATTCACATGTGAATAAACAAGTACCTATACACAAACATAAACATTTATTTATGTATGCATGTGTGCTCGGTTGCTTCAGTTATGTCCAACTCTTTGTGACCCCACAGACTGTAGCCTGCAAGACTCCTCTGTCCATGGGATTCTTCAGGCAAGAATACTGGACTGGGTTGCCATGCCCTCCTCCAGGGGAATTTTCTCCACCCAGGGATCGAACTTGCATCTCCTGCGTATCCTGCCATGCAGGTGGGTTTTTTACCACTAGCACAACCTCGAAAGCCCTTTGTTTACATATATGTTTGTCTATGTGCAGATAGTGCAGGCCAATGGAACTGCTTAAAGCCAGTACTCAGGAGGTTCCCTATGAAGGAGGCGTTTCATATTTCACAGTGTACAGTGGCCGCGACTCATGGTCCCTGAGCTGCTTCTGAGTGACAAAGCACTCACAGCATATACCGGCTCACAGAACTGCCAAAAATAGGCATGGAGTTTAGTGAATCCAACGTCACCTTTTCTTCTGTCTCTCTGACAACTTGGGAAACAGGCAAAGGAAGTCGTATAATATTCAGTGGTTGAGTCGAGGCAAGGATCACAAGTAGCTATTCCCAAGCAAGCACTCTGGCTACTGTCACATAGGATATTTGTAAAGGCAGCCTTAGCACATCTTTAGTGAGCCTTGTGAAGTTTGGGGCTTGTGTGTGAGCTTAGGAAAGCATAAAATGCAAGGTCATTGGAAAACCTATGTCCCTTGAGTTAGGTTGGCATCCGTAGCACATACCGTTACCCACTAAAAGTGCATTCCTTCTCCTCTCTTCTTGATAAATAACCCAGATTTTCTTCTCACCCAAGTATTTCAGAGAAATACTGAGTCCTTCGTCAGTTTCAGGACTGCATCGTGAATAGGCTCAGCAACTCGTTAGATCACTACACTCCCCATGGAAATGGGTTTACCAGGAGTCTGGTTCTAGAGCTGCCTCCTCCATGCTCATCCCCTGTTTCAGCTCTGTTCTCAGGGTTCTTTCATAACTGCAGGAAGGCTGCCACCAACGTGGGCAGTTCATCCTAGTGACATGACAACATCCGGGGAAATTTCTCTTTGCCTGAAAGCAAGGCCTTTATTCTTTCTCCAAAATCTCCAAGCTGACAGCCACTCACATCTCAGACACTTCTTACACCTGGAATCCACCTTACTAGCAAACCTCCTGGCAAGACAGGTAATAAACATTCTTGTCTAAGCAGGTGTGATTCTCTTTTCCTTTACCTATAAAAGCTTCCCAGCTGGTACAGCAGATAAGATTGATTCCTGTAATCTTACGGTAGGATCTTTCCTGGGTGGCACCAAGAGATTAAGAAGACATGAAATAATATAAAACACATATTTTAAAACCAATATTAGTTCTAAGTAGTCATTCTTTGAGTCCCTTATTTGTTGATGCTCTAGATAAATGTGTTTCAAAAAAGAAAAAACACTGTTGAGATGTCAGGGGACCCGATGGGGTGGAGAAGCTCATAAAAGGAGAACTGTTTATTTAAAACTATAGAACAAACGTGCCTCTCATTCAAAAGAAGTTCTTGGTTTCAAAAGTATTCAAGTCTGAGAATAAAAACATAAACGGAATATAAATCTATCGTTCAGTTCCTTAGGCTTCCGGTTTGATATGTCTTATAAGTAACTAAGAAAGTTTCAGAGAGAACTAACTTACAAAGTTCTAGGTAACTTCATATAATCTTTTGTTCTTCATTTTGTTTTTGTGTGGATGAGACTACAAAAGCACTTTTATGAAAGATTAAGGGAAACTATTTGCTCCTTGAATATAAAGAATCTTTGGAACTACACCTTTGAAACTGCTGCTCCTTGATCCTGGAATATTTTGACAGGCCCTTTCATGATCTTTATTAAGTGAACTTTAGCATTTCTCTTCCCTTTCACAGCATTAAAAATGCCTATCTGTAAAGTAGTTGTTTTTTTTTTTAATGTCTGCCTTTTTCCCATACCAGACACAAAACAGCTTAAAAAGCAAAACATTAAAAATGTGTGCACTGAGAAATCAAATATATAATTTATTATAAGCGAAAGAATGTCAAACAAAGCTTTCACTCTTGATACTGAACCATAATTTTAAGAGTATCTGAATTATATTCAAGTAGAAATATGATTCCAACAAATATTATGTCCTCTTCATTAATAATCAAAATGAAAACTTTGGAATTATCAAATAGGAATTAACAGAATTTAATGGTTAAGGAAATCAACCCTGAACACTTATTGGAAGGACTGGTGCTAAAGCTGAAACTCCAATACTTTGGCCATCTGATGCAAAGAGGTGACTCATTGGAAAAGACCCTGATGCTGGGAAAGATTGAAGGCAGGAGGAGAAGGGAATGACAGAAGATGAGATGGTTGGATGGCATCATCAACTCAAAGGACATGAGTTTGAGCAAACGCCAGCAGACGGTTAAGAACACAGAGGACCAGTGTGCTATGGTCCATGAGGTTGCAAAGAGTCGGACATAACTGAGTGACTGAGAAATTAATGGTCAGTAATTCTTTTACCTTATTCGTGTACTTTCTGTTGAAGAATGAATCCAAATTACTGCGTCTTACTAAGATGCTTATGCTAAAGGTGTATTTCAATTTAGAGTTTTAATAAACTTTTGTCTACATGTAAGCTTTACTTATGTGTAATTTTTCTTTTATTCCATTCATTTCAAAAGATTAAGTTTTGCACATAGAACTGGCAAAATGCAATTTTCTCTGTTGCCCAAACCTGAAATATCCACCTGAGGAAATGTCCCTGGTTAGTGGTAAAGCTTTACTGCTGACATCAATACAATTCAGTTCTTTGTGACCCCGTGGACTGCAGCATGCCAGGCTTCTCTGTCCATCACCAACTCCCAAAGCTTATTCAAATTCATGTCCATTGAGTTGGTGATGCCATCCAACAATCTCATTCTCCATAATCATCTTCTCCTCCCGACTTCAATCTTTCCCAGCATCAGGGTCTTTTCCAATGAGTCAGTTCTTCCAATCAGGTGGCCAAAGTATTGGCATTTCAGTTTCAGCATCAGTCCTTCCAATGAATATTCAGGACTGATTTCCTTTAGGGTGGACTGGTTGGATCTCCTTGCAGTCCAAGGGACTCTCAAGAGTCTTCTCCAACACCACAGTTCAAAAGCATCAATACTTCAGTACTCAGCTTTCTATATAGTCTAACTCTCACATCCATACATGACTTCTGGAAACACCATAGCCTTGACTAGATGGACCTTTGTTGGCAAAGTAATGTCTCTGCTTTTTAATATGCTGTCTAGGTTGGTCATAATTTTTCTTCCAAGGAACAAGTGTCTTTTAATTTCATGGCTGAAGTCACCATTTGCAGTGATTTTGGAGCCCCCAAAATAAAGTTTGTCACTGTTTCCATTGTTTCCCCAACTATTTGCCATGAAGTGATGGGACCGGATGCCATGATCTTAGTTTTCTGAATGTTGACTTTTAAGCCAATTTTTCACTCTCCTCTTTCACTTTCATCATGAGGCTCTTTAGTTCTTTGCTTTCTGCCATAAAGGTGTTGTTATCTGCATGTCTGAAGTTACTGATATTTCTCCCAGAAATCTTGGTTTCAGCTTGCGCTTCATCCAGCCTGGCATTTTGCATGATATATTCTGCACGTAAGTTAAATAGTTAGGGTGATAATATGCAGCCTTGACGTACTCCTTTCCCAGTTTGGAACCAGTCTGTTGTTCCATGTCCAGATCTAACTGTTGCTTCTTGACCTGCATATAGATTTCTCGGGAGGCAGGTCATGTGGTCTGGTATTCCCATCTCAGAATTTTCCACAGTGTGTTGTGATCCACACAGTAAAAGGCTTTGACATAGTCAATAAAGCAGAAGTAGATATTTGTCTGGAACTCTCTTGCTTTTTCGGATGTTGTCAATTTGATCTCTGGTTCCTCTGTCTTTTTTAAATCAAGCTTGAACATCTGGAAGTTCATGGTTCATGTACTGTTGAAGCCTGGCTTGGAGGATTTTGAGCATTACTTTGCTAGCATGTGAGATGAGTGCAATTGTGTGATAGTTTGAGCACTCTTTTTCATTGCCTTTCTTTGGGACTGGAATGAAGCCTGACTTTTTCCAGCCCTGTGGCCACTGCTGAGCTTTCCAAATTTGCCAGCATGTTGAGTGCAGTACTTTCACGGCATCATCCTTTAGGATTTGAAATAGCTGAACAGGAATTCCATCACCTCCACTAAATTTGTTCGTAGTGATGTTTCTTAGGACCCACTTGACTTCGCATTCCAGGATGTCTGTGTCTAGGTGAGTGATCACACCATCATGGTTATCTGGGTCATGAAGGTCTTTTTTGTATATTTCTCATATGTATTCTTGCCACCTCTCCCTAATATCCTCTGCTTCTGTTAGGTCCATACCATTTCTGTGCTTTATTGAGCCATGTTTGCATGAAATGTCCCTTGGTATCTAATTTTCTTGAAGCGATCTCTAGTCTTTTCCTTTCTAATGTTTTCCTCTATTTGCAACTTTGCATTGATCGTTGAAGAAGACTTTCTTATCTCTCCTTGCTATTCTTTAGAGCTCTGCATTCAGGGGATATATCTTTCCTTTCTCCTTTGCCTTTCACTTCTCTTCTTTTCTCGGCTATTTGTAAGGACTCCTCAGACAACCATTTTGCCTTTTTGCATTCCTTTTTCTTGCAGATGGTCTTGATCCCTGCCTCCTGTACAATGTCATGAACCTCCCTCCATAGTTCTTCAGACAACTCTGTCTATCAGATCTAATCCCTTGAATCTATTTGTCACTTTCACTGTGTAATCATAAGGGATTTGATTTAGGCCACATCTGAATGGTCTGGTGGTTTTCTCTACTTTCTTCATGTCTGAATTTTGCAATAAGGAGTTCATGATCTGAGCCACAGTCAGCTCGTGGTCCTGTATGATAAAAAGATCGTGGAGTAGAAGGACACGCACTCATCTTCTCCTGTGAGATCTCCAAAATTACAACTCACTGCTGAACAAGTATCGACAGGAGAATGTTGGATCCCACCAAAAAAATATACCCCATGTCCAAGGGCAAAGGAGAAGTCTCGGCAAGACTGCTCATATACATACCACCAAATATAATACTAAATCAACATAATTGCAAAATCACTTTTTATCACATTAATAAAAACTTAGGAGTCATGGGATCTTGTCAAGGGCCAAGTAAATCAATGAAAAGTTATAGTCGATGATTTTTGTCTGCACTGTATAACTTACAGGGCTCTGTGAGATTTGAAAAGACAACATTTTGGCCTGTGCATTAAGTTTCTTAAATTCTAAGCTGGAGTCATGTGCCTCTTTAAAAAATATTTTCTCTGTGAATTTGGGTGGTGTTCCACCTGAAATCAAATATGTTTGCAATAGGTGTGAATGCCACATGCATGAAGGTGTGGATAGTTGTACATCAGCTAAAAATGGATGAATAAGTCTCCCTTGTTTCATTTCTCCAACTGTTAGAGTGGGTTCCTGTGCCACACCCATAGGGTGGTCTAACAAACCAAACAGTAGTTGTCTGAAGCAGAGAAAGGTTTACTGCTGGGCCATGCAAAGAGATGGGTGGATCAGGCCCCCCAAAATCTCAAGCTCCCCAAAGGTTTTCAGCAAAATCAGGTTTTTGGCAAAGCCTGGCATTTTTAAATGCCAAGTGGATGGAGGGGGATTCTCAGGGTCTATGGTCTGCTTGTGCATGAATCTCTGATTGGATGATGGTGAGGAGAGGAGGCATCACAGGGGCAGACATTATTAGTCCCTGGGCTCCAGGAGGGCTGGGTCTCTGTGTTCATGGTCATCAAGTAGTTAAATTCATCCATTTGGTGCTGCGGTTTTCAAATTTGTAAAACAACTAAGGAGATGTGCATCAAATACTGTTATCTAGATACTTCAGAGAGGAGCTTCAGCAGAGGATATGGGGGAAGGCCTGTCCCAGGAAGGCCCCACAGTGTCCTGTGCAGTTATTATACATATTATAATACAAAACTAGAATGTATGCCTGCCTCTGATGAAATCTTCTAACTTTACTCGTAACATCTCCATCATGCTTCTAATCCAACGTGTGTCCTTGTGTTACGGTCACAAATACGTAGAATATTCGTTGAGGATAGAGAATATATCTTACCTATCTTTGGCTTCTAGGAAGGTCCTGTAAATCTTTAAGTAAAGACAGCTGCCGTACAGATGAACACACTGCAAATGTGTGTGTATGTGTGTGCTCAGTCATGTCTGACTCTTGGCAACCTCATGGACTGTAGCCCACCAGACTCCTCTATCCATGGGGATTCTCCAGGCAAGAATGCCAGCATGGGTTACCATTCCTACTCCAGGGCATCTTTCCCAGACCAGGGTTTAAAGCCGGGTCTCCTGCCTTGCAGGTAGATTCTTTACCATCTGAGCCACTGGAGGAACACACTCCATTGGGTGCTTTCAAAATAAAAGAATGAGATAGCTTTATCTCTGCTTCAGCACAGATACAAATATACAGGGAAAAGGAGGTAAGAACACTTTCTAATGGGCAAAGTGACCAGTCACTCCAAAATTTGGATTTTGACACAAAAAGTAGAAAAATGCAAAATGTAAAGGTCTACTTACATGTTTGTCATCCCTGGAGAAGAAGCATATTCTTTTCCATTTTACCACTAGTGTACCTTCTCAACAACAACAACAACAAAATTGATGGTAATTTTGTTTTACTAATGAAAACAAAACATCTTTAAAATGTTATAATTCCAGCTAACAATCTTTTTTTTTTTCCCCCATTTCCCAAACTGTGTAACTTCTTAGAAAATAATAGGCCTTGACAGTTTCAGGGGAAACAATAGTATCTTGTTGTCTTATATCCCCGAAGACACCTGCTGAGCAATTTATCACAGTTCAAAGAGCAAGGCTATAGGATCTCATATTAAATGCAAGAGTCTTATCTAAAGTGTGGTCCCTTGTGTGGTTGGTGAGTTTTGTTTGAAAAACTACACATTTATTCAGATCTTTGTTTCAGTGTTAATCCTCTGTCTGACAGCATCCCGGATCTCTTGGTTAAACATTCCTCCACAAACGCCACCTCATCCTAATTAAAGTGAAAGATTTCAGCCACTGTTTATTTATTAATTCAACCAAGACTTCCTGTAAATAAAAAAGGATACAAGAGGGAAAAAGCATATATTTGACTTGCAAATTACATCTGTAGAGTGTCAGCTTTGTTTCTGAAAATTAATGGTTTGTAACACAGCTAGTTATTTCCTCTTAGCCTGCATCATGTATTATGACCGAATTATAAGCAAACAGTAACTTTGATGTAATTACAAATATAATACAGATAACGTAATAGAAAATTCCATTTGGATTAAAGAAAAGTTTCTCATTCAGATTGAGGATATTGAATGCAGAAAAATTGTAATGAAGTGATTGCTTTCATTTGGATGAAATATAAAGTTATCTCTATGGGAAAAGTAAAGCTAAAGAGACTGCTGTATCCCACTTGATACATTTAAAATTTCCAGATATCTTTTATTAAAATGAAGAACAATGACCTTCAGGTTCTTGACTATATCCCTGCTCCATTATCTTTTTTGAAAAAATACAAGTTTAGAAATGTAAGTAATGAATACTTACTCCTCTTTTTGTAAAATCATAACACTATTGTTACTTACTACAGCAAAATATATAGACTGTTTCATTATAAGTATTATATTCAAGCTATATTACAGGGACAAGAATGAAGAACATTGATGAAAAAGTCAGTAACCAGTATTTCCAAAGACAGAATATTTGATACATTCTTTGTGTCTTGTTTGGAAAGTTCTGGTTTTAAAGTATTTCAGTTGAATCCACCACTGCTTAAGTTGGCCATTAATGTTTACTGATCAGAACCTTTTCCCTCACTATTAATGTGAGAGATTTTCCCTAACTACTGATAACCTAAAAGCATGGCTAATTAAAAAGTACTTCTTTTTTACCTATTTCAACAGGACACTTATGAAATTTTAATGAAGGTATTTTACTAAGACAAACCAAAGAGGGCAATTCTTTTCACCACTTGCTGCTATTATTTAATGTATAAGACTAAAATAGTCAATTCTACACGTGGGCTTAGAGAGGACAAATTCTCTTTTTTCCCATTCTATGCTCACATAGTAAGAATATGCCTTTAGGGAAAAGGGCCAGCTGCTTTTTAGACTTGGCTTAATGTGACAGTCCATCAATCCAGATATACTGTAGAGAGCACAGGAAGGCAGAATAGGTGGAATATGTGCATCTCCCCTCTTCCATGAGTTAATGCCTCATTTTGTGAAATTGGTATCATGCCAATACACTCTAAATTAAGTATGAGCATATTCTAAGAGTTGAAATGAGAAACCCTGGCAAGCCCTGCTGCAGTACTCAAGGTTAGTAATGCCCCATGATTTAGGAGAAAAGTACCCCATGAAGTGCATTGTGTGTGTGCGGGCTAAGTCACGTCAGTCGTGTCCGACTCGTTGCGACCTTATGGGCTGTAGCCTGCCAGGCTCCTCTGTCCATGGGATTCTCTAGGCAAGAATACTGGAGTGGGTTGCTGTGCTTCCAAGGGATCTCCCAACCCAGAGATCGAGCCTGTGTCTCTTACATCTCCTGCACTGGCAGACAGGTCCCAGCCCAGCTGTCACCTGGGAAGCCATTAGAAGAACCAAATGAATGATGAGTTATGCAGATGAACCACAACAAAACAAGCCTACCTTCCATGTTACTTAAACCCCACATGCACAAAAGAACTGGGCTGACTTTGGAGATGAGGAAGATCCTCTGGCAAAGGAGACAGCAACCCACTCCAGTATTCTTGCCTGGGAAGTCCCACGGCCAGAGGAGCCTGGGGCGGGCTACAGTCCATGGATCACAAAAGAATAGGACACAAATTAGCAACTAAACAACAACACAAGTACTGTTCAAACTTTCTGTGCTTTTTCTTCTAACGTCTTCTCTAAGGCTTACAACTCGCCATTGAGCCTACAAGATACTTCCATTTCAAATATTTTCTGATAAGACTATAAACTCTTCATTATGTTATGCTATGTATTCCCTCTCTTGCACAGCCTCTCCAGAGGCATTATTTGGAAGGGGGTTTGTTTCTTCTGCTTGACTGGTGATACTTTTATTTTACAAATATGTACAGGGCACGTGCTGCATGTCAGGCACTGATTTTAGGGTTTTCCAAACATCACTTATTTAGTCTTCATAACGCCCTATGAAAACAGTACTGATCTTATCCATCATTTTCCAACTGAGGAAATTGAAGCCCAGGGACTTTATGTTATTATCAAACATTTGATAATGTTATTATTAAACAGCAAATGTATGAGCTAGTAGGCAGTAAATTTGGTATTTGAAGTCAGGCTTCAATACCATTTTTCTCTAGCTTAACGAAAAAGTGATCATTATAGAAAACTGTCCATTATTAATGGAAGACAATATATGAAGAATCTTAGTCTGGTTTATATTTAAATATTATTAATTAAAAGTAATATAAATGGGTAAAATGCAAAACAGATATGATTTTTTTACCTCATTTGTTCCTATTAAAAAGTAAATTTGAAAATTTACTTGCAAACATATAAAACCTAAAAATCAATAAAGTTCAAATCATCAGAATGGAATTTTTAATGTCATTTGGTTTGTTAATTCAGAATATTGAACTTCATGTTTATTCAGAATGGTACTGAGCAATTCTCAAAATTCATTTGTAATTAGGTATCATGTGATAGCTCTGCTGACAAAGGTCCATCTAGTCAAAGCCATGGTTTTTCCAGCAGTCATGTATGGATGTGAAAGTTGGACCATAAAGAAAGCTGAGCACCAAAAAATTGATGCTTTTGAACTGTGGTATTGGAGAAGACTCTTGAGAGTACCTTGGACTGCAAGGAGATCCAACCAGTCCATCCTAAGGGAGATCAGTCCTGAATGTTGATTGGAAGGACTGATGCTGAAGCTGTAACTCCAATACTTTGGCCACCTGATGCAAACTGACTCATTGGAAAAGACCCTGATGCTGGGAAAGATTGAAGGTGGGAGAAGAAGGGGACAACAGAGGATGAGATGGTTGGATGGCATCACTGACTCGATGGACATGAGTTTGAGCAAGCTCCAGGAGTTGGTGATGGACAGGGAGACCTGGCGTGCTGCAGTCCATGGGGTCGCAAAGAGTTAGACACAACTGAGCAACTGAACTGAACTGATAGCTCTGTATAGCTGCTTTTCTATCTGAATTTTAGTAGCCCTTTTCTAATAATCCCTATCCTTTAATAACTAGAATTCAGAACTAAAGTTTAATATTTAAATTTAATTTGTATTATTGCAGAACTGGGATAATTGCTTAGATATATAAATTATTTAGTTGAAAAAAATTAGTAATTTTGTTATAACCAATACAAACCATTTTGGAAATGACTTAAATATGACTTAAGTCACTTAATGAAAACACAAAAAGTTTTCATTTCTATTTTGTCTTCAGCATTGACTAGTTAAATTAATGAAAAATTTTTCTTTTGTACAGCACATTGTGACAACTTCATTCTTCATTTGCTAAAAACCTATAATTTGTATTTTGAGCTCATATCTGTATTTTCTCATCATCCTGGCACACATAAAATAGTAAATTGATATACATATTGTTATTTTCTTTTTTTCTTTTTCACATATTATTATTTTCATGGTGTCAACTCAAAATTCCAATTTACTTAAGAAACTAAAGGCATATTTTTATCCAATATCTTTCATGTATAATTACCAAGTAAAAGCTTTATCTTAAGGTAAAATATTTTAACACAATTATAAAGGTAAACATCAAACAATTGTTTAATTTTGACAGAAGAAAATTACAACATAATGGGAGGTAGACAAAATCACAGTGCTTTAAGAGTTGTCCATTCAATTTTCATATGACTAAATTCCTACCACCCAAGCTACTGGATATTAACCCAATTATAAATTTTTTTCTTTTCCATATTTTACTAAACTCAAAAGCTTAAAATCTTTGTGAAGGCGCAGTGATTCCTATGTTCTAATAGTAGGTGCATTGGTTATAATATATACCTGGGAAATGAGATGTGTCTTAATTGCTTTATGAGTCCTAAATAATAAAGGACATATCCTGTTTCAATTTTGATTCCAAAATGTATTTTTAATTTATCTGATAATTGAGAGAATTTCTTAGAAAATTGAAGACACTTCTGCTCCTCTGTGCATATATGTGTAAGAACGGGGGTGCCCTGCTGTGTTTGATTATCCCACTTTGCAACTCCTATAATTCAGAGAGCAAAGCTATTTGCACAGATTGGTAAACTCTGGGAAATGAAAAGTAAATGAATCAAAGTTTCCCTCCCAACACTTGTGAGCGTGTGTAAGTGCCCCTATCACTTCATGTGCCTTCTACACTCAAAAATATTTAACTGTATGAAGCGAAATGTGGCTCAGAAAATGTTTAGGTTTATGAAAACCATGTTAATTTTCCCTTCATTTCTACACTACTCATGGTGTGGTCCCCTTCTGATGATTTGGATGTGAATCCATTTCACAGCAAGTAAACAGCAATACACCTGTGGTGAATGCTTTTGGTGCTGTTTAGCATTTCCATTTCTTCTAATTGAGCCAACATCTGTTCTTCTGAAGATCCAGGTGTGTAATAACTCACTTGATATCTACTTTTCCTGGTACTATGGGAGCCCTTCTTAATGAGATCGATAAATCCAAATGCCAATTCTAGACGAAACTGCAAAATGTAATACTGCCCTGCAATAGATGCATTTTTATTCTGTAAGAGAATGAGAGGAAGCTTTATAATTCTTTATGGTACAACCCCAAGCACGGCCCAGTTGTTGAAGCTATACATTTACCAAGTAATTGATAATATAAGGTTTCTAACATTCTATCATGACAATCAAGTGTCCCCATTAAATCCGTTCATTACAGTTGTATGTAGAAAAGTACATTTCTGTAAAAAGACAAGAGGTAAACGTGCATGATGTCGTATCACTGAAAATGAACCAAACTGATTAAACTACACACACATCATTAGTTTTACGATGTTTTATAAGAAATATGCTGTGACAGGCTTATTCTTAAAATCCATGCCTCCGCCATGGTTATCTGCTGTCTATACAACATCGTCTTGCAGCATTCTCCTGTTGTCGCCCACTCGGCCAAGCTTCTCACTCTGTGATACAAACACACAGAGCTTTTGCTGGCCTTAACACCTTTGCTTGGGCATTTCCTTTCAGATGACCAACCCTTTCTTTCATTCAAATCACACTTTTAAATGTCATGTCTTGAAAAGATCCCCTTAACTTCCCAGTGATTCTACTGAGTCTTTGTAGCACTTACCACTGTCTGACATTTTTTCTTGATATCTTACTCTTAGCTTATTTCTAACTCTCCAGTAGAATATACATACTTCAATGACTAAACTTCTGTCTCACAGCTGTATTACTGCATCTTGAATAATATCTGACACATTTACTGTGCATATGGTTGGCAGAGGCCAACTGATGGAAGAACCCATGGGTCATTTGTAAGGAAATTAAAGTTTACAATAAGGGAACAGTGAAGTTTACAATACCAATGTGAGACATGCCCTTTTCCAGGACATTTTTTATGGCTGAATTGGTCTCATCATTCACTTCTCAATTCAGAAGAGTCCTTTTCTAACCATCATATTCAAATAAATTCACCCTTTTTATTCTTGATCATGTCACACAATTTATTTCCTGCATGGCAACATATTATGGACTTATTATATTAGCTTATTTACTTTACTTTTTCCCTTCTTTTCCAACTGTAATACAGTCTATGTGAGCAGAAATCCTGTTTGTCGAGTTCACAGTTAAATACTTTGGTACATAATCTAGTGCCCAGTACACAGTGCTTGAAAATACTGGCTGAATGAGTGAACAATGGATGTAATACGTATTTTCCAGATTGCATCTACAGGCTGCAGAGAGTCAGTTTGGTGACAATTCTAATACATGTGAAGGAAAAAGAGACAGAAAAAACTAAAAGATGAATTTCACCTTCTGTCTTGGATAATTTGTGATAATTGACTGAAGGAAGGCACCACTTGCTAAGAAAAATGAGTGGTGGTGGGTGGAGAGTTAGGCAGAGGAAGGAGACGTATGTGAAGGGGATGAAGATGTATGTGAAGGGGATGAAGACATATTATTTATTTGTTCAGTTTATAAGACATGTGAGTTGAAGTCGTTCAGTCATGTCCGAATCTTTGCAACCCCATGAACTATATAGTCTATGAAATTCTCCTGGCCAAAATATTGGAGTGGGTAGCCGTTCCCTTCTCCAGGGGATCTTCCCAAACCAGGGATCAAACCCAGGTCTCCCTCATTGCAGGTGGATTCTTTACCAGCTGAGCCACAAGTGAAGCCCTTATAAGATATCCTTGGGGTTAATTCAAGTAGGTAGTTTTGCATATAGGTTGGAAATTCAGTAGAAAGTTCTGGGCTAAGATTTTGTGTATTATGAGCAGATAGCAGGTAATGAAAGTCATAAGAACTCACCTAAAAAAGACTATACATGTTTAGAAAGGGAAAATTACACCAGGACTTGCATTTTAGTTTTCAAAAACAAATAGTGATTTGCGGGAGGACCCTGAACTGGCTGAGCATCAGAAGAAATGTGAGTGAAATAGGAAAAATAAGAAAGGAAGTCATAAGAGGAGAGAGAGCCTTTCAACAAGGAGGAAATGGTCAGCACTTTTGATCAAAAAAATAGCAATCTTAAGAGAACCAATGATACACAGCTGTAGTTTGGCACATTCAAAAGTGATTTTTAATCATTCTATTAGCTAGGTACAGAGTGATTTTGGAATATTTCTATATTGTTTATAACCAATGTAGAGAAAAGTAACACAGGCTAGTTTGGTTTTAATTTTCTCTACATTGGTTATGAACAATATAGAAATATTCCAGAATCACTCTGTAACTAGCTAACAGAATGAACTTAGGCAAATTCCTCTGGCAAGTCCTGGATCAGATACACAGCAGGAATTCTATTTTATATGATGAATTCACCAAATAGTCATTAGTTTTATTATCCACCCAAAGGAGGAGCTACCCAGGTGGTCCCTAAGACTCCTGGTTTTCTACTACATATTCTAAAGGGGGAATGGTTTCCTACTATTTAACCAAAAGAATAATTGTATTTTCTTCTCTAGTTTTTCCTGACATCAATATTCATATTTTCCTTCTTTTAACAGACAAATTTAATAAGTATAGTTATAGTACAAAGAGTTTTCTAATTTCCACAAATATATTCAATCTAAAGCAGAACAAAGAAGGAAATTAGAAAGATACTAAGTCTAAGAAAGAAAATACTAGCGAGTTACAGTAGTGTCTTTTGTATGATCACTTACCCAAAGCCTAGAAAGATACTTAAATATAGACAGCAGAAACCCCAGATCTATTTTATAATCTTTATGAATATTTGAGAGGGCATCTGAATCCATGATTATCATAAACTGTTATGAGTTTTTCTTTCCCTGTGTAGTTGATGGGCTTTACATAAAGGGTATATATCATTTCCAAGCTTCACTAAAGAACCACAAGACTTCTAACCAAGCAGATCTTGGGAATCACTAAGAAAGATAAACAACCAGATCTGAATTGAGAGTGAAGTTCCAGATACTCTAATGACTGCAATTATGTCTAAATTACTCAGCTCCACTGATTCTTAGATAGGCAACAGGCCTCCCTCAAGATTCTGAAGCATATAGAATTCAGAAACCATTTTACATACACCAGGGGAGCAAAGATAAGTGAATAATGAAGACATTCATTTTCATATAATAAAAGGATTCATTTAGTAATCGGGGGGAAATGTTTAAGACTAAATTGGGAAATAGAACCAAGTGTTCCAGATCACAGGTGTATTTTTTTTTCTAAATACCTTCCATGTATTTTCTGAATTTTCATGTACTTCTCATTTTTAAAACTAGTATTTCCAAATTCTATTCTCTTCATCTTTTTTTTTTAAACTACCCATATAACAAACTGATGAAGACAAGTAACAATTTTATATAATTCTCAGAACCAAGGCACTTTGGTAAAATTTATGAGGAGAGTTTTTCAGTAAACTAATTGGAAAAAAATTCATTCCTAAACATAGAGAAGAAAAAGTTCTAAAATCAAGTTTTCCTAAAATTTTTACCAAAACAAAATTAAGGTTTATATTAAAATAATTTGTAAAACTTAGACAAAACAAAATAGATGTTAATCAAGATATATATCAGCCCAGGCTTAGTTCTTGCCATCTAATGATGGACAGGTTGGGCAACTTGCTTAATTTTCTGAAACTCAGCTTCCTTTTCTCTCTAAAACAGAGTAGAAATATCTGTCTGGACTGGATGAGAATTTAGTATGATCAATGGACTAGTGTTCCAGACTGATAAAATGCTCTCCAAAAATCAAGGTAGCGAAATATTCCCTGGCTGAAAAAAAGGGACTTTGGAATCAAGAGAACTGTGCATTGTTTTGACTGCAAAATCGGTCTCCCTTAAGGAAAGTTACTCAAACTCACTGAACCTCTTTTTCAAATCTATAAAAGATTGACATAATATCTAACCCAGGAGATTACTGTGATTATTGAATACAAGCAGCAGTTATCATCATTTCTGACTCAATAAATGGAAGCTATAAATGGGATAAAATTCTTTTTTGTCTGTGAATTCTGTGATCTGCAGAAAGTTTCTGAATATAGCTTACCAAAAAAAAAGTGAAAGTAAAAATATAATTTAGAAGTGTGCCTGGCATAAGAATTGTGCTGAATGGCATCACTGATGCAATGGACATGAACTTGGGCAAACTTTGGGACGTGGTGATGGACAGCGAGGCCTGGCGTGCTGTAGTCCATGGCGTCACAAAGAGTCAGACACAACTGGGTGACTGAACAACAACAACACCTGGCATAAGAAAAAAAACCTCCTTATAAAAAATGTATTTTGTTTGATCATTTACCCTGATCCTGAAAAGATAGCTGAGTTGAAAGCTAATTATAAAGGTTTATTTTAATCAGCCACAGCAAGTTACAAACATGGAGTGATTTTATTTTTTCTAATGACTAATATAAACTTTTCTAAGTTGCCATCACTGAATCTCAGTAGGAGGGGGTGATACAGAGAGTGCAAAGGTACCAGTTAATAGCTTTTCAGCTCATTTAATAATTTGTGTGATAACATCGCATATTTTAGGTATAATTAAAGTCTCAGAGGCTGTAGAGTTCACGGTCCCTCTCTCTAATAACTCCAGCAGACCTCTTCACAGCTGCCATGATCTGCCTGCAGGGCGAATAACGTGTGTGTGCTGAACCCTGTGTCTCACTGTTTCACACCTGGTTGAACGTGCCAGTGACGCCTGAGGACGTGATGTGGAAAAACGTGTGCTTACCTGAGGAATGGCCTACTTTGGCATGAACTGAGTGAGTGTACAAGAGAAACAGAGAAAAGATAAAAAAACACAGACTTAGAACATTTCCCAAATTCATGTTAGATACAATAAAATTGTAAATACTAAGACTCTGTCATGGATTGAATTATGTTTTCTACAGATTCATACATTCAAGTCCTAATTTCCTGAACCTTAGAATTTCCTGACTTTATTTGGAGATAGGCTTTTCCACAGATAACCAATAAACTAGGTCATGAGAGTTGGTACTAACCACATCACTTCTGGCATTGTTGAGTTGCTAAGTCACTTTGGGACCCCATAAACTGTTTCCCACCAGACTCCTCTGTCCATGGGATTTTCCAGGCAAGAATACTGGAGTGGGTTGCCATTTCCTTCTCCAGGGAATCTTCCTGGCCCAAGAATTGAACCCACATCTCCTGCATTGGTAGGCGGATTCTTTACCACTGAGCCACCAGGATGCCCCCCACTAGCATCCTTTTAAAAAGGGGAAATTTAGATGCAGGGACACACACGGCAGAGAAGTGATATGAAGAGACACAGAGAGAAGACAGCCATTTACAAGCCAATAAGAGAGGCTTGAAACAGATCTTCCCTTGCAGGCACAGAAGGAACCAAACTTGCTAACACCTAGATTTTCAACTTCTAGCCTCCAAGTGTGAGAAAATAAATTCCTGTTGTCTAGTCATTCAGTTCCTTGTTATAGCAGCCCTAGTAAACTAATAGAGTCTCCATCCCAGATCTACTACTGTGGACTTCCAGCTCAGAAATTCCTTTTAAAAAAATTATTGTTGGATAATTCTGACATGACCCATGGGTTAAAAACACTGCTCAGAATTTTAGTATCTAAGGGGTGCTGGGAAAAGAAGTAAACTAAAAAGAAGCAACCAGCAAGGTGAAGTAGAACCAAAGATAAGAAGGATCAAGGAAACCAAGAGGAAAGAGACCTTGAAAGGGTAATGGTCAAGAATAACCAATAAAACTTATTTTTTTTTACAAAGACAAGAGCAGACAAGGTGAATTGGCTTTAACCATTAGTAAGTATTGTGGCTCAGATGGTAAAGCATCTGCCTGCAATGTGGGAGACCTGGGTTTGATCCCTGGGTTGGGAAGATTCCCTGGAGGAGGGCATGGCTACCCACTCCAGTAGTCTTGCCTGAAGAATCCCCATGGGCAGAGGAGCCTGGCGGGCTACAGTCCATGGGGTCGCAAAAAGTCGGATATGACTGAATGAGTAAGAACAGCACATTAGGAAGTGACAATCGCTTCAAGTTCCTAAGTATGCAGAAGATTGCTAACTGTAATGCACCTCTTTTGGATTTATTTCGTTTGTGATTTTCTAATGAAATCCACTGGTGGGTATATTTGGCGAACACAGAATGCCAATGATTTGAGATACATTAATTCACCAGCAATCATATATTTATGATGCTTAATCACAAGTCTCCTGATGGGAAGAGTGATGAACAGATAAATTAGTAGATGAAGAAGTGGCTCTGAACAAGCACTGACAACTCTTTAGATGTGTCCAGAGTTTTTAAAACAGCTTAAATATCAATTCAACCATTTTCTTTCATGAGAAGAATCATGCTGTTTTGGAGCAACTAAAAATAACACATCACTCTGATATTCTAAGGTATAAAGTTTCCTCCAGAGGAAAAGAAAAAAGAAGCTATTTTAGAATGAATTTAAAATTAGAAAGCTTGAGAAACTGGTGAGAAAGTAACTTTTTTAAAGATTACATTTTAAATCTGATTTTTAAAAAAGATCATTGAAGCAAGTTAAGCTCATTTATGTTGTTCTTTTTAGTTCTTTCTAGCATGAATTTCTTTATTTAGATACTTCATATTGATAGGTATTCCAGAAAATGCATTTGTAAGTGCAAAATATTCATAAAATTACAGATACACACACATATGTACTGTAAAGTGTACTCATGTCTTCTGAGATGTCAGATGGTGTCAAAGGCAGAAAAGTTAGTTGCTCAGTCATGTCCGACTCTCTGTGACCCCATGGACTATAGCCTGCTAGGCTCCTCTGTCCATGGGATTCTCCAGGCAAGAATACTGGAGTGGGTAGCCATTTCCTTCTCTAGTCAAAAGCAAACATGGAACTAGTTACAGAGTTATTTGACTCCTTTGGGATTAGATTATACATTTAATAAGCCTAATAGGTATAACTAGGCAGTGAAACTGAATCTAGGGACTCTCAAGTCATCAGCATTTTTCCAGTTATACTTGTTAGTTATGATACTGCTGTCATCTTAAGCTTATCATGTGGGACCTCTACTCAAGTTCACCATGAGCTTAGCTTGCTGCTGATGGAGAGAGTTGTTGATGAATATTGCGACTGAAGATTAGCTGTTCCATGGGCTTTCCTCTGTTCCTTATTCTCTAGGAACTGCTAGCCAAAAATTTATAGCTCAGATAATTGTCTAACCGCAAGTGAGGCCTGATAGATACTTGGAACCACAAGATGTGGACAGTCCTCTCTGAAAATAGCAGATTACCCTCTCCCCAGCATGCAGCCCCTTCCTCTTTCCCCTGTGTAATCTCCGAGTGAGACTGGAGGGGTGAGGAGTTGGTTCTTGAGTCTACCTTCTCCCCAGGGTTGCCAGCTTCCTCAGTAAAGCAATCTTTCCTTCCAACACTGGCCTCTCAGAACAACTAAGAGCCAAACCTGAGTTCAATAACTTTAAGTATATTAGATATTTAAGTCAAAAGAGCACGGGAGAAAAGAGTACACGAGAAAACAATGAAAATTTAATAATAATAAGGAATTAAATTAAGAGTTGATCTTCTGGCAGACTGTAAAACTCTTCAGAGACATAAGCAATATAGAATTGTAATACTAAAGGAAGGAGTAAAGTCGCTCAGTCGTATCCAACTCCTTGGGACCCCATAGACTGTAGCCCACCATAGACAGTAGCCTACAGGCTTCTCTGTCCATGGGATTTTCCAGGCAAGAGTACCGGAGTGGGTTGCCATTTCCTTCTCCAGGGGATATTTCCCTGGCCCAGGGATCGAACCCAGGTCTCATGCATTGCAGGCAGACGCTTTACTCTCTGACCAACCAAGGAAGACCAATACAAAAGGAAGGTTTAGCTAAATGCTGCAATGAAAGCTGAACATATGTAAATTTTAAAAAGACTGAAAAGAAGGAAGGAAGAGAGAGAGGGAGGAAGGGATTACTGTTCACTGGCACTGTTTACGATGATTTTCACTTTGTCATTCTCCGTTTTCATTTCCATAGTTCCTCATCTCTTGTCATGCGGATGCTTCATTACCCTCTGAGTGATCTGGAGTTGCCTAGATGAGTGAGGGTAAGAAGAGCTCTTTTTTTCCCCTCATTCATTCACTTCTTTCCCTCTGTTCATATGTCAACTGCAAGACTCTAAGTGATCCACTGAGTAAAATGAACCTTTCATCAACGAAAGAGATAATTGTGTGAAAAAAGAATTCAGCAAGAGGCATAAAAAGAAGAATCCCAGGAGGTCAAATGGCTACTGAGGTGCCTAAGACAAGCAAGACATTGAATTCAGAGCCTTTAAAGCTTCTTTTGAGGTGATCTAGAACTATTTTTATGGCAACAGTTTTAGTGGTGAAGCACTCATTAAATATTTTCTGCCTAAACCGATTCGTATGTTGCACGGTTGTTTTGAACATTTTAATAGAAATGGATACATTTGGGAAGGACGTTAAGTTTCCATAAAGCCCTGAGTGTGAGTTAAATTTAAGTAATAAAGTCTATATCCCACTTTCAAAGCATAATAAGAGGCAAGTATCATATATTTTCTAGACTTTCCCCTTTTTCTTTCAACTTACATTTTTAAGCTATTCTATTGACTTTTTATATATCAAGAGAGTCCCACTTGATATCCAATTCAATAATTATAGGATGACAATATTCTGAGAGTGGAAGAATAATGCTCAGAAACATGATATATGGGTTAGGAGAAAAATAAATGAGTACAGCTGCTTTTCTTCATTGTCTTTTCTGAATAAGTAGTAGCCAATTTTAAGAGTTAGTCTATTTGGGAGAAACAATCATTTCTTAAAGCTGCTTGAATATCCAGCATAAAACCATGCAGTCTGGTAGGAAACGGTTGTACTTAAAACTTGTATCTGTCTGAGCCTTGGACATAATAAAGGATGAGTTCATAACTCAGTCTAATAGACCTCATATATTCTCATCTTTTTAAGTGCCTTGTATGAGGCTACTTTTGTGCCCATTAAATAGAATAGCTATGGGCATTTCCTCAGTGTTAATGTTGGAATATCGACCCTAGTCATTCAGCTCCACTTTATTACTGTTTTCCAGTCAAGATGGCTGTCAGCCTAAGTGTCTGAGTATGGCAGAACAAAAATAAAATAAGACAAAACAAAACACAACGACAGGAAGAAACCTATCATCTCGTTGCTTATTTTCATTTCTTACCATTCCCCAACCCTATGAAGACAACATTATGTATTTACAATATCTCATTTGCAAAGGTATAAAAGATGAAAGATGATATTGAACTTTTTGTGAACTACTAGAAATAGGCTAATGTGTGAGAAAATAAATGATACTCCTTATTTGATTAATACCCTTTATTGATAAAAGATTCATATGGTATATATTCTATAGATCTTTTTAAAAGAATTTTGCTCTAAAGAGCATGTTGATATAAGCAATCTGTCTTTCAAGCTGTTCATATAGAGAATAATGACCTTGGCACAGAAAGATGGAGAAATACTTTTTCTTAAACACTGCAACTGACAAACAGAATATATACATATAGACTCATTTCTTAACTACCATGTATTTTTATTAAAACATTTAGACTAGAGTTTCTCGTTTTTGTACACTATCTACTTTGCAGATGTGTAATATTAATAATAATTTCATGTAGAATTTTAAGATGTGCAAATATATTTTCAAGTATGTCATCAATGTGTTACTTTATTCTGAGAGTAATCAGCTCTGTGCAAGGAAATATTTTTCTAAAATCCCATTTTGATCAAGTTTCAAGTATATATATATATGTGTGTGTATATATACATACATACATATATATCTCTATACATATACACATAGATAGTTTTATTTTGAATAGTCAATGTAATGACAATTAATTGGTTATCAAGATCTCATTCTAATTTCAAGTAAATGTGTCCCCTCCAATGAAAACAGTATAACTGATCATGCAGCAGATAACACTGCTGTGATCAAATATCCCTAAGAGATAATAAAGCAAACACGTTGCAGATGAAATCTGATAAGGTGATAAGAGGTTCAGACGCTTTATTCTTTTACGACTGAGAGAGCTGAAGCGGTCATAGAGATGAAATCTGATGAAATCTGATAAGATGATAAGAGGTCCAGATGCTTTATTCTTTTAAGACTGAGAGAGCTGAAGAGGTCATAGAGACGATGAGGGATGGCCCAGCGGTGTGCACGCGAGAGCACGGCCTGCCCCCCTCAGGGCAGTGACTGACCCAGGGAACCCCAGGCGGAGGGCCACCAGGCACCCCTTAGCTCCTCCACAGGCCCTTCTTTGAGGGCAAAACACAAAAGGGTCTTGCCTCTCACAAAAGCACAATGAAATTAACAGAATACATCTACACATGGAGCACATGCAATAGCACGCAGCCATACTTGGCATGTCTGCGTAATCTTTGGCACCCCAGTAGGATTCGTAGTCTAGATCAAGACTGTCCATTATACCTGTTTATATTACTCAAGTATTCTGTACGTGCATGGGTAAGCAGCAGCCGCATGTAGCTACTGAGTACTTGAAATGTGACTGAGAAACTAATTTTTAAAAATTTTATGTTAATGTATAAATGACCGTATGTACTTAGTGTCTACTGCATTGGTCAGTACAGTTCCAGGCATTTCCTTGATCGTCAGCCAACTTAGATGGCCTATGCAAATTCTTATCATTATGGATAATCAGTAAAACTAGCCTAAATATATGGTTTTGCTTAAGTACACACTTTTGATAACTCATTTGAATTACATTTATGTATCCTCATCATCTTCATGAAAACTAATAAAAGAGAATGACCTAGAGTGAAAAAATATTACAAGTGTTTGCTTTTAAATTAATTTGAAATAACTTTTGGGTCACTGATGAAAGTTTTAACATACTGTAAATAGGAAAAGTGTTCAGTGAATGCCTTTTATCAATAAACATTTTTAAAAGCTCACAAGTCCACTGTGCATTTATTAAAGCTTTATATTATACACAGTAAGATTGGTGAACTCCTTGGAGGAAAAAGGAAAACAGATAAAGGAAGGAATTTAAACAGGCTAGTTTGCTAAATCATGCTTTTCTAACTCATAGCAATACTTGACCACACTCCCACTCGCATTTCCTTCTTCCTAAAACTTTACTGCTTCTAATAACATGTTACTGTGTTATCTATATTAAAGAAATGACTGAGTATCAGAGATGATAAGTGAATCAAATGAATGATATTAGAGAAATGTTGCTGAATTATGTATTTACTTCAGGGAAGTATCAGGAATATGAATCTTAGTCTGTATGTTCCTCTTGAGTTTCATAAAGGTGAACACATTTGCATATACTTGTATGATGGAGGTTTATTAATTCTTTATATCCCTGTGCATTAGCAGTATTAATATGCTTACATAACTTTCTCTCCTGTGATTGTTTTGAGTCCAGCATTCTGTGTTCCTCCAATGAAGTCATTTTGTGAAGGCATTTACCAAATTTGTTTTAGTAGGGGCTTCCCTGGTGGCTCAGACTGTAAAGAATTTGCGTAACATAGTGAAATAAAAATGTCTCAATGTAGTGGATACATGTATTTCATTCTGAAGGTTGTTAAATTGCTAGTATCCTAATTGTCTGAATCTATAACAATAATTAAAACAAATGTGACAAATTCAAAGTGTCTCACTAATTATCTCCTTTCGAGACCTTTCATCTTCTAAGTGTGAAAAAATATCTTTCTTAAAGCTTTTTGTGTGAATGAAGAAGATAATTTAAGTAAATGCTTACGATATTGCCTGACACATAGTTAACATTTTGAATACTTATAAATCATATTATTTTAATCTTTCATTCCAGATTTTTAAAAGAATACAGGTGTATGTGAGAACTAATATTAAAGTATCTTTATTTGTAAAGCAGAAATACTCTGTGTATAGTCATCCAATAAATCTATTTTTGCTATCATTTTTAGGTTTTGAAAATTTTGAGAAGTCTGAACAATGTCAAGTCCAACAAAGAAAATAAATTATAAAATTATGAGAATCTATGGGTAAAGTTTTTAGGATGTAGTTTTTCCCATAGGCACAGTATATTACCTGTTTTTGTTTCAAATAAAAGCAATTTTCATTAATATTAAAATACAAAATTAGGGTCACCTTGAACTCTCCCTGGTATTTTGATTAACCTCACTGAATCCATTTCCTATAGAAGCTAACCCACCATATCATATTTCAAAGTTATAGCCCTCAAATCTATAAAATAATTCTTAGTATCAAAGTAATTAAAATGACTCATTGTTTCACTGAAAAAGAAAAATACTATAATTTGGTTCTTAACATATAATTTCTTCATTGTTACTTTTTAGTAAACATGTAGCCTCCAGTCAAGGTAAAATTTCTTTCATTTTAACACAAGGCAAAAAAGTGAATTGAACACATTACAATAAGGAAGACTATTTAAAGTAGAAAAACAGCTGATTAAAGAATAAACTCCTCTTTTTTTTATTTAACTGAGAGAGAAGGAAAAAAACTCAGGTTGTCTTAAAATTTTCCAAAGTGTAGGAATATACTCTACAACCCTCTGGTGAGAGTCGAAATATATTGAATTAATCTCAGCTAAAACATTTTTCACAAAATAAAGTCAAACAAAACAAAACAAACTGGAGAATATCATGAGTATCACAATACTGTTTCATGCTAGTTTTGTCTCGGTTTTGTGTGTATCTGTGTGTGTGCACATACTGGATCATGAGGGAAAAGGTGTTTCTTATTGTGAATCATTATCAAAAATTAAAAAAAAAACACTAAATTCTACTTAGCAATTTAAAATACTGGGCTATAGAGGCTAACAGGAAAAAATAGGGATGCTGTAAATGACTACTCTGTTAATGTCAAATTAATGTTTCTCAAGATAAACTTTGGAGACAGATTTAAGTCACTGAGTTTTGACTATAGTTTCAATCACAAAAAAAAAAAAAAAAACCCTTGGAACAGAGTTCTTACTCTCTTTGAGTTTTCTTCATGAGTAAAACAAAATAGCTTTAAAATAGTCTCAGAGACTATCAGTAGAAAATTCACTCAGTGATTCTGATAATGTGTCTGGCTTGACCATCAACGGATAGTGATTATTAGCATTACCAGTTACATTGTTAAACAGCAGATAAATCCGAACATGTGAGAAATAAATGCAGTCTCTAGCACAAATTATGTACAACGTGACAGCAAACGTAAAAATTCTGAAGTACAAAATGGTTGCATTTTCTCATGTATGAAATGTACGTGCATTTACCTACTTTAAAATGTAAGATAAAAATGTTTCTTGGATTTGAAAATTTCTTTTATTGTTTGCAAATTTACAATACGTTGGAAACATAGAAAACTTCAGCCACAGAACATATACTTTTCCAATTTGCCTGTAGCTTTGATGATAATTACAAGACCACTGTGCAGCCTTATCTGCCCCTGAATACTAACTCCAGCCTACTGTTTAATACGAATTTCCCACTTATGTTCTTTCACTACTGCCTGGATAATCTTTCACCATCTCTATCAACGGTTTCCTTATTCTTTCAGGTCTAATTTAAATGAATCCTTCACTGCTTTCTCCCAGAGATCTTCATTTTTCTTCACATTAGACATTTTCTGTGCAGTTACATTCTCTCCCAATTATAGATAATCAGTTCCTTGAAGGCAATATCATCACAGTCACTTTTACCTGGTGTAATATCTTGAACAGATTTGATAAGTCTATGTGGGTATCTAAGAGGATGAATGTATGAATGAATGAGGGAATAAATGAATAAGCAATACATTCAGAGCCATTAAACTGACTTTTGAAAAGGGCACTATCAAGTGTTTATCATTAATGCTTGCATTTTGAACAAACAAATGCATTACTTGCATTTTGAACAGTAATTTAAATCACCCCAACATTTGGTTCCCTCTTATATGGTAAATGGCTGAAAAATGTCTGTCAATTCTTCATCAATAATCTCACTGATAGCATGCTGAGAATGGAGTGCTGGGGCACTTGTCCTGTGGGGTTTTGATGTTAGTGGACTCCATGTGGTTTACTTATGTGTGACACCACCTTTGTTTTGACACCTTCTGACATGACTTTCCCCTTCTGGTGTCTTTCTGTAATAGTCTAAGCATTGACATGAATCAACCACAAAGACTTCTGACACTCAGTTTGTAAATGACCTTAAAAATAAATGCCCAGTGTTGTCATAGTAACTAAATGATGCTGCAAAAATCACTATGTCAAAATAAAAAACAGAAATGTCTAATATGTTCTAGCTCATTTCTGGAAAACTGATCTTTAATTGAAACTTTGGGATTCCATAAGTGTAGTTGCTTATTAGGGAAGGATTCAAGTAGCATTGTAATTACCAATAAGCTTCCAAACTACTGTTTTTCCGGTTTTATCTTCATTTATATCTTTCAAATGCCCTACATCCTTTTTTTTTGTCTTTATCTTTTTTTCATTTATTTTTACTAGTTGGAAGCTAATTACTTTACAATATTGTAGTGGTTTTTGCCATACATTGACATGAATCAGCCATGGATTTACATGTGTTCCCCATCCCATCCTAACAACAGATTAGACACAGCTTGTGTCTTGATGACTTTATTATGGAGCGCTGTCTTACATGTTTTTTTAACTTTTATTTTGTATTTATTAACAATGGTGTGATCATTTCAAGAGCACAACAAAGGGACTCAGCCATACATAAAGTGTGTTAGTTGCTCAGTCGTGTCCAACTCTTTGTGAACCCATGGACTATCCATGGGATTTCTCAGGCATCAATTCTCCCCAAAGCTCCTCTCCCATCCAGGCTGCCACATAACACTGAGCAGAGTTTCATATGCTGCACAGTAGGACCTTGCTGCTCATGCTTTTTAGATATAGCAGTGCTCACACGGCCATCCTAAACCACCTAACTATCCCTTCCTTGTCTTACATTCTTAATCACTTGTCATTTTCACAATCATTTTTCAAAAACTGGTAACAGTTTTACAATTTCTCCACATCATTTGACTCTTTTCTTTCTGATCAAATTAACCCTCATCTACATTTCTTTAACAATACAAGTAATTTAAAAATAACAAATATTTTTTAGTTCTTGGAAATTAATTATTCCTGTTTTGTTATGTATGTATATATATGTGTGTTTTATATATGTATATATATATATGCATAACTTACTTTCCCTGGTAGCTCAGATGGTAAGGAGTCTGCCTGTGATGCAGGATATCCAAGTTTGATCCCTGGATCAGGAAGATCCCCTGGAGAAGGAAATGGCAACCCATTCCATTCCAGTATTCTTGTCCAGAAAACCCCATGGATGGAGGAGCCTGGTGGGCTGCAATCCATGGGGTCGCAGAGAGTTGGACACTACTGAGCAACTAACACTTTCTTTCATATATATATATATATATGAAATAAATATATATATATAGTATTAGAATTTATAGTTCTCTGCAGTCTTTCTATGGGGATAAGAAAGAACAGTCTTGTTGCTTTAAATTAGAAATCTCTGGTGGCTAGTGGTAAAGAATCCACCTCCAATGCAGGTGACACAGGAGACACAGGTTTGATCCATCAGTCAGGAAGATATTCTTGAGGAGGAAATGGCAACCCATTCCAGTATTCTTGCCGGGAAAATCCCATTGGACAGAGGAGCCTGATGGGCTACAGTCCATGGGGTCACAAAGGGCTGGACATGACTGAGCATGCACACACACATGCAAATTAAGACAGAAGTAAGAAAAATCACTTACCACTAAAAAAAATTCAACGTTTCTCAAAGTCTGAATACAAAGTATAAATAGTTTGCTTTATCTGATAAATCATTATTATTATAGTTTGGAGTGAAAAAGAACTTTAAATGGTACAGTGATTTCTAATTAAGTCTTTTAATTATTCTTAAAGAATAGAAATAGAAAGGTTATGTCTTCCTTCACACTACCTTGGAGTGAGATTTTTAACAGTTCTCCAAGCTAAGCAGAATCAAATCTGTTCATTAATTTCCTGGGAACTGGCCAAAGAAAGGTTTCCTGTGTAGCTGGCAGTTCAATTGATAGCAAGTACTGTTTATGCTGAGTCAGTGTTCACATTTTAGTGAAGGATTCTGATACAGCTGTCTCTAAAAGCAAACTATATATTGGCTTAAAAATAGTATATTCCAATGATATCTTTCTGAAGTAGCCTAATATAATATTAATTAACTTGGTTAAATTTTATCAGCATGTTACATTGCCACTCTTGGTTAAAAGAGTGTTTATGAAATCTTGCAGAACAAGCACAATTTAGAGATTTTTGTTCTTGTGTTTTGTTTTGTTTTTAATTAAAGCAAAATGAGGACACATTTATTAATTATTTCTGGAAAACTGGCACATAAAACCCTCTTAAACATGTAATTAAACTGTGTCTAGAAGGTCAGAGTAATAGTGACAAATGCTAGCTTTTCATTATATGTTGTAAAATAAAAATAATGGTATCAGGAAAAAATGTCGTGTGCTCACGAATACAAAACCAAAAGGAAACTTTTCAGCCTTATGAACACAAGTTGAGGTCGTGTGACTATGTTAATAAGCCAATGTCTTGCAGACCAAAGAAATATAAGCCACTTACAGCCCAGGCCCATAAAAAGAATCCTGTGAAATTACTTAGCCCTCAAGGCTCCTGTTGAAACAATCATGGAAGCATGTGCTTCTGATGATCAAAGTACAAGATGGAGGGGGACTGTGACTGTGACCCATATAAATTGGATCTAGAATGAGAAGTACATACTTATTGTGTTAAGCCATTAAGATTTAAAAATTATAACTACTAACTAAACATTATTATTACAACTAATAATTATTAGTTATTGGTTATATTATTATATTATATTATTATTATACAATACACATAACATATATATTATGAGGAAAAGGAGGAAAAAGAAGAAAATATAATATAATATCATTATTAGTTATAATTATTATAGCTAATAATTATCCATTATATAACTAACATAACCATCCTAACTATATAGTACGTTTACTTTTTATTGTTCTCAAAAATTAGATAAGGGAGTTTATGCTAATTATTAGAATGAAGAAAAAATAAGTCCTATATTATTAGTTTCAATTTTCTAATGAGATTATATGATAAGATACTTCATTATTCTCCACTTTAAGTTTAGGCATCATAACATAATCGTAAAAAAGTATGAAAAGAAAGTGAAAGTCGCTCAGTCGTGTCTGACTCTTTGCGGCCCCATGGACTATACAGTCCATGGAATTCTCCAGGCCAGAATACTGGAGTGGGTAACCCTTCCCTTCTCCAGGAGATCTTTCCAACCCAGGGACTGAACAAAGTCTCCCACATTGCAGATGGATTCTTTACCAGCCAAGCCACAAGAGAAGCCCAAAAAAGTATATTTTTTGCCAAATCCTGGCCACTACCTATTAATGTAAATAAAGTTTTATTGGCACACAAACTCCCTCACTTGTGCACATAGCATATATGCTCTTGTGCTACAATGGCAGTGTTGAATAGTTGGCCTACAAAACTAAAAATATGTACTCTCTGACACTTCACAGGAAAAGTTTGCTGACTCTTACTCTAGGGGCACAAGCCTGATGTGACAACACAGGGGGAAAGTGCTCAAAACTTACCGAATATCCTTGAGGTCACTCCTGTGGAGTTTATATGGCCAGTGTTAATCTATATCTATAATCACTATGGGGTTCCCAGGTTTGGCAGTAGTAAGAATCTGCTTGCCAATGCAAGAGACACAGGAGACCTGGGGTCGATCCCTGGGTTGGGAAGATCCCCTGGAAAAGGAAATGGCAACCCACTCCCCTATTCTTTCTTGGGAAATTCCATGGACAGAGGAGCCTGGTGGGCTACAGTCAATGGGGTCGCAAAGAGTCAGACACAACTGAGCACGCACACAGGCATAATCTCTATAGACTTCCTTGGTGGCTCAGTGGTAAAGAATCCACCTGCCAAGCAGGAGACTTGGGTTTGATCCCTGGGTCAGGAAGAACCCTTGGAGGAATAAATAGCAACCCACTCCAGTATTCTCACCTGAAAATTCCATGGACAGAGGAGCCTGGTGGGCCACAGTCCATAGGGTTCCAAACAGTCAGCCATGACTGAGCATGCACGCACACACACACGATCACTATACTATAGCTTTCAGGTCATTAACTCTAAAACAGGAAACTGGCAACATGACAACTTCAACTTTCATGGTACAGCACAGACTGATCAGCATTTACACATGGCATATTCAAACCTATTCTACTGATAAACGTGAAGCTAAAAATTACAGTCTAACAGTTTCAAAGGATAGCCATTAAAGTGTTTTATGTTCTAATCTAAATAACTTAGTGTCAGAAAGAGTTGGTTAAGTTTCCAAATTTGTCTAAGTTGCTCCTGGGCTGACCTTCTTCATTGAGATAATTTGGTTCCTTGTTAAGAATTTTTAAAAGGAATTTTTGTGAGAATCTAAGTAATATGACAAGTGTTGAGCTGAAAATGGTATTTAATATGACCTTTCCTTTTGCAGAAAGGAAGAAAATCTTAGTATATATTCAGGGGATAAATAGAAAATAAAATGAAACAAGGCAATTAAAAGTTATATCAAACTTTTGTGTTCATATTTTTAAAGTTACCACAAATAGGCTTATGGAGAGGAGAATAAGAAATCACTTGAAAGAATTCTTGTTAACATTCAAGAACCTGAAAAATAGGAAAAAGGAGGAGTTCTTTTTACTGTTCTTCCTAAAGTCCTTATTATCTTCTCAGTAAAGCCCATTTTAACTTTCATGTTGGTGAAATGCAGAACTCAACCACAAAGGCCAGAAACCTGAGTCATCCGAGAAGCCTCTCTCTCTTTAATTCCTCATATCTCATCTATTATTAAGTCTGGTCTTTCTTTTACCTCATATATACTTTAGCACAGCGTCCATTTCTCTTCATCTCCATCAAGACTGCTGCACACCCCCACACCTGGACCTTTGATTTCTAATGCATTTGCTTGTGGCTGGTGCTGGTACATTTAATCCAACACTCTCACCACTTTCAGAAAGGTTCCAAATCCAGTGACACCAATCCCCACCCAAAACATTTTAGAACTTGCTTTCTTTTACACGACCAAGCCCCATCTATTGTGTTCCATGACAAGTTCTTCATGATATGGCTCCAGTCCAAGTTCACAAATCCATCTCTGAGCCACCTCCTGCCAGCCCCTCCCTAATGCTCCCCATGCAGACTGATTTCTAGCTCCCAAAGACACCTCAGTCTTCATGCCTCTATGCCTTCACACCTACTCATCATGCTGCATGGAGTGCTCCCGACTGTCTCATCATCTAAGCAATTATTATTCTTCTTTTAAATTTTTCTCAAATATCATCAACATGGGGGAAATAGTTCTCGATCTTCTCACCCATTTCCTTCCTCTACACCCAGAGTGTCAGCTACAGGCTTTCCTTTGAGAATTCCTGCTGCAGCGCCCTGTATATCTTCACTTACCTCTACTTATTATCAATCCCTCACGCAGCTAAGGATTAGTACTGGAAATGTTGAGGTAGATAGTAATTAGAACAGTATTTACTGAGCAGTTTCTCTGAGTCAGGTGCCAAGTATTTCAAAAATACTATGTCATCAAGTCTTCAGAGCAAGCTTATAAAATGAAGTGTAAATGATTTATTTACCCTTAAAAAATTGCACAAGTTAGGCAGTAACACCTGCATCATATAGATGAGAAAGCTAAAGATTAAGGAGATCAGAATTTGAACCTAGGTTTACCTAGAACCAGACAACAAGTTCTCAAGCAGTGTCTGACAGTGAAGAGTTTTATTGTATGAATATATTTTTTCTCTTCTATCATACCTAATGCCCATAAAATATATAATACATAGCTCCATATATTCACAGATTCCTCTTTAGTAACTATTAACCGTGCATTCAAAAATTAATAAATGTTTGTTGAGCACCTACTACCACATGTACAACTGCCTATTCTTAGTTTTCCTGCTCTTCTTCATCTGGGTCCTACCCGCTACACTTTTGTTCATGAGTAGAGTTGGAAATAAGAAAATATGTCTTACTCTAAAATGATGATTGATAAAGCATTGACAAAAATTAAAAACCTCACAAAGTTATCTGACATTAAGTGGGAATCCTAGAAACAAAAAAATTAATAATCTAAATTACAATAATCTAATTACGGAAATTTGAGGATCAAAGGCACATAGGGAGTTGCATGAGAACGTATTTTTCTTTACATCTCAGCTGAGCAGCAGCTCTGTCAGTCCTCTAACCCTGGGCTTTATCACACAAAGTAATATAAAATGTTATAACTCACCTTAAAGCTCCTAACTTCCAGTGAGTAAAATTAGATGAAATTTTACCCATTCTGCTATCATTTCTGACTTCTTACCACATCTTTCCCAAACCGCAGGTCATAATATATCACATCTCAATCTAGAGTTAGTTGATTTTCTTTAAGAAGAAGTGGGGACTAAAATTCTCTATACAATACTTTATCATTATTCTTGAAAGTGCTGATAAAGTCACATCTTAGCTTTCTCTCTTCATCATTACTAATCACCGTTCCTGTGGTTCTTACTGTTCAGTTCAGCCTGTACTTCAATCAGGTGGACTGGCACTGAATTTAAAATAGAGTTTGTATTTATTTGCTTTAATCAGCAATGTTCATTCATGGTTGTAAGGAGGAGGTGGCTCAGAATCACGTACTGGAGTCCAGCTAACTTTTAATCTTTTTACAAATTTTGGCAGGTGAACCACACATGGAAAATGTAATCACTGACTAAAGGAAAAACTACCTGTTATTGTGCAAATGTAAACTTACTACTGAGTTTTACTAAATAGTACAAAACAGTGATGCTAGTAGCTAACATACATGGAATACACAGGCTTTAGAAATTTTACTTAGATTACTTCAAAATAACAGCTAAGCAAACTCCCTTTTGAGAAGGGCTTTTGTTTACCTGTTCATCATAGAAACTAAATACACGTTTGTATGTCAGTAATTCAAATGCAGGTGGGTCTGACCTGACCATCAATGATTAACATTCCTATGTATCATACTTAGATTTTTTGACATATATAACTGGCAATTGAGCTTAGATCAAAAGTCATAACCAATTTACCTTTGAATATAAACTCCAGTCAATTATGCCACAGAACTTCAAGGAGTCACTGTGGTTGAAGTGGGTAAAAATGATCTGAAATACAGATGTGCATCCAGAAGGACAGTGCTTGCCTGTGGCAGTAGAAATCTGCATTCTATTTACACCAACTAGCAAACTGTCCAAGTGGACGACACTGTTCCAGAGGCAGGCATAGGTACAGCAAACATGTTTCGAGGGTGGCATGCACACCTTTGAGTCCAGTAGTCACTGATGAAGTTTTTACACACATCATTTTATTCAGATCCATACGTCTACCCCTGATGAGGATGGTGTCATCAGGATCCCCGCAGTTTCTACAGTCCTGGTTGCAGCATCAATGTCCTGGTTTGGGTCAGAATCTTCTGCTTTGTGCACTATACTCAGCCTTGTTGGCTTTTTACTGCTGTGATTCTGAAATGGCTTCTGTCTTCTGCCTGTTGCTGAAATACTTGCTTCTTGTTTTTGTTCAATCGCTAAGTCATATCCGAATCTTTGCAACCTCATGAACTGCAGCACATCAGGCTTCCTGTCCTTCACTATCTCTCAGAGCTTGCTCAACTCATGTCCATTGAGCCGGTGATGCCATCCAACCATCTCATCCTCTGCCGCCCTCTTCTCCTTTTGCCTCCGATCTTTCCCAGCATCAGGGTCTCTTCGCAGAAGGTGGCCAAAGTATTGGAGCTTCAGTTTCAGCATCAGCCCTTCCAATGATTATTCAAGGTTGATGAAGGCAAAGAGGAAATGCTTTATGAAGGATGAAACTTTTGATTTAAGTTATAGGCTCTAGTGAAAACAACAACATGAACAGTTCACTCTCTAGGAGATGCTTTCTCCCTCTTAGAGGGAGGTGACAAGACATGTGTGTAACAGGTCATGGCCAGGTGTTCCATGAATCTGAGAAAAAAGTTAGTGCCACTGTTTACTAGCTGTACGACTGCTCAAAATGAGCCTATCACAGGTTTCAATTTTCTTGTCGCTAAGATAAGGACAAGCATTGTGATGCACTTTTATATTTTGGAAAAGATTCTGCCAGAGAACTTGCAAGTTAACACATGATTTAGAATCATTTTCTATGTACTGAACTAGCTTGCTTGGACCTGACTAGATATAAACTTATATCACACGTGATTTTATACATGAATAAAATGAAAAACATAAGGTAAGTAAATTAGACCAAGTATATGTGAACCTTGTCCACTTTTAGCATCTGACTGTTCTGAATTGCTTTCTGATTGACAATCAAGTACATCTATTTTCTCTAACACAACATAGTTCTATGGTCATGCAAAGGATTGATGATTTGGTATTTCTTCAACAATACCCAGTTGTGGATGTGACTGGTGATAGAAGCAAGGTCCGATGCTGTAAAGAGTGATATTGCATACGAACTTGGCATGTTAGGTCCATGAATCAAGGCAAATTGGAAGTGCTCAAACAGGAGATAGCAAGAGTGAAAGTCAACATTCTAGGAATCAGCGAACTATAATGGACTGGAATGGGTGAATTTAACTCAGAATCCCTTACAAGAAATGGAGTGGCCATCATGGTCAACAAAGGACTCCAAAATGCAGTACTTGGATGCAATCTCAAAAACGACAAAATGATCTCTGTTCATTTCCAAGGCAAACCATTCAATATCACGGTAATCCAAGCCTATGCCCTGACCAGTAACGCTGAAGAAGCTGAAGTTGAATGGTTCTATGAAGACCTACAAGACCTTTTGGAATTAACACCCAAAAAAGATGTCCTTTTCATTATAGGGGACTGGAATGGAAAGTAGGAAGTCAAGAAACACCTGGAGTAACAGGCAAATCTGGCCTTGGAGTACAGAATGAAGCAGGGCAAAGGCTAATAGAGTTTTGCCAAGAAAACGCACTGGTCATAGCAAACACCCTCTTCCAACAACATAAGAGAAGACTCTACACATGGACATCACCAGATGGCCAACACCGAAATCAGACTGATTATATTCTTTGCAGCCAAAGATGGAGAAGCTCTATCCGGTCAGCAAAAACAAGACCAGGAGCTGACTGTGGCTCAGATCATGAATTCTTTATTGCCAAATTCAGATTTAAATTGAAGAAAGTAGGGAAAACCACTAGACCATTCAGGTATGACCTAAATAAAATTCTTTATGACTATACAGTGGGAAGTGAGAAATAGATTTAAGGGACTAGATCTGATAGACAGAGAGCCTGATGAACTATGGATGGAGGTTCATGACATTGTACAGGAGACAGGGATCAAGACCATCCCCACGGAAAAAAGGCAAAATGGTTGTATGAGGAGGCCTTACAAATAGCTATGAAAAGAAGAGAAGCAAAAAGCAAAGGAGAAAAGGAAAGATATACCCATTTGAATGCAGAGTTCCAAAGAATAGCAAGGAGAGATAAGAAAGCCTTCCTCAGTGATCAATGCAAAGAAATAGAGGAAAAAAAACAGAATGGGAAAGACTAGAGATCTCTTCAAGAAATTAGAGATACCAAGGGAACATTCCATGCAAAGATGGATTCGATAAAGGACAGAAAAGTTATGGACCTAACAGAAACAGAAGATATTAAGAAGAGGTGGCAAGAATACACAGAAGAACTGTACAAGAAAGATCTTCACAACCCAGATAATCACAATGGTGTGATCACTCACCAAGAGCCAGACATCCTGGAATGTGAAGTCAAGTGGGCCTTAGAAAGCATCACTATGAACAAAGCTAGTGGAGGTGATGGAATTCCAATTGAGCTATTTCAAATCCTGAAAGATGATGCTGTGAAAGTGCTGCACTCAATATGCCAGCAAATTTGGAAAACTCAGCAGTGGTCACAAGACTGGAAAAGGGCAGTTTTCATTCCAATCCCAAAGAAAGGCAATCCCAAAGAATGTTCAGACTACTGCACAATTGCACTTATCTCACACGCTAGTAAAGTAATGCTCAATATTCTCCAAGCCAGGTTTCAGCAATACATGAACCGTGAACTTCCAGATGTTCAAGCTGGTTTTAGAAAAGGCAGAGGAACCAGAGATCAAATTGCCAACATCCACTGGATCATCAAAAAAGCAAGAAAGATCCAGAAAAACATCTATGTCTGCTTTATTGACTATACCAAAGCCTTTGACTGTGTGGATCACAATAAGCTGTGGAAAATTCTGAAAGAGATGGGAATACCAGACCACCTGACTTGTCTCCTGAGAAATCTATATGCAGGTCTGGAAGCAACAGTTAGAACTGGACATGGAAGAGCAGACTGGTTCCAAATAGGAAAAGGAGTACGTCAAGGTTGTATATTGTCACCCTGCTTATTTAACTTATATGCAGAGTACATCATGAGAAACGCTGGGCTGGAAGAAGCACAAGCTGGAATCAAGATTGCTGGGAGAAATATCAATAACCTCAGATATGCAGATAACACCACCCTTATGGCAGAGAGTGAAGAAGAACTAAAAAGCCTCTTGATGACAGTGAAAGAGGAGAGTGAAAAAGTTGGCTTAAAACTCAACATTCAGAAAGCTGGTCCCATCACTTCATGGCAAATAGATGAGGAAACATTGGAAACAGTGTCAGTCTTTATTTTGGGGGGCTCCAAAATCACTGCAGATGGTGGCTGCAGCCATGAAATTAAAAGACACTTACTCCTTGGAAGGAAAGTTATGACCAACAAAGACAGCATATTAAAAACCAGAGACATTACTTGGCCAACAAAGGTCCATCTAGTCAAGGCTATGGTTTTTCCAGTGGTCATGTATGGATGTGAGAGTTGAACTATGAAGAAAGCTGAGCACTGAAGAATTGGTGCTCTTGACTATGGTGTTGGAGAAGACTTTTGAGAGTCCCTTGGACTGCAAGGAGATCCAACCAGTCCATCCTAGAGGAGATCAGTCCTGGGTGTTCATTGGAAGGACTGATGCTGAAGCTGAAACTCCAATACTTTGGCCACCTCATGGGAAGAGTTGACTCATTGGAAAAGACCCTGATGCTGGGAGGCACTGGGGGCAGGAGGAGAAGGGGACGACAGAGGATGAGATGGCTGGATGGCATCACTGACTCGATGGACATGAGTTTGAGTAAACTCCAGGAGTTGGTGATGGACAGGGAGGCCTGGCGTGCTGCGATTCATGGGGTTGCAAAGAGTTGGACATGACTGAGCAACTGAACTGAACTGAACATAGTACATAAAATAACTGACAGTCTTTGGTGCTAGAGTCCTATCCTGGCTTAGATATTAGAGGCAGCCAATTTACTCTTGAGTCTTGTCGCAGGAAAGTTGCTTAAAGTGTCTGAAGCACCATCTTTTCTTTCCAATATCTATCATGACTTTCCCCTGAGGCTTAAAGTGGTGTTTCATATACTGTTTTGAGGTTTTCCCTCAAACTTCTGACAATGAATCTGAAGTTTTATTCTGGCATTTTTGATGCTCATGAATGCACAGGTAATAGTATCCGCATCAGAGCTGCCATCGAGGTAACAAAAATATGAGACTTTATGATTGTGAAGTATATGCAGATAGCAAAGACATTTCACATTAAAATGTGAAAATAAACGTGTGTCTTAGAATTGATGAATGGTAGTGTTGCTATCTCATGGGTTGTATTAAAATGATGAATGTACAGTTGATGTGTATGAAATATGCAAGGGTTCCTGTCATTCACTTCACATTACCAGTTGTAATAGTAATACATATCTCCAGATATTACATCTTTAAAAAGGGGCAATTATGAGCCACACGTCTTTATAACCAACATATTTTAATTGAATTGCATCTCTGATGGAAAAAATGGAAAATATAGTTCCAAAGCAATTTCAGATTAAATTGATTTTAGTTATTTATTATCCTCTGAAACAGTAATGTGTCTTCTTAAGTGGTTGAAACTATTTATTAATAAAGTTCCAGTTCCTTCTCTCTTCTCAAATTGAAAGCCACCTGTGAAAAAAAAAAATCTCTTCTCTGGAGAGAAAGTGAAAGAAAGTGAAGTCGCTCAGTCATGTCCGACTCTTTGCGACCACATGGACTGTAGCCCATCAGGGTCCTCTGTCCATGGGATTTCCCAGGCAAGAATATTGGAGTGGGTTGCCATTTCCTTCTCCAGGCATCTTTCCAATCCAGGGATCGAACCCGTCTCCCACATTGCTGGCAGACTCTGTGCCATCTGAGCCACCAGGGAAGAGACCTTCTCTCCACTTGCCGTAGCTTCTTACATGGTTGAAGCAAGTGTGGTATGGTTGACTGGAAAACGGCAGTTAAACAGAGGTAAAGACAGTTCCTCTGATTTAAGAGACCACAAACTTGGATAATGAAGATGGCCATGTAAAGCTTTTTCCCATTAGAGGGTAAGGTTCCCCACAGGCAGCCAATCGCTGATGGTACCGCGCAGCTGTGTGGAGAATCACAGAAGGAATGGGGAAGTTTAACGCAGCTTCTTCTCAAGGCAGGATTTCTATGACTCTGTGTCACTCAAAATTCTGAGACCAAAGTCTTTTCCTTAAAACAGCTGTGTCAGAATACCAGGATATTTTACTTTGTTGTATTTAATTAATTGTCTTATTGGGCTTCCCTGGCAGCTCAGCGGTAAAGAATCTACCTGCCAATGCAGGAGACATGGGTTCGATCTTAGAGTTGGGAAGATCCCCTGGAGAAGAAAATGGCACCCCGCTCCAGTATTCTTGTCTGGGAAATCCCATGGACCAAGAAGCCTGGTGGGCTACATACAGGCCATGGGGTCACAAAAGAGTCGGACATGACTTAGTGACTGAACAATAACAACGATTGCCTCATCGTTGTATGATTAATGTGGGGCAGCTCTAGCACAATGTGGGCAAATACAGACAGAGATGAATCACCAAGTCATCTCAGACATCTGGGGACATGACGATCCTAAACAGGACTGAGCCTGACAGTCTCCCTTTTCCTTACAGGAGCAACTCAGCAACCCCACAACAGTATTAACTCAGGAAATCTATCTTTATTTCCTTTCTTACCCATAGTCCACATTGCAAGCGTGAATCAGAGTGACTATTTTGCTACAAGAGCTTTCTGAACTACTCAAAAGGAGAAACATCAGCTAAACAAATCAATCCCATGGAGTTTCAACGTTCCTCCCTTTTGAGGAGGAATTGGCCATCTTCATTAGGGTTATGACTTTGTACTAGCAAACATCATTTTAAATAATACTTCAGCATTTTCAGGCTCACTTGGCTCCAAATAACTGTAATTAATATTTTCTTTTTGATCCTTTAAGCTGCCCCCATGTGGGTATAAACAACCTCTCACTGGGCAGACCTCTTAATTCTTTATCACCATCTTGAAGCACTGTGAAATCATACATTGTTCTTCCTAATCCAAGGGAGAAATGTATTTTATTTTGTTTCATTTTGTTTGCTGATGTGAGACATGAATTTGCTCATCTACCAATGATCCCTAATTCCTTTTGGTAGAGAATACCAATAAAGAATAAATGTGTGTAATTTCCAATGAATACATGAAATAGTGCAGGAAAATTCCAGATAAACTTTTTTTAAATTGTAGTATCCAGGATGTGCGCTAAATCAATTTAGTCCTGTTCAACTCTTTGTCACCATGTGCACGGTAGCCTGCCACAGTCCTCTGTCCATGGAATTTTCCAGGCAAGAACACTAGAGTGGGCTGCCATTTCCTTCTCCAGGGGAACTTCCCACCCAGGCATCCAACCTGCTTCTCTTACATCTCCTGCATTGGCAGGCAGGTTCTTTAATGCTAGAGTCACCTGGGAAGCCCCAGAAAGGCTTACATGATTGTTTATATCTGTAAAGATACCCTGAACTATTCCCACAGGATCTGGGAATAGTTACTGTGCATCTTACTGTATATAAATTGTACTGAAACAAGGGGAAAAAAAAAAAAACGCTGTGGCACAATAATTAAATTTTGTTAAATGATTGTAAGTTGAAGTTTGTATTTTCACCTAAAGGTCCTTTTATTTCTCTAGATTTCATTAATTATTTTTTCAACAACTTTAATGTATCCTGTTACATGTTAAGATGTCAAAAATATTTTCAAATTTGAGTATGGTCCCTGTGTTTAGAAAACCAGACAGCTACATGTAAAAGAATGAAATTATAACACTCTCTAACACCATACACAAAAATAAACTCAAAATGGATTAAAGACCTAACTGTATGGCTGGAAAGTATAAAATTCGTAGAGGAAAACATAGGCAGAACACTCTTTGACAGAAATCACAGCAAGATTGTTTTTGATCCACCTCCTAGCATAAGGAAAATGAAAGCAAAAATAAACACATGAGATCTAATTAAACTTAAAAGCTTTTGCACAGCAAAGAAAACCATAAGCAAAGCAAAAAGACAACCCTCAGAATGGGAGAAAATATTTGCAAATGAAGTAGCTGACAAGGGATTAATCTCTAAAATATACAAATAGTTCACACAGCTCAATATAAAAAAAAATTAAAAATGAGTGGAAGATCTACATAGAGATACAGATGAAAAAGCACATGGAAGGATGCTCAACATCGCCAATTACCAGAGAAATGAAAATCAGAACTACAGTGAGGCATCACCTCACAGCCGTCAGAATGACCATCATCAAAAAATCTACAAACAAAATGGTGGAGAGTGTGTGGAGAAAAGGGAACCCTCTTGCATTGCTGATGGGAATGTATTAATAAATGGCATAGCCACTATGGAGAACAGCATGGAGGTTTCTTAAAAACTGCAACTAGAGTTACCATCTCATCCAGCAATCCCACTCCTGGGCATATACCTGGAGAAAAACTATACTCCAATAAAATTTTTTTAAAAAATCTCCTCCTTCCTCCATCTTATAAGGACAAGGGTATGATTACATTTAGGTCTTAGCCATAAAACCCAGGATAAAATCCCCATTTTAAGACTATTTAACTTAATCATAGGAGCAAAGTATTTACCAAATAAGCTAAAATCTACAGGCTTCAGGAATTAGCATATAGACAGCTTCGAGGAGCATTATTCAACTGACTCCAGTGTAACTGCACAGAATTTTCAAACTTCGGTTGGTTGTAAGCTAGAGTTTACCACATCAGAGAGGTTTGTAGCACTTGTCAGTAGTTGTTAAATTGTAGTTCCAAACACGGCGGTTCATGAGTCAAAACCTTCTGGATCAGAACCTCCATGGACAGAGTGTGGGAATGAACACTGAAGCAAACTCCCCAGTGACACAAGGGTGAACAAACCCCGGGGGACAAATGAATCAGTCTTAAGAACAGGGATCAGTTCCAATCTGGACTCTGCTTACTAGATGTTAAAGTCTGAAAATTCATGTTAATTCTGTTAGCTTTCATTTTCTCTTTTGTAATAAGATACTGGTGATTATACCTAAATTTTAGGTTTTGGGGTAAGATTAAGTGAAATGACATAAAGGACTATGTACGAGGTCTAGCTTATAGAAAACACTCAGTAAATGTTAGCTGCTTTATCAGAGTTAAGACCATTATAGTTATTACTCTGAAGCAGTTATAGATAAGGAAAGTACAAAGGAAAACATTTTAATAAAGATTCAGTTAAACAGTCCAAGTTCCTGACTGCTGATAATGAATTTATAGCATAAGTGCAAGGCCCGTAAGTAATGCATGTAAATGCTTCATGTATCAACTCTGTGTACTGATAATTCGCTGTACAGCATATAGAGAAAGATATTTTTAGAATATAATTCCTATAGAAAATGCAGTAATCACACTGCTCCATATTTGATACTGACTTAAAAAGAGTGCTTGCAGTGAGAAAAACATTTTAAACATAATGCTGAAATAGAAAATGCTTCCTATTTATTATGCTGTGTTGAAAATAACCTTTCTTTAATAGAACATATTCAATTTATTTACAAAACAAAAATTAATTTAAAAAAATACTTTGTTATAAAACTTCAAATATTTTTGGCAATATAAATTCATATATTTAATAGTAGAATCCCTAAGCTAAAGTATTTTCAAGTAAATGTGGAATTAATAAAAATATGTCAATGCATTTGAGCTCCTTAAATCCCAGTTTAGACTATATAAATGTACATATCTTTCTAAGTCTGTAAAAATGAGATTTTGACAATAAAGCATTTCTGTAATTGCTGATGGAACTTTGCACTAGATTCATTTCATGATCCCACCCAACTCAGACAATTACTGCAGATAAATTTTACTGCAATCCTTTGGGCAATCCAATTACACAATGCAAATGAGGTTGCATATTTCAAGCTCAATTATAGGTTTTCTCTAGAAAAATATATAAAATAACACACCTCTGCATTACTTAATTGTAAATATATTTACCAAACCATTTCTTAAGATTGCCATGTTTGCAGTATTAGTCAGTTGGGGCTGCTATCACAAAATCTCACAGACTGGTGCCTTAAACAGAAATTTACCACGATAGATGACACTATCAGCTGAGGCAATAAATGCATTTGACCAACCCCAACAACCATTCATGACTTGAAAAAAAAACTCTCCACAAATTAGGAATAGAAAAGAATTTCCTCAATTTGATAAAAAATATCTACTGTCTCTTTGCTTGAAAAACCTTTTTTTCTGTATACTCATCCTATCTTTCATTCTCATATCAAATCTTTAGATTGTAAAGAAATCTACAAATTTTAGATTGTAAAGGAAATCATCCACTCATATTAAAAAATGAGTTAAAAGAGTAATATCAAATTTGTAAAAAAAAAATACTTATCATCATAATTGTAATCCTATCATATTAGGTAAGCATGTTTTAATTTCTCATCACATTCAAGAATTTCAGAGAGTGATTAATAGACAGGAAGTTTATTTAATGTCTATAGCACAAAATTTTAATGAGGACTTTTATGTTCACGATCAAGGTACATTTATGGCTATTTAGCCCCAAAGAAGGAACCAACGTAGGAAAAAACTTGTTATAAACTTTAAAAATAAGCAAATGGTGTTTTGAGTATATTTAGATGCAATCTGGAGAAATTTAGTGATGACTGCCTCTTGGCCACTGAGCAATCTCTCTCTGATACCAGTTGGGATCTGTGTCTTAAATGAACAGTTGAAAGGGGGTGAAAACTTCTTAACTTGAAATGTCTGATTAACAGTCACAGGTCAATTGCATATTGTCTGCTTCTCCAATGTATGACTCGTTATTTTTGAATGACTCAGGCCTGGAAAACTGGGAAGCTGGCTCAATCTCTGAGCTCCTAAGTTTAATGCATGCCAACTGATAAAGTAAGATAATTTTGCAGCTGTAACATATTTATAACCATGGGAAATAAACCAGCAGGAGCTCTTAGCAACCTAGCTACTTATATAAACATTTTCTCATTCATGATATATAAAACCCTTCTCCCCAATACTGCTCTGACCTGATACACTCCATTATGTTCTTGTGAGTCCCTTCATTAACAAGTTAATACACTTTGACATGTGTTCATGATCAATTTTTCTAAGCAATTTTGCTCTAACAATCCATAACCCACATACCCCATCAGCTGATGACATTGCCTCCAAATTCCAAAAGAATAAAATGAAGTTGTCAGGAGCAAAAATCATTTAATTACCCCCTACTCTTCACTCGATAAAGCTATAATTATCTGTCCCCAAAATTATATACTTTCCTGCAGCGTTAAATGAAAAAATGTTTCTTGTATTCTAGGTGTATCCCTGTAGTACTTGTGTCCTTGATTCTTTCCTACAATGCCCTAGTTATCCTCCAAGATATTTATTCTTATTCTTACATGGTTTGCCTGTACCTCTTACATAGGCTTCTTCCTATGGTTTTTAAATATACTCCAATAAGGAGAAAATGTCATCCCATCTGGAGGGCACTGATGTCAGGCTATAACTGAATCTACTACGTATTATGCACCTTTTCCTTGTTCCTACCCGTTTGGCCTGACCTAAAGGGATCAGAAAAAAAGCAAGAATGTCCCACTGCAGGTTTCCAAGGCCACTATTTGTCCAGGCAAGAGGAAGAGAAAAAACCTTAAATTTGAAGTTGAATTAAGCATGGATCTGTATTTAGTCCAGACTAAATTGGTTTGAGAACTTTCATTATATGAGATTGAAAAATCAAACTATAGAGTATGCCTGAGATCTTATTGAAGAGGTAAGAAAGAGCCAATTTTAAATGTGTAGCAGAAAAAAACGAGGTAGTTTCTTTATGCAAATCCTGAGTTCAGCTTACTTAGTAATTCTTTTACATTAAATGTTTATGCCGTTCATCCATTCAATCAATATTTACTTAGTGCTTATTGTGTGCTAGACATATGTTACAATGTGAGACATAATAGACATGGAACTTTAGTAAACAGACATTTCATAACATCACCCCAGTAGCCATTAACCATGCAGTGACACAATTGTAACATATATTATGAAAAAATATGGTTTTTGAGAGGCATAAATTAATAACTAATATAAACTAAGGAAAATAAAAGAAATTAGACCTGAAGCATAATCAGATTAAAGAGAAGGAAAGAAGCATATGCAAATGAAACTGCAAGTATGAATGTTCTGGTGCTGAAGGAAACAATTTAGGGAATGGAAACAAAGCCACTGTGATGAGCAGGTAGATTTGGCAGCAAATGAGGACTGAGAATTAGGTTGATTAATATGGGCCAGAGCATGCAAGACTTAAAATATTTTCAAAATTGTCCTAATAGTACTGAGCAAATTTAAAGGTTTTGACCAGGGTAAAGACATGAGTGAGTTTGCTTTGTAAAACAACTATTGAGCTGCAGCGTGGCTGATCACCAGGAAACGGACAAAAGGATAAAAATGGATGAAAGACAATTTAGTCATTTTCAGTAGAGGCTACTGTGGCTCAAACAGGGAGCGTGCCAATGAAGATGGAAAGGGATGTATTCAAAGACATTGCTGACATACAATGGCCAGGATCTGATGAAAGGCATGCTATAAGGAAAGAAAGCTATGGGGGATTTTTCATGTGGGTGCATCAATGAGGTGCTTATGAAATGGAGAACCTTGGGAAAGGTGATTTGGAGTTGAGGTGTGAAGTGAGGGGGAAAGGTAAGCTTTAGCTTTGCTATACTAAATTTAAGATGTCTATATTAGAAAGCAGAGACATCACTCTGACAAAGGTCGTATAGTCAAAACTATGGGTTTTCCCATAGTCATGTATGGATGTGAGAGTTGGACCATAAAGAAGGCTGAGCACAGAAGAACTGATGCTTTTGAACTGTGGTGCTGAGGAAGACTCTCGAGAGTCCCTTGGACAGCAAGGAGTTCAAAACTGTCCTAAAGGAAGTCAACCCTGAATATTCATTAGAAGGACTGATGCTGAAGCTGAAGCTCCAATACTTTGGCCACCTGATGCAAAGAGCTGACTCTTTGGAAAAGACCCTGATGCTGGAAAAGATTGAAGGCAGGAGGAGAAGAGAGTGACAAAGGATGGTGGGATGGCATCACAGGCTCAATGGACTTGAGTCTGAGCAAACTCCAGGAGATGGTTAAGGACAAGGAAGGCTGGAGTGCTTCATTCAGTCCATGGAATCACAAAGAACCAGACACAACTTAGCAAACGAACAACAGTAAGACATCCAAGTGAAGATGGACTCACCTGGCTGGACCTCAGTCACTTTCTGACATAAATTTGGTGGTCACTGGCATTAGAGGGGTATTTAACTCCAAAACATGGATAACCATGGGAATAAAGACAGGGAGAAAACAAAAATGTAGTATAAAAACAAGGTCCAAGGACACTCCAGCATCAATAAAGTAAAGAAGGAAGAGCCTGAAGAGAATGACCTAGAAGGGAAGAAGAAAGGTGGGAAAGTGTGTTATCAAGAAGCCAAAGAGAAAGAAGCATTTCCTGGAGGAAATAGTCAACCATGAAGTCAAGAAATTGAGAATTCTGTTCATTGGATATTTGCCTCATGAAGACCTTGGATAAGCACCACAAAGTAATTTTCACAGAGTAAAGAGAGAAAGACTCAGATTACTCTGCTACAGTGAGTGGAAAATGATGAATTAAAGAGAGTATCCTCAGTTTGTGCATAAGAAAGGTGACCACAATCTTCCCTAGAGAGCCTAGAGTTATGTCTACTGTTAAGGCAAAGTTGTCATTTCCCTTTTTGAACCAAAAACTGTTCCCACTGTATGGCCACCCTATCACGGTAGGTGGGAATTAAGATATAAATGGTGTGATTATTAGAGTGCTAGCAACGATCTGTGGTTATTCAGAAAATAATACATCAGCAAATTGCAACTCTTAAGAGATATGTCATTCTGGACACTTGAAATTTTCCCTATGGATTTTCAGCCATTACTGTGTTTTGTTATGCCATAGATTTAGTGGAAATCTTCCTGAAACATATTAAATATTCTCTTACCTTCTAAAATAAAGACGAATGAATGTGGTATAATCTTTCTGGATCCTTAGCTTATGACCACATGCTGATTTATATCATAATACCCTTGAAAGAATTTATTTGAAGTTTGTAGGGATATTAATCATTCCCCAGACTCTATGTGCATGTATTCATTTAGGCTTGTGTGTGAAGAATGGGAGGAGGGTGTGGGTGACTGATACAGAAGAACAGACATAGGAGATGGGGTCCAGGAGAGTAGGAAGAGGGTGGAAAGTATAGAGGAAATATGGAATAAAAGGTTAATTTCAAGGTGGCTTGGGAAGAAGAGAGAGCAGGTGTGCTGCTGCATGTGAATATCAATATATGTGTGAATCAAAAGCTGTATGTGTTGGGGCTGTGAATAATATTTGTATGTTGATATTGGCTATGGGTCCGTGTGTTTGTGTGTAGGGGTTGAGTATATTATACACCTCTATGTTGGGACTTAGGATAGTACATATATATATACACACACACATATATATACATACATGTATATATATATTATACATCATATATATCCACACATATTATGAAGTATTGTTCATATGCTGGGATTGGGCAGTGTGTGTGTGTTTGTGTGTATGTTTGGGATGAGGTAGAAGGCAGATGGGTCCCAGGCTGAATAGCCCAGCTTGCCCACTGTGGACAGACACTCCAGGATGAAGATAGCAGGAAGGGCACAGGAGAGGCTGAGCCCTTCCTAAATAAAAGAGACCACATATTTCTCATTCTTGAGGTCAAGGAGACCTTCCCAACTACAGATGTCCAGAAAAGTTCCTTGAAGGTCAAAAGGGGAGTGATGTCAACCTATCTCTAGGCCTCTGCACTGGAATCCATCTTAGATAAGGGGGGAACACACACACACACACACACACACACATACATACAAGAGAATCCTAGGATATACCAAATATAGTCTCAGAACCAGGCAAGGCGAGATGACCAGCCCGAGGAAATCTGGAAGAAATGCCCCATAGAAGTGATTTAAATTACCACAAGGGCAAGACTCTCTGAGCCTCTGTATCTACCTACATGTTCTCTTTTTCCTCCTAATAAATATTTCACTTGTTTCACTGTTTCCATCTTGGTAGGAATTCATTTCTGCAAAGCAAAAGGGCTAGGGACTTGTCACTGGCCACTAGTCTAGAGTCTAGGATTCAGTACTCTGACTGATGAGGCAGGCCTGACTTCAGCCCCTGGGCGAGAACTGAAATCGGCGTCACCACTGGAGGCAAAGGCCACCTGAGATCAGGAAGAGTGTACGCATTAAGATGAATGTTCACAGGTGGGCATCACATGTGCTGTGCTGGCCCATGCATGTCTGTGTTGAAATGTGTTTCTTACTGTGGGGGGCAGGTGAATGAGTATTTACCTTTATTTATTGTCTTTTCCTTTGTTTTAAACTTCTCATTGCAACCAATATGATTGATTGGTTACAGTGGTGACAAATTTCTGTACTTAATCTGTTGTAGGACAAAAAATCAAATACTCATGCATTTTAAGATTATACGTAAAATAGGACAATATCCTTTGAATAATGACTTGGCAATCTTATTAGTGAGCAAAATTTATAAGGTAAACCAGTTGTGACTGACCAGAATTGATGGTGCAGGGATTTTCCTTTGTTCATCTAAAATTCTCAGCTTAGTTATGGAAGGAGTTTTTGCAAAATGTTTCTACAGCAATCGTATAAGCAAAAAGGTCATTTTTGTAAATTCATGTCCCTATAGATAATACAGGCTTTCCTAGTGCCTCAGTGGTAAAGAATCCACCTGCCAATACAGGAGATGCAGGTTTGATCCTTGGTTAGAGAAGATCCCCTGCAGAAGGAAATGGCAACTCACTCCAGGATTCTTGCTTGGGAAACCCTATGCACAGAGGAGCCTGGTGGGCTACATACAGTTCATGGGGTCACAAAGAGTCAGACACAACTTAGCAACTAAACAACATGGATAAAACACCTTACAAAATTTTTGAAAAATATCTCAAATACATTTAGACAATGGCAAAGATTTCATGGCCAAGGAAGAGCTGGTTGATACACAGCAGGGCCTTTGGGACTTAAAACAGGATATAAATTTTATCTTATTTTGAAATTTTATCAAAATATTTGTCTTTGAGATTTTTCTGATTAGCATTTCCCACCTGGCTACTAGCCAATCTCCCCCTTTCTCTTCTTTTAGCATAATTTATAGCTCCTCCTAGACCACTAGTATTGAGGAAATCAGAGGAATGCTAGGCTGCAATTTCTAGAATGTATGATCTGCATATAACTAGCCATAATGAGGTTTATAATAAAACCAGATGGAAAACATACATGCAAAGA